>NC_045427.1:615170394-615490010 GCF_902635505.1 Sarcophilus harrisii | reverse complement strand
CCAGCGAAGTATCTGGCTCGTGTTCAAATCCCACTTAGCAGACATGTCACCATGAGCAAGATATCTCTCAGAATCTCAATTTTCTCCTCTGTAATATGGGTATAATAGTGTTGCTTATATCTTACTTACAGAGTGAGTATGAAAGTCAAAGAAAGCATTTTGCAAAACTTGATCCATGTCCTAAACATCCATTGTAGCTCCATTGACTGGGAGCTCTTTTGAGGACACGAACTAGTTTTCTTTTCTTTTGTTCTGTCTTATTTATCTTTTTTTGTATCCCTAGTCCTTAGCACAGTGCTTGTCACATGGACCATACTCAGTAAATGCAGAGGGACTCATGGATTGTTGCAGCCACTGTTGCCTAAAGTCACCCTGTATGTTAATGGAAGAGATGTACCAGAAGCAGATTTTCTACCAAGTCCCTTTCCACCATAGTCAAGGAAACAGCATGTTAGAAAAACAAGTTGGAATTCAATTCAGGAGACCTGAGTCTGAACCTTATCTCTAATAACTGTGGGCCAGTCATGTTCCTTCTTTGGGCCTCAGTTCCCACATCTGAACAATGGGGATGCTAGTCTTGTATCATGTAACTCCCCAGGCTTTTGGAAAGAAAGCTCTTCTGAAACCCGAAAAGGATCTCTAAACCTGGATGACATGGGATACTTGGGAAACAGTCTATCACAGTGAGTAGGGTACTGGAATTGGGATCATGAAGACACGAGTTCAAATCCTGTTTTAGAAACTTACTAACTATATAATTCTGGTTAAATTGCTTAATTTCTCCAGATTTTTATTTCCTCGTCTGTAAAATAAGGGGCAGAGATTCAAGGGTCTCTGAAGTCCCTTTGCTCCAAATTTTTGATTTTATGACCTCCTTTCTCTCAGAGAGGCTCCTTCTTTCTTGTCTTACTGAATTTTAGCCAGCCCAGTCCCAAGTATAGCCCCAGGACCCAGAGAGAATAAAAGACTAATCTCTTGCATATCACCATATGCAGAAACAACTAATGATTTAAGCCTGTTTCCTGACTGAAAGGCTATAGGTGGGAGGCAGATCAAGGCTGAGTAAAGGGAGAAATGGCTTTGATCTGAACCCAAGGATGTTGGGAAGGAGAGGTATCTAGCGGTATCTATAGGGGACTAGACCCCCATACCAAATTAAAGAAGGCAACAGTGAATTTGGAGACAGAAAGGTCTGGGTTCAAATTCTACCTTTTGGTTCCCTTCCACTTTCTGAGCCTCAATTTCCTTATCATTAAAATGACAGCATTGGACTAGACGGCTTCTAAGGTCTTTCTACCTCAAGATCAATGATTCTATGAAATGATTGGGGGATTATCCTTTTTTTTTCCGGGCTTAGTTTTACCTCTTCTCCCCCCTATTAGGGAGGATTAGGTCAGAATTTACTGAGTTTTTTATTCACACATCTAAATAGATTATGGATTCACTGGTGCTGCTGCTTGAGAAATCCGGTTTCATCCACCCAGTTCAAAATTGAAAAATATTTATCAAGTGCTCTGGATACTATGCCGAGCCCTGGGGATACAGAGGATGGGAAACACAGAATTTGCAATTTAATGTAGCAAGAAGGGGGGGAGGGCCTGCATGATGTATGCACATTGTACACGATGCAAAGTAGATTATAATGAGGGCAAAGGAGAGATTTAAAGATGATACTTTCAGAAAAAATGAGAAGCAATAGAGACCCTTCACCTGGAAAGGCAGGATGTGGATCAGGGAAGACTTTGTAGAGGAAATAGTACCTGAATCCAGCCTTGAAGGATGAGAAATCCCAATATATAGATATAGGAGGAGAATGACCATGGAGGCATAAGGACTGGCCTGCAGCAGGGCAGGCAAGTGTAGGATAAGATCAGGAAACTCCCGGGGATCTAATTTAGTTAGAGTGCCTGGGGGGAGGAGGGAGTAATGGGAAATAAAGAAGGAAAAGGGGGCTGAGACCGGACTCTGGAAGCTCTAAGTGCCAGGCTATGTGACATATAAAAAGTTCAAGAGACATAGTTGCTGGGTAATTAATCATTTTATTAATCATGCCAGCAGATAATAAAAGGGGTCGGTGGCAATCTTGAATGCCAGAGATTTCTTATGGATCCATTCAGTGCTTCTATGCTTTTAAAAGAGTTCATGTTCCTGAGGATGGCAATCAACTTGATTGGTTCTGAGTAATGAATGAATATTATAATGAGAGGTTTGGGGGACAGGACTCTGATCACTCAGTCTTGGTCAGAGAAACTTATCTATCCCCATATTACCCCACTTAGGGTAATTTAGACAAAAGGGGAAATCTACTTCTACCCACATCTGCCTGAGTAAAACACAATTGGTCGGAATCCACCAACTAACATTTCTTTTTTCTTTTGAACAGACCAGAGTTTTCCAGATGGATCAGTTTTACCCAAAATTCCATCTTATCGTGACCTTTATTCTTCACTGAATAATCTATATGGACTGATTTCTGAATGAGGAAAAGGAAGGGGGAAAACCTTAGTCCTAATTCAGTAATTGGCTATTCATATAGGAGAGAAATCATCATTTCTCTCAGCTGCTGTATTCATATTTTATCAGAGAGGTTCTTAACCAGGGATGAATGAATTTGTTATATATATGTATATATAAATATAGATATACATACATATTTATGTACATACAGATACTTTAATAAATTAATGCCACTGTAACTGATTTCCTTTCTGAATTTCTGTATTTTTTACCTTTGAAAATATCATTTTGATTAAAAAATTAATTTTTTTGGCATTTAAAAAATTCATCACCTTGTAGGATTCCATCAGCCTTGAGACTCTGCTCCATTACTACCTCCGTGTCCCTCTGGTTGGAAGACAGAGCCATGAACTCCAAAACCTCCCTTTAAAGAGATTTCTCAGCTCAGAACAGTTCCTCAATTCTCACCAGACTTCCCTGCTCTGGAACATCCCTGACTTCTCTCCCACATCCTTTATTTGGGTACTTTCTCTGACACTCTTTTCAATATCTTTTTGCATTTTGTCTTTCCCTTTTAACTCTCTCTCTCTCTCTCTCTCTCTCTCTCTCTTTCTCTCTCTCTCTCTCTCTTTCTCTCTCTCTCTCTCTCTCTGCATTTGCTTGCCTTGTACTTAGCACAGCACTTGGCACATAGGAGGTGTTTAATAAATGTTTATTGAGGATCCTGAAAAGGGATCTATTGATTTTACCAGATGCTCTCACAGGGGTCTCCAGAGCCTGTATCCTGGAGATAATAAGAAGCCACCACAGTTTTTTGATGCTGGGATCATGGTCACACTTGTGTATTAGGACAATTATATTAATAGCTATGCAGAGGATGATGGGCAGAATGGAGCCAGGAGGCAGGGATACTTGGTCAGGAACTGATAGCAACTTTCCAGGCTATTCTAATTGTGATAAAGGCCTGAACTAGGGTGATACCTAGTGAGCGACTAGAGAGATGGGGACAAGATAATGGAGTTAATGATGGAGAAGCTGTGAGATTTGGCCATGACTGGATCTAGGGGCAGGGAGGATGATGGAGAGAGTCATAAAGGCAACTCACATGGTGCCAGTATGAGAGCTAGAAGAGATTTTGGATGTTGTCCAGTCTAATCTCTTCATTTTAGAAATAAGGAATTAAGGGCCAGAAGGACTAAATGACTTGACATCCAAGGTAAACATTGGAGGTTAAGGTTTTACTCCAAATTTTCTGTCCATGGTACTAGGATTCCAAGACTAAGAAATGACTTTTCCATAAAAAAGCACCAAAAGGGGCAGCTAGGTGGTGCAGTGAATAGAGCCCTGAAGTCAGGAGGATCTGAGTTCAAATTTAGCCTCAGACACTTAACTGTATGACCCTGGGCAAGTCACTTAACCCCAATTGCCTCAGCAAAAAAAAAAAAAAAAAAGTACCAAAAATTGTCCACTGTACTGACTGCGAACAAACATCTATCTTTTTAGTTAATGTCTTTATCATTCTTGGAATCCTAGACTTAGAGCTGGTCAGACTTTAGAGGCTGTTGAATCCAGCATTCTCATTTTACAGACAAGGAAACTGAGACAGACAAAGGTTTAACTTGCCTGGAGGCAAGGAATGAGCAGAGAAGGCAGAATTTGAACTCAAATCTTCCTTACTCTAATCACCGTACCATCTAGTGCATAAGTGACAAACTTTCCTTTTGGCTCCCTTTAGGACAAGGATAGAAAAGAAAAAACTGGTGGAGTCTAGATGCATATTGAAGATATTTTTCTTTACTTTATTTTGGGGTGTAGTGTGTTTTCTCTGACGGCATGATTTATGTAAAAACGTGCTTTGTATAACCACATGTGTACAATCTATGTCAAATTACTTGTCTTTTCTAAGGGAGAGGGAGAGAGGGAGAGAATTTGGAACACAAATTTTTGGGGAAAAGTTTTCAAGTAATTTTTACATGTAACTGAGAGAAAATAGCATATTACATTAAGTTTTTTGAAGACGTAGGATAGAAATAACCTCAGCAGTATGGCTACCCCACATATCCCACCAGCTCATGGGTAGCGACTCTGTTTCCACATTTCTTCCTGGTTCCATTGCTATTAACCCAAAGGAAGCACTGATGAACTTTGGTGCTGGTTTCTCCCCAGGGACATCAGGACAAACACTACGCCCATTAAAAGAGGTCATTCATACCCTTAGGAGTTTTCTCATAGAGGTCTATCCCCACCACAGAGCCAAGAACTTCTCAGTTGCCTTAGCGGGAGGAGAGGAGAATGCTTGCCACTCCCTTTCCATATCTGGGCCAGCTTTGCTAACAGATGTTTTGTTCTCAGAGGATTTCATGATCGAAGAATTCCTGAACACTTTTGTGGATAATTGTCGGCTTGTTCATGAGGTTCAGGAACTCATTAGTGTTACAAATAGATCCTTTGTGGGGAGAAGTTGGGAGACCCTCCTTTCTATTTCAGGAATCCCGGGACTGCTCTTCACCTTCTTAGATAAATTAGCATCATTTCAACCCGTCAGAACTCCTTACCTTGTTCTAGAAAATGGGCAGGGGGAGGCTCCCACTAAATACGGGGACCAGAGTCTGGCTGGCTCTGGGCTCTGAACAGACTTCTGTCAGAGAAGCACAAAGCTGAGGTTCCTGTGCAATTTTCCTAGTGTAGCCATAGCTGAGCATGTGATTTTCAGGTCAGAAGGGGCCTTAGGAAGGACGTTACAGCTGTCTCCACATATTGAAAGAGGGATTAGAAAGTTGGTTCTTTCTCCCTGCTTGGCCCCACAAAACCAGCAATAGTGAGGAAACATGGAGGTTTAGGTTGCAGTGGAACGACAATTAGAGCCGTCCAAAAATTGAACAGAGTCTGACCACCTTCAGCAATAGTAGGGGAGCCCGGATGAGGGGATGCTCCAAGTGTTCTTAAGTGCCGATGGTCCAGGTTCCAAATTAGATTATCCACCCCATGGACACAAGAGATATGGTGGGAAACAGAGAAGAGCAATGGCAGGCTGAGAACTCTGGGCCCCAGTGTCTGACATGGACAGCCCTCACTGTGCTATATCCCTTTAGTGAGCATTCTTCAATATGCTACTAGCCATGGTATGCCTCAGTTTTCTCATCTGTAAAATGGGGATAAGACTAATTACTAAAAGAGGTCTCTTAACCTTTTTGGCCCTTGTGTCCCTAATCTTAAAATAAAGATGTAACTCACGTCTGCATGGTCAGATTCTGGTTAATATAAGCATCAAATGAGTCGGTACCTATAATGTATATTTTAAATCATATCCAATCTTTCTGACTCCAAGTTTATTGCATTTTATAAATTATTACTTTTCTCTTGAGGTTACATATACATATAGATGCATTAGTTGAAATAAGTTAATTTGAGGAAAGGGATATTAGTAATAATTTGAGGGGAGAAGGGAAGATCAAGGAAGACCTCAGAAAGTTGACCCTTGAGCTGAGCTTTGGAAAAAAAAAAGAATTCTGAGAGTCAGAGATCATAGCATTGTAGATTTAGAACTGACAGGGACCTTGGATATGGGAAATCTGCCTTCTTCTTTTTACAGATGAGAAAACTGAGGCCTTCAGATGGTGAAGTGATTTACCCAAGATCACATAGTAATTACTAGAAGGAGAATTTGAACTCAGGTCTTCCTAACTTCCACTCTATTCCTCTATCCATTACTGAATGGAATGAGGCAGATCTATGGTAGGAGCCCCATATCTGAAATGCCCACATGTGGCATCCAGATGAGATGGCTTCCCTTCTCGGTCCTGGATCTCCTGAGGACAGCATGATAAGCAAGCTCTCAGGTATCCTTCTTTTTGAACAGAAGAAGCTTTATTATAACTCTCTGCATTCTGAAGGCTTCCTGCCAAGGCTTTAGAAAGGGACTGACAACCTTGGCTGAATCACAGAAGCTCGGGTACCTCCGAGGTCAGCTAATCCACCCACTTCTGAACACAAATCTGCTCAACAACAGACCAGGCAAGTGGCCATTCACTCTTCACTTATACAGCCTGCTGGGAGAGTGGGGTCTGCTTGCCCAAAAGTGTGCCTCCCAATACATCCTCCCATGAATCCCAACAGGAATTTACCTAAAAAATAAGTCTGATGATGTCACCCTCCCTTCTGCCTACTCACTAAACTCCTATTGCCTCCAGGAACAAACAAAAAGTACTCTAGCATTTCAGGCCCTTCCTAGTCCAGACCCTTTCCTCCCCTCCTCTCCCTCCTCCACGTGTACTCTTTAAACCATTTCAACCGTCACTGTTCCACAAACAAGATGCTCTGTGTCTTGGTGCTCTGAGTGTTCCCCCTGTCTGCAACGCTCCCTCTCCTCCACTGCTGCCATCCCTGCCTTCCTTTAAGTCCCATGTTCTACCAGACAATTTCCCAGCCCCTCTCGGTTCCACTGCCTTCTCTCTGCTGATCATTTCCTAGTTACCCTGTATCTGGCCGGCTTGGTCTAGGTTTCTTTGCACATTGTCTCCCCATTAGATTGTAAGCTCCTTGAGGGTAGGAACTGTCTTGGGCTTCTTTTGTGGCCCCGACTTAGTGCTGTACTTCACACATAGTAGACACTTATTAAATGTTTATTGAACTGAAATTTCTGGCTCTTATTTGGATTCCAGCTCTCTGGATACCTCAGGGGCAATTTTGTCCAGCTCCTCGGTTAGTTTTCGGGAAAGTGGAATGATTGGCTCAGTGTCACACAGGAAGTAAATATCAGAGGCAGGATCTTGACCCAGCTCCTCAGCCTCCACTTTCTTGACTTTACACTTTATTTACCCTATTTTCAAGTTTCACTTTCTTGATACTCCTTAGAAAGAACTGTGGGAATAACCTGGAATAAGAAAATACAACAGGGTGTAAGCTATTTTGAGGGTGGCAGGGGAAGGGGAAGCATCCTCTGTAGGACTGATTTGGGACCGGAGAAATTCCCTGGGATGTAGCAGTGTAAACAGAGGTATTCCATTCAATTCAAATAATTAAATCCCTATTATGTGCAAGAAGTGGCGCTGGAGATGCAAAGACAAGACTGAGGGAGCCCCTGCCCTCCCAGAGCTTCCTGTCTAACCATGTTGTCCATAAAGGCCATCATGTTGCCGAATGACAGCTTCCTGTGGGATGAGCCCTGCCAGAAGGCGGGGGACTCTCCTCAAGTCCCTCCTCGAGAGCCAGGACCAAGTTTTTGCTTTTTTTCTGTGTCCCCAAAGGGGCTGGCACATGGTGAACATGCAGAAACACTTGTTGATCAAACTAAAAGCTCCAGTCAGCATGGAGAGGGGAAGGGCCAGAGGAAAGGAGGGTGGAAGAAGGGGAGCACCAGAATCTAAGCTGAACTTGTCTCCCAGAGGGAGGAGACCAAGCTACACTTTTCTAAATGTTTTACACACACACACACACACACACACACACACACACACACACTTTTCTACAGAGAGGCCATTCCCTAAGACCACTTGACTCTCCATTCTGAGTGTGAGCTGGTGGTGATAGTAGATATCTGTAAGCAAAGGCAAAAATAAAAGAGAGAGATAAAGACAGAGAGGGGGGGAGGGGGAGAGGAAGGAAGGGAGAAAGGAGGATGAGAGAGAGGGAGGGAGGGAGGGAGGGGGAGACAGAGAAGAGATAGACAGAGAGATAGATACAGTTAGACAGATGGAGACAGAGACAGACAGAGAGAGACAGAGAGATAGAGACAGAGTGAGAGAGAGAGAGAGAGAGAGAGAGAAAGAGAGAGTGAGAGAGACAGACAGAGAGAGAGAGGAAGAGAGAGAGAAAGAGAGAGAAGAGGGAGAGATCCTGCAGCTTTATTAGACTCCATTAGTCTCTACCAACTCATTTCTTTGGGCAAACGAGGTGGAGATGGAAAATACCACCCTAGGTCAGCAGCAGTTAATTAAAAAGGGAAATTAGCAGTCGGTTGAGTGACAAGACAGAAGCCTAAGAGCTGAGGGGCCTGAGTCATTGGCAAGCGCAGGGCCACCCTTCCCCAAACAGAGGCTGATCAATCAGTCCTTTGATACATTGATGGCGCTTTGCTTACCCTGACATGGATACCCCCTCCTCGGTGCCCCTTTAGGAGCTTTCTCATTCATTCTATGCCATTAATGCCCAACACCATCCCAGAAACCCTCCAAAAAGTTCTTTCTTCCCAGTGTAGCCTTTTGGGCCCCCTTTACTGCACTTGGGTAAACCCTTTATTATTCCTGCCCCTTGGTTATTATTCCTGCTCCTCTTAATGGTGAGGTATGTCTGTGATGATGACCCTTCCTCTACTTCTCCCTCAGTGGTGCTTTGGGCTGTACACTAGAACCCACTAGTGCCCCCCTACCGTGAGGCTCTCCATTGTCTTTGGATCACCCATAATTCTGATGCTTTGAGATCATGGCTGGCACTTTATGTTCCCAAGAGCCTATTGGTGTGGGAAAGACAGGCTTTTGTATCCAGAAATAGTTTGGGAACAATTAAAGTACAGCACAAATTTCCCAAATATAATCCAACCCACTTCTTTCCTCTTATTCACTCTTGGACCCTGAGCACTCTTCACCTGCTAGGTGACCTACTAGGTCAAGGCTTGATCTTCTGATTTCTTCCTATTATAATTCACTTCTTACATCCCTGTGTCAGAGGCAGGGCCATCTGTGAGCCCTCCATGAGTAGTCTGGAAGAACATGGTGGAGCAGGCAGGACTGACTTGGGGGATGCCATGGTGGTCACCAAATAGTTGTAAGCTCCTGGAGGAAAGGAATTGTTTTTTCTTCTTTTTGAATCTCCACTGCTTAGTACAGTGCTTGACAAATAGTAGGCATTTAATAAATGTTTATTGATTATTGATTGATTGATATTTAGCACAAGTGTTTAGCACATAGTAGGCACTTAATGAATAAATAAATGCTTGTTGACTTACATATTACAATATTTCAAAGAACAAGCTTGAACCCAAAGAAGGGACGCAAGATACCTCCCCTGATCTTTTACTGTGTATATGGGAGAATAGATGAGTCACAACTGTTGGGCACAGCATGTATTGTCTGTTTTTATCAATGTATTGATATATTTTGATCATTTCCCCTTCTCTCCCTCTTTTTCTTTAAAAAGCAATCTATAGAATAAGAGATGGCTCTCTGCAAGAAGGAAGGGGAAAGGATTTGAGGGAAATGAAGGCAATATAAAAACAAAATATATCCACAAAATTTATTTTAGACTATTTAGAACATTTTAGAATAAAATTTCTTTAGGATTTATCTTAGAATTTAGCCTTCCAGGACCTATCAAATGCAATCGATAAGACTGAATGTGTAGCTCTAAAATTGAGTGTAGAAGTGAGGAACAGAGGCAGATGATGTTAATCAGGGAAGCATCTCTTTCCCTAGACAGAGACTTCTCCATCAGTCAAAAGGGCCTAATTCAGCCAGGCAGTTTTGTTGTGCAGTGGCTAGAGCAATAGACCTACAGTCAGGGAGATCTGAGTTCAAACTCTGCCTCAGGCACTTACTAGCTATGTGACTGACACTCTTGTTTGCCTCAGTTTCCACATCAGTAAAACTGGGATGATAACATTAGCATTTGCCTTATAGCTTTGTCACGAGAACAAACTAGTATTTGTGAGTGTCTTTGCAGACATTAAGGTGCTATATAAATGCTAGCTATTCTTTTTTTAATTCAATTAATTCCTACTGGTTGAGCCTTTAAAGCTTTCCGAACACCAGGCAGCCTCTGCAGGAGACTTAACATGTCTTAGCGGGAGACTTAGAAGCCAACATGCTCAGGGAGCCAAGATGAGCAAATTTCATCCTTCTCCTCTCAATTCATCCTCACTTGCCCCTGAGACCTCCCCCCACCCCATCTGGTAGCTTTTCTCCCCATTCCTGACTTCAAGTTTAAAAGAAATTTGCTCTGTCAAGAAAGGGAAGTAAAAGACAGAGACAGGAGATTAGCTGAAATGACCTCTGACATGCAGCTGTAAGACCTGTTGAAATGCATCCAAGTCAGGGAGGTTCTGATGAACTGAGTTTCCTGGGGCCAGTCCCAAGGATGGGTCAGCCTGGAGCAGCAATGGCCAATTGGCTCTAAATGTCAGGGGAAAGTGAAAGTCTCCAGATGAATGTTTAAATACCACTCTTTGTAAATGTCCTGAATCTCCAACACCTCATATTTAAATCTCACCTTCCCAAGACATCAGGGTGTTTTACATCCATTATCTCAAGACTAGCCTGCCTGGAGAAAAGGAAGGATAGAGCACAGTCCCATCCTACAGCCCCTGCAGTCTTTAACTGTCCTCTCAGGATCGCTGCAGGACCCCAGCCTCTGCAGGACAAATCAGAGCTAGTGCTGCACGGAGGCAGGGGAAAAGCCAAGTAGACCTTTCAGAAAACCTTCCCAGGGTTCACATTCACAATTAGAACTAGCTTCTTCCTCCCTATTCCCAGGCACTCCAGAGGAGAAAAACTGACCAATGCATTAAGCTGGAGGGGAGGGGGGAGACCTGGGTTAAAGCCCCATACATACTGCCCGCATGACCTCCATTACCTCACCTATAATATACTTACGCAGAATATTTCCAAAAATAACCAAGATAAAGGGTGTGAACCACCCAGAGGGAGGTCTAAATAGTTCAACCCCTTATATATTTTTCTTGTAGTTATTGTTTTTCATAAAGTCGCATTGATTTTTATAGAAGAAATTCTAAAGCCACAGATGCCAAATAGCCACCAGAGCTGAGACATCTTGAATCCCAGAACATCTCTCTGGATGGAGGAGGGAACCTTAGGGTCATCTTTAACCCCTCTTTCTCCTTTGCCCCCCCATTTTCAATCAGACACCAAATACAACCTGTTCTCCCGTTGCCTCTGACATTTTTATGTTCTCCTGCATTTCAGCCGTCCCTACATCCTTGCCTCCTGGAACAGCTTCATAATCAGTCTTACTGTACTTTCTGGGGGATATGGGAGAGTTCAGGGGGACTAGTAACAGAGGTGCTAGTCCTTTTTAAAGCTGTTCATTCACCTTTGGTTTCCTCTTCATTTTACTTCAAAAATAAATTTCTGTGGCTCTAAGAACTTAGAGTGGCCATAGCCAGGTAAAAGCATCTAGGCTAAACCAAATCAAAGTAACCTACAGGTCTCAAACCCCTTCAGTGAGTTGGGGAGATGTCTACCCCAGAAATATGAAGGTTTCTCTTGGTGGAATGAATATATGAGAACAATCTGTTCCACTGGCCATGAAGGCAGATGAAATGTGGAGAGCTTAGAGTTGGGTCAGACAGTGTAGATGCAAAGGTCATTCATTGCATCCGGAGCAATTGCCAGTTGTCTGGACTTTTATCCCGTCACTGGACTTCAATGACCCTGAAAGAGACAGGGAGGCTGCTGACTTTATGCAGCTCTGCCTAATTTAAATCCAATTCATGTACAAGTCATAGGGTGATGTCATTGATCCCTTCTAAAAACAAAGGATGAACAACAACTGCTCTCTCCCATGTGCTTTACACACTGCTTCCACTGCCAAAATTCCCAGAAACAGGGGTTCCTTTATGGCATCCTCTGCTAAAACTGTCAATGGTTCGGCTCCAATGCCTATGGTATAGGATCCAAACTTTTTCTCATGGAATTCAAAGCTCCCTAAATCTGATACTCACCTTTTTTGGGGTCTTTAATGTCCATCATTCCCTCTTCTATCATAGATTCTTAACCTGGGATATGGGAAGGGACTCATAGACAAATTTTAGGAGGGTCTGTCAATTTGGATAGGAAAAATGCATCTTATTTTAACTAACCTCTGACTGAAATTTAGCATTTCTTACAATTGTATAACTTAAAAAAAACACATGATAAGAACACATAAGAAATGACAAGTAGTATAATTTCAGAAAAACCTGGGAAATCTTATATAAACTGATACAAAGTTTATTGAACAGAAGCAGGAAAATACTGTACACAGTAACAGCAATACTTGGCAATCATCAACTGTGCAAGACGGTTATTTTGATCAATATAATGATCCATAAAAATTCCAAAAGACTTATGATGAAAAATGTAATATGCCTCCGGAGAGAAAGAGGAATGATGAATTCTGAATGTATATTGAAACATATTTTTCCACTTTCTTTATGTTTCTTGCTTTTTATTGTATATGTGTATTTTTTCAATATGGAAAATATAGGAATATGTTTTGTGTAACTTTACATGTAGGATTAATATCATAACTCTTGAATTCTCAATAGATAGGTAGAGGCTGGGAGAGAGGAAGAAAATTTGAAACTTAAATTTTTTAAAATGAATGCTAAAAATAAATAAATAAAATTTAAATCCCATGTATATGATCCTGAGAAGGGATTCTGGACAGGCTTCCAGAAACTGCCAAAGGGCAATATCACAAAAAAGGTGAAGAACCTTTCCCCTGCATTGTTCTAGATGCATTTTTGTGGCCTGAATAAGTCTATGCAACTCTCACAATCACACAAGTTGTCCCTTTTCTATCTTTCCTCCCCACCCCCATGCCCTCATACATATACTATCACCATTAAACACTGATTTTTCTCTAATAAATCTAGAAAAACTCAGAAGATGCCTGCTTTAGACAACTAGTTAAATCTGATTAGCATCCATTTATGCTCACAGCTCTTCTATTTGGGGTTGGGGGTGGGAGTGGGGCAGGATTGAAGTCCTAGACTGTGATATAGCATGATATATCATCTCCCTTTGATCCCAGCTTAACGAAGAACCAGCATATCATGTAAGTACTCTGTCCATTCCTCACAGGTTCATTTATTCTCCTCCTATTCACTCACAGAATACTCTCCTTGTTCACTTACAACTCAGTTTTTATAAATGACATATATATATATTTATATATGAAAAATATATCTTTTTTCAACTAACCTTCAGCTGAACATGTCTTCCAATTATAAACATACACAAACATATGTGAACATGTACACATACATACATGCATATATACATATATTTGGATCTGAGGCCTCTCTGTCTCACCCATCAGCTCACTGTGGCTCAGAAAACTCCAGCCTCAGGCATAATAGGGTGAATATGGGGAGGGATTACAGGTCCCACATATATGGTGTCAAATAAGCCTTCTGATTTCCCCATGTCCAAACCTTCCTTTGTAGCTTTCATTTCATCTTCCTTAATGCCAATTGAATATTACGAATCATTTAGGTCCCACCTCAAATTCCACCTACGTTTTGAAAACTTCCCTGATTTTTCCAGCCCGCAGCCTGAATTCTCATGTCCCTCATCACTGATTTATCGAATGCATGAGAAAAAAGAACTTAATCCTCTGGGGCTACAACCAAGTCAAATACATGTTTGGTTCCAATCACACACACAAAGTGAACACTTAATAAATGTTTGTTAAACCCATTTTCTGAAACACATAATCTGGAGTCTAAGAGGAGCTTGAGAAGTTGTTTAATCCATCTGTCTGCTTTCAAAGGGGACCTTGTAAAGAAAGGACCTCTAAATCACCATGTTAAGGCTTCCTTCTACTTGCTCTTCAAAAGTTGTATCCTTGGGAATTAGGCATGGACCCACATTTAACACCGTATACCAAGATAAGATCAAAATGGGTCCATGATTTAGGCATAAAGAACGAGATTATAAATAAATTAGAGGAACATAGGATAGTTTATCTCTCAGACTTGTGGAGGAGGAAGAAATTTGTGACCAAAGATGAACTAGGGACCATTACTGATCACAAAATAGAAAATTTTGATTATATCAAATTAAAAAGCCTTTGTACAAACAAAACTAATGCAAACAAGATTAAAAGGGAAGCAACAAACTGGGAAAATATCTTCACAGTTAAAGGTTCTGATAAAGGCCTCATTTCCAAAATATATAGAGAATTGACCCTAATTTATAAGAAACCAAGCCATTCTCCAATTGCTAAATGGTCAAAGGATGTGAACAGACAATTCTCAGATGATGAAATTGAAACTATTACCACTCCTATGAAAGAGTGTTCCAAATCATTAAATCAGAAAATAAATTAAGACAACCCCAGATCCACACAAATCTTCAGATTGGCCAGAATGACAGGGAAAGATAACAGAATGTTGGAGGGATGTGGGAAAACAGGGACACTGATTCATTGGGTGGGCTTGAACGATCCAACCATTCTGGAAGAATTAAATTATGCCCCAAAAGTTAAAACTGTGCATACCCTTTGATCCACAGTATTTCTACCTTATACCCCCAAAGAGATCTAAAAGAAGGGAAAGGGACCTGCATGTGCCAAAATGTTTGTGGACCTCTTTGTAGTGGCCAGAAACTGGAAACTGAATGGATGCCCAACAGTTGGAGAATGGCTGAATAAATTGTGGTATATGAATATTATGAAATATTATTGTTCTGTAAGAAACGACCAGCAGGATGAATACGGAGAGGCTTGGCGAGACTTACATGAACTGATGCTGAGTGAAATGAGCGGACCAGGAATATTAATACTTCCAACGATCTGTATGAGGATGTATTCTGATGAAATGGTTTCTTTGACAAAGAGACCTAACTCAGTTTCAATTGATCAATGATGGAAGAAGCAGCTACCCCAAAAGAAAGAACACTGGGAAATAATGTAAACTGTTTGCATTTTGTTTTTTCTTCCCTGGGTTATTTTACCTTCAATCCAATTCTCCCTGTAACAAGAGAACTGTTGGTTCTGCACCTATATTGTATCTAGGATTCTGCGACCTATTTAAATATATGGACCTTGCCATCTAGGGAGGGAGGGGAAAAATCAGAACACAAGGGAGTGCAAGGGATAATGTTGTAAAAAAAATTACCCTGGCCTGGGTTCTGTCAAAAAAAGTTATTATAATAAATTTTTTAAAAAAGAGTTGTATTCTTGGGGCAGCCATGTGATGCAGTGGATAGAGTACCAGCCCTGAACTCAGGAAGACCTGAGTTCAAATATGGCTTCAGACACTTAACATTTCCTGTCTGTGTGACCCTGGGAAAGTCACTTAACCCCAATTACCTCAGCAACAACCACCACAACAAAAAGAGTTGCATCCTAGCTAGAGCTGCTGGGAAAAGAATGGTTTTTCTAGATTTGTTGGAGAATAACCAGTCTTTCCCATAATTTCCTTAGCAATACCTTGCCTCCCATCTAAGTCATTCCTGGCAGAGACTCTCAGGACAAACCGCGGAGCCAGCCAAAATTCTTCATTTACAACCCAGCTCTCCAGTCCTGGATGATCAGTGACTGCCCACAAGCTTGTTAACTACATAAACAAGTTAAATTTTCACAAAGCCTGATCGAAATCCAACACACATCCACAGGTCCATGAGATTGACCTTCCCCCGGCTTCGATACCATTAACTTCCCTCATGTTCCCTAAATTGGGACAATTTCCAGATAATACCTTCAATCATTCAGTTAGTTCTTGAAATTCTCCCTCTTCCTCAGAGCCTTCCGGGGCTGGAGGGACAGTGTCCCCGAGATGGCCAAATCTGGCTGTTCTTGGCATTCTTTCAGCTGCCTCAGGATTGTTTTGCTGCTGAAGGGGCTGCCGGGAGAAATCCAGCCTCAGTCGGCCTTGGTTGGAGGAATTTTCATTCCATTTCTCTCCAGCATCGTCTATGTTTGTGCGTCTGTTAGAGAGCAAAACCCAAGGGGGCCCGGACCACTGCCGTTCCCTGTTTGGCTGAGGGCCTCAGAGAGGGCACGCTCTTAATAAAGACGTTCACACAGGGCCAATGCAGCAAAACAGGAACACTCTGTCTCCACACACCTCCCTTCGGCACTGCCCACTGTTCTCCGGCTTGTGATCTGGATTCTGCTCTCAGCAGTGAAGTGAAATGAATCTCTTTCTCAAAGGGCATCGATACTTCCTAATCATCGATGGCCTTTCATAAATCTGCATTCCCTGTAATTTCTCTATGGCTTTTGGCATAGTTATTCATTATCTCCTGCTGAATAGTCTCCTTTCCCCTAGTTTCAGAGATACTGCACGCTTCAGATTTTCCTTTTTCCTCTCAAATCATGTTATCTCTGCCTCTACATCATCCTTCTTAATGTGGGTGTTTTCCAACACACCATTCTCTCTTCGCATGACACTTCCTCCCTTGGCAAACTCACTCACTGCTAATGTTTCAATTTTCCCTTTTATATAAATCATTCTCAAATCCATATCTTTATCTATGGATGCATTCTATCTAAATCTACTTGTGTATGTCGATGTCTATTCTTTTTAACTATCTTTTTATCTATTTATCTGTCTAGTAGTCTATCCTCTCTATTCTATCTTATCTAACATTTCTAACTATGTATCTATTTTATCTATCTACCTATCTACATATCTATCTACCTATCTACATATCTATCTATCTACCTACCTATCTATATATCTATCTACCTAGATAGGTAGATTACCTATCTATCTATCTATCTACCTAGCATTGTTTCATCTATTATCTATCCATCTATATTGTCTGTCTACCTATTCTATCCATCTATTCTGCCTGACTATTCTGTCTATTTATCCAATCTGTTCAATTTATTTCTAAGTGTGTATCCATTTTATCTATCTACTTATCATTGATTCATCCATCATCTATCCATCTATATTTTCTATTTTATTTATCTATCTATTCTATCTGTCTGTCTATTCTATGTCTATCCTCTGTCTAACTTATTTCTAAGTATGTATTCATTTTTATCCATCTACCTATCATTGATTCATCCATCATTTATCTATCTATATTTTCATCTATCTATTCTGTCTGTCAATTCTATGCCTATCTATCCTCTGTCTAACTTATTTCTAAGTATGTATTAATTTTTATCTATCTATCATTTATTCATCCATCATCTATCCATCTACATTTTCTATCCTATTTATCTATCTCTTCTATCTATCTATCCTATCTATCTAATTTATTTCTAACTATGTATCCATTTTGTCTATCTACTTATGGTTGATTCCTCCATCATCTATCTATATTGTCCACGTATGTATGTGTGCATGTATCTATCTCTATCTCATAGTCAGCACTCAACACCCCCATTATGAGCTGCTCCTAAGAGATCTCCATCACAAAGCTTCCCTCCACCGCTGGCATCTGGAGGTCAGTCTGTCCAAAGTTGAGTTTTCCATCTTTCCCCTAACCCCTAATACTGAAAACAAAAGTTTGAGAACCACTGATCCTAGGCTATGGCCATAAATTGTCAAGTCTTCTTACCTCCATCCTTCTTCCCCACCCTCATCCACACATACGATGCACCCTTGATATCACTCTGAGAACTCTTTCTTATGTATAGAGCTGGTCCCTTTACTTCCTGCTCAGAATTCTCCAATAGCTACCTATTGTTTGACAAGTAAAGATCATATTCCTTTCTCCAAAATTAAAGGTTCCCCAATATCTAGCACAAATTAATTTTATTTCACTACCCTCTACATGCTGTCCATGTCAGGCTGGTCTACTCTATTCAAGTACTCTGTACTCTCATCCCTCCAATTCTTTATTTATGTTATTTTCTTTGTCTAGAAACTGTCCCCATGTTCCTCCCTCATTGTGTTGGATTTCTGTACATCCTGTAAAGTCCAATATCAGGGCTATAGTCTACTTGATCTCATCCCAACCTTCCTCCTTACCCCTTGCAAAGAATTCTCATGGCATATTATGTCAGAAAACTGAGAGCCAGAAAGCTGTCAGAGGTCACCTAGTCACATATTTTCATTTTACAAATGAGGAAACTGAGGTTCAGAGACAGTCAATGGGTCAGCAAAGCAGCCGAGATGGATTACGAATCCCTTTCCACCATCTACTGAGTTGAGCTGCTCCCATGAAGGTCCATACTATGACAGTCTGAACAGGACACAAAGGCATCATTACCCTCATTTTTCAGATGAGAAAATGGAAGCTCAGAGTGACTTAAGCATCCATGATTGGATTTAATCCTGGGACTTCTGCGTTGCAAGCCTAGAATTGTCTTCCATGATAATACACAACGCTTTTCCCTGATTGTTTATTCAACAAAGATAGTTTGGGACTCCTTACAGAAGATTGTGATATTTCTTAGATGTGTAAAGTCATTTATTTATAATCATCTGATATGATTATATCAGGCCACCAGGACCTGGGGTGGTCTGTATTATAGGGTGAAATCTAGATAGATATAATCAGGGATCTCCTCATCAGCCTTTGATCTCTGCCTTTGTGGGGGAAGGATGAGAGTCATGGCTAGTCACTCTCTGAATCACTCTTCTATCTCTAAAAGAGGATCTGGAGTAGAATTATATCTTTCTATTATGCATCAGACGTTGTAGTCTGGGGCACCATGCTCTTGGGGGTGGGAGGGAGCAGCAGTAGAAAAGCCACTTTTCCAGTTAGCTTACACTGGGTCAACTTAGCTCCCTTTCTTATTACACAAAAGAAAATCACAGGTAGTGAACAAACATTTATTAAAGCATGAAATAAAACAACAACTGGGTGTATTATGCTGAGTGTAGTTGCTAGAAAGAACAAGAATAAATAGATCTTTTTGACCCAGGTGGGGGATGAAATCTTACTTCACCCAAGGAGAAAATGACCTCACCCAAAAGTCCATTTTTGGAGTCTCTGGTGGTACACATGCTGAATCAAAGGACATGCGGGATAGGGCAGAACAGATTTCCCTACATGCTTATGGCTCCAAGGAGGTTTCCTATCTGCCTTTCATCACAGGACTATTCTGCAAGAAAAGCCAACCTGGGCAAAGATAGACTGATTATTACTACTACTGCTATTACTACTACTAGCACTATTACTACTATCACTATTATTACTGCTACTACTACTACTAGCCTACTATTACTATTATTATTACTACTACTACTATCACTGTTACTACTAGCACTACTACTACTACTAGTACTATTACTACTAGCACTACTACTACTATTACTATTACTACTAGCACTACTACTACTACTACTACTACTACCACTACTACTACTACTACTACTACCACCACTACTATTACTATTACTACTAGAATTACTACTACTACTAGCACTATTACTACTATTACTACTACTACTACCACTATTACTACTACTACCACTTCTCTTCCTCCTCCTCTGCCTCCTCCTCCTCCTCCTCTTCTTCCTTGTCCTCCTCTTTGGTATTGTTCAGTTGTTCAGTTGTGTCCAACTTTTTATGACCACATCTGGAGTTTTCTTGCAAAGATACTGCACTAATTTGCCTTTTCCTTCTCTGGCTCATTTTACAAATGAGGAAACGGAGACAAATGGAATTAAATGACTTGTCCACAGTTAGTAAATGACTGTTAGAGTTCATAAGTCCTCCTGATTCCAAGCCCAGTGTCCTACCCCACTGCCTAGCCCCATTACTACAACTACCACTAGCTTCTACAACACTTCCCCCAAATCCACCAGCCCTACTTGATCCCACTTCCATCTCGCTCAGCCACCGTCTGACTGTGTGACTTCTGAGAAGTCACTTCCCTGAGGAGGGTGGACTAGACTGCCCCTTCTGGTTCTGAGTCTGGGACCTGGTGATGCTCTAGTGCAGTGTGGAGCCATCACCTAGCAACCAGTGCATCGGACTGCTACTCCAGTGTCCCCTCGACCTCAGCGCCTGCACCTGTGTCCGTGTGCACACACAATATTAAACTCATATTTCTGGTCCCAGAGAAAGCAGGATTTTCTCTTCCCCAGCCCAAGGCCCCCTACCTTGGTTGCCTTACATTTCTTTGCTGGGGATGAATGCCATCCATTTGTATTTATATAGAGAAATTGGCACAGCTAATTAAAGCCCTCTTGGAGGATCGGGGGGGGGGGCATTAATAAAAGAAGCTGGTAGGAAGCCAGCACAGAGCCCAGGAGGCCAGAGGACAAAGCCCATTTTGGCGATGGAGACCAGAATATTCAGCAAATTGCCTTTGCTGGGCTAAGGAAGACGGGGTGTGGGGGTGGGGTGTGGTGTATGTCCCCAGGATGAACGGAGATCCAGAGAAAATTGATACAGGATGTTTGGCAGGTACGGGGAGGAAAGCTGTAGCTGATATTTGGAATGAAAAGATCTGCTTATCATTTCTCTTAGTGTAATAAGGATGGTTTTACAGGCACTTAGGTCACAGGGTCTGGAACTGGGGAGGACCTTAGAGACCGGCTCATTCCATCCCCTTCTATGGTTTGCTCTCCACTCACATGGGCCCTTTCCTGGTTTGGCCTTTTTCACCTTTCACCTGCTACTATTTCAGTGGCCTTTTAATTGGTCTCCCGTCTCTCCCCTCTCTAATTCATCTGCCTTATAACTATTAAATTAATATTCCTAAATTACAGATCTGACCATGTCACTCCCCTGCTCAAAAAGGTTCGTGACTTCTATTGTCCCCAGAATAAGGTAAGAAATCCTCAGACTGACATTTAAAAACCCCCCTATAGTCTGGAGTTTATCTCTATTTCTAGCATTACTTCACATTGTTCTAGCTAACTCAAACCCAGAAACACCTGGTTTCCAGACTTGTCTGTGACATTTACTGACTGAGTTACTTGACCTCACTGTGCTTCAGGGAGCTCTCCAAGAGCAGAGCAGGGACCAACCTGCATCATAGAGCGAGTTTCCTCCCCCGAGTTCCCTATAACAATGATATGCAGTCTAGATAGACCCTAACCCTAGTTCATATAACTCTTCATTGCAGTCAAATTGGCTTGTTAGCTTGTTCCCTGGTATATTCCATATTCTACCTTGACAACTTTTCCCCTCGTGTGGGGAGCATTTTCTCCCCTTCTCATCAGCCTCTTAAAATAACCAAGTTGCTGTTGTTCCATCATATCCAATTTTTTCATGAGCCTGGGAACCATGGCACATCAATGTTTAAAAATGAGGAAAAACAAAAGCACAATAGATAGAGAACCAGGCAGAAATCAGCAACTTCCTGAGTTGAAATATAGCCTTGGGTGCTTTCTAGCTATATGACCTGGGCAAGTCTCTTGACCCCGTTTGCCTCAGTTTCCTCATTTGTAAAATCAGCTGGAGCAGGAAATGGCAAAAATTCCAGTATCTTTGCTGAGAAATATGAAATCTGCCCTCAGACCTTTAGTAACTATGTGACTCTGGACAAGTGAATGAAGTAGAGAAGGAAGTGACAAACCACTCTAGCAACCTTTGCCAAGAACATAATATATATATATATATATATATATATATATATGGAATCACTGGAGATAATCCTTGTAGGGAGCACAGGTGGTCATAGAATATGTGTGAAGAGGAATAGATCATGAATCTGCATGGCGGGGGACCATACATGGAGGACAAATACACTGGGGACAAGTGTGAGTGGGTTTCACATGTGACTAGGACAACTCATACTTCTGATGTTACAGGACTGCTGATATCCTCTGGAGATCTTCTCATTCTGCTCCTTGCTATTGTTCACTGAACACTGTGTTTTCTGTTGTAAATGATATTGTCTTTAATGAATATCCCAGATCATTGTCTATCCAGTGAATGGAAGCTTTCTGGGGCTATCTAATGATCCTCTTCTCCCATCTACTAAGGTGTGGTGACTAGAAAGCCTCTCCCCAACAAGGGCAGGATAAGTTCTTTTAATCCATGGTTACAGGGACCATGTAGCTTTCATATCCTGCTAAAGGGAACCCACAAAGCCATTAACGTGAAATTTGTCCATTTTGGGGACTATTTGTCATAGATCCTCAAGCAAAGCCTGTTGTTTCTAGACAATTATCTAATTTAAATTGGAGAAATTCCTTATTCCTCCCATTTAACTATAATGGGGATCTTGTGTACCACAAACTCATTTTAGGAGCTCTCTAAAAAAAATTGGAGAGAGGTATGTAGAAGCTGAAGTGATAAAGAATACTTCTCTCCCCAAATCCTCTTTGACTTTCATACAAATGAATTTGAGCAAGAACCTACATTAAACACAAAAGACAAGGTCATTGTCCTCCACCTTCCTACCTCACATTAATGCCTTTATTATGTATCTCCATCAGTAACAAAAACCCTTTGGCCTTTTACACTGTATTTTTGCCTATTCTACAGAAGGTAGAAAGGGACTGATTATGGATGTAGGAATAATTTCAGATTCAGATAAGTAAAATCTGACCATTAGCTAGTTAAAGTAAAGGTGAAAGTCAACACTAAAGTAAAAGAAAATATAATAAGAAGACAACGTATGTGATTTCAGTGACCCTGTTCTGACTGAAATAGCCATTTGTGCCGATAAAAAATGTCTTCTGTCTAGACTATGGCAGTCATTTCATGACCACTTCATGATTTTGGCCATTGGTATTTATATCTAAGATAGGGACTCTAGAACTGAATAAGAGGAAAAGAGCAGAATGGATTGCATTTGGGAAATTAGTCAATGCTTTTTAATAATCATTAGCTGCTTGCCAATATAAAAAATCCATCTTTCTAAAACAAACATTCACCTAGTGCTATTCTATGGTTCTTATTTGGTCTTTGTTCTGGAAGAGGACAATGTCATCAGGGAGGTGGTACCATGACAAGCAACTGAATTGGATTTAAGTGATAGTGGGCTATGCAAAGTCACCTGCCTTGACTTCTTTTCCAGGACCATGTGGAAGATGTAGGTCAGGATGATTAGAGATGGCCCTGGATACAGTGGGAGACCTTGACCTTTTTAACCTAAAGTTTTTAACAGGTCTCATTTTGACTGAGCCAACACCTAATTAAGGCTAGATAAAAAATGAGGCAAAGAATGCTTCTTTTACTTAGTTAAAAAAAAAAAAAAGTAACCTGGAAGGGGAATACCTTCAGGGTTTCTGGGCAAAACATAACAATTGCTATTTGCAGTCACTGAGTCAATTAGGACCCAAACAATGACCAAGTGGGGCGTGGTCTGGTACCACAGTTGGACAATCAAAGAGAGCCAGAGTGATTTGGGGTTAAGAAAGACATGGCCTTAGGCCATAAATTCCAAGTTATCTTGGAAAGTTTCAGCAATTAAAATGTACATTCCTCTGAGCAGAGCACCTGCAGGTAAGGATATGATACCCTAGGTTGACAGAGGGAAGGGAAAGGAAAGAAGAAAGAAAAGAAAAAGAAAGAGCTATATTGCCCAACTGGTCAGTTCCAGTTAGGCCCCCAGTGGGGCAGCTTCTGCTCCCATTCCTTGTTCTCAAAAAGGATCAGGACATCATCAAGGAGATGATGTTATGACATACAGGTGAATTGGATTTGTTAGGGAAGGAGGTGTAAGCATTAGCTTCATTTTGGCCTTCAGAGCCATCTGGGTCCAGGAACAAGATGAGATCAGGATGACTAGAGATGGCAGTGGGAGTAGTCTTTAAACTAAGTTTTTCTTTTTTTTTTTTTTTTTTTAACAGATCTCAGTTTGTCTGACGCAACTCCCAATTAGTGATTAAGACTAGATAAGAAATGGTCTCTTGCCTAGTCAAAAAAAAATTAATCTGAATATTGTATGGTTACAAAATTTGGAATGCCCACAGGTTCTGAGGAGACTATTGGGGGTGCTCAAAGGATGATGGGAATATTTTGTCTGAGTGTTATTTCCAGGCTATTTCCAATGATGACTTTCATGCAAGTGGTATGAAAAATATATGGAAAAATTGGTGATGAGGAGAGAAGGTGGGACAGGGAAAGTAAAAGATAATAAATAGATAGAAAGATAATAGACTGGGATCCTTGAGATATCAAAGACATAGAGGAAAGGCCTCCAGCATGTTGGATCAATTCTCTGTGGAGGATCTATGGGAGAACATGGATAACAATCATGCAGGATAAAAAAAGTGTGATTATGTTGCCTGTCTGCACTGAGTAAGGATTGCCCACAACACTCGGAACACTGTTCCATTAAAGTATTGAAATTTAAGGGAAAATGTGATAATTGTAAGAATATAAGCATAAATAAAGTCCCTTGAGAATTCTGGGGAAGGAAAGAAAACAGTGAGCTTAGAAGGAGCCAGAGAAGTTTTCATTTTACTTGGATATGAAATTCCTACCTATATATAGGTAAGAATTCAACAAGCATCGATGGCAATGGGGCCAGGAAGGAAAGAGTTCTAAGATTTAGAAAGCAGTGGGGAAAAAGCATTCTAGTCAGAGGGAATTTGATGGGGTGATGCAATATGGGGTTGTCCCTCTTAATGACAAACAAGGCTCAAGTCAAGGATCAACTGGGCATTTTTGTGACATTCCACAGAAGGTGAAGAATAGGGACTTCACTGGCATAGAGGACTCCTAGGTAAGGACCCTTCTACCAATGTAGGACAGCATCTTCTCTGCACTTCTAGTCTTAGAGAATTGTTTGTGGACCCCAGAGCCTAAATGACTCCCCAAATCAGAAAGTCAGTAGGTGGCAAAAGTGGGACTTGAACTCCTACCTTTTCGGCATCCCCTATGCCCCACTGCGCTCTGAGGATGTTCTACAGATGTTTCAAGACCCACAGACCCGGAAGAGAACTCATTATCTTCCCCCCTCCTCAAGATATTACTCTTGAATTTTCCTCTTTCTCTTAAGAAGTCCACAATTCTTCCATCACTTGGGTTCACAACCTCTGAGTCATTCTGGACTCTCCAATACTCTCTCACCACACAAAGTCAATCAATAACCAAGTCTTGTCCATCCTGTCTTTAGAATCTCTCACCTCTGTCCCCTTCTCCCCTCACACTATCATCCTAGATGAACTCTTCATCACCACTTAACTAAATTCCTCATAAATAAAATGGCTCCCTATTACCTCTAAGTTAAAATGTAAGATATCTTTGAAATTCAAAATGTTTCAGCACCTGAATATAAATTACCCATCTAGACTTATTGAACATTCCTTCCTGTCATGACCTCTACAGCCCAGATAACCTGAGCCTTCTTGCTATTATTCACACACAGTATTCCATCTCAAATTTCTCCCGGGCCTCTCTATCTCCTAGAAATCCTAATTATTATTTATCCTTTAATATTCATTTTAAATTTTGAGTTCCAAATTATCTTCCTCCCTTCCATCCATGCTCAAAAAGCAAGCAAAATAATATCAATTGTACATGTGAAATCATGCCAAATATATTTTCATATTAGCTATGTTGCAAAAAGATAAAGTGAGAAAATTATACTTTAATCTGTATGTAGAGTTCTTAAGTTCTCTCTCTGGAAGTGGAGAGCATTTTTCATTATGGTGCCTTCACAATTATCTTGGACTGATCAGAATAGCCGAGTCTTTCACAATTGATGATCATTAAAACATTTCTGTTACTGTGTACAATGCTCTCTTGATTCTTCTCACTTTACTTTGTATCGGTTCATATAGGATTTCCTATATTTTCCTGAAACTGTCCCCTTTGTCATTTCTTTTTAATATTGTTTTATTTTTCCAAATACATGCCAAGATAATTTTCAATATCCATCCTTGCAAAACCTTGCGTTCCAAATCTTCCTCCTTCTTCTCCCCAAGACAGTAAGCAATCCAATAATCCCTTGTCATTTCTTATAGCACAATAATATTCCATCACAATCATCTGCCACAACTTGTTCAGTCTTTCTCCAATTGATGGGTGTCCTCTCAAATTCCAGTTCTTTGCCACCACAAAAAGAGCTATTATAATTATTTGTGTACATATCGGTTCTTTTCCTTTTTCTTTATTCTCTTTGGGATACAGACCTAGTAGTAGGATTTCTGAGTCACTAATTTCTTTTACAACTCAATGCAATTTTTGTTTTTCTTCCCGGATTATTTTTCCCTTCTGAATCCAATTCTTCCTGTGCAACAAGAGAACTGTTCGGTTCTGCACACATATATTATATCCAAGATCTACTGTAACCTATTTAACATGTATAGGACTGCTTGCCATCTGGGGGAGGAGGTGGAGGGAGGCAAGGGAAAAATCGGAACAGAAGTGAGTGCAAGGGATAATGTTGTAAAAAATTACGCTGGCATGGGTTCTGTCAATAAAAAGTTATTTAAAAAAAAAAAGGAAAAAAACTCAATGCAAGCACCAACTTCTACATGAAGCCTTTCCTAATCTTCCTATATGTAAATTCTTTTCCTAAATCAAAATAATTACTTTGCACTTATTCTCGATATTTTCTCATATAGATGTATATTATGTATATATATACATGTGTCTATAAATATATATATGTATGTACATACACATATACCTATTCATTCCAATAGAGACAGAAAGTAATTTGATTTTTAAAGATTTACAGGGGAGGTCTGTCCATACCTCATTTAAACGTCTAGCTTTGGTCTTCTAAAGCTAGTATTACTTACTGAAAGGCCTGCATCATAATAATAAGAATAACTCATACAATAATAACTCATATCAAATGTGAAATTTCTCACTAGAATCCTGTAGGGCAAGTATCCAAATACCCATTTTCCAGATGGAGAAATGTCAGAGCTGTTAAGTAATTTGCCTAAAGTCAAGTAGCTAAAGACTCATTTTAGGATCTCCCAACACCGGGTCATTCTCACTGTGCATTACACTATACTCTTTTAACTCTGTCATGAATTGGCTGTGATGCTGCAGGGCTTTAAGAGCCTAATTTGGACCTTGGGACATACTCTTTGTGACTCATCCCTGGTACCATTGGCTGGAGGAGCTGGCCTGAACAGACATTGTATCCTTGCCTTATTGCACATTGCTCTCCTAGACTTGGCCAGGGCTCTGAAGGCTCCTTGGTAACCCACATATGGTGCAAATAGAAGCCCTTGCTTTTTTCCTTGTGCTGTGACCACTGGGTAGTTGTAAGGAGTGAGAGGGTAAGTAAAACCCTATCACCATTGGCTCTGAGAGTTGAGATGAAAAGCAGAAACACAAAAGCCCCAAAGTAGTTAAATGCACCTTCTCTTGCCATCCTTGTTAAATCTCTCTCTCTCTCTCTCTCTCTCTCTCTCTCTCTCTCTCTCTCTCTCTCTCTCTCTTTCTCTCTCTCTCTCTCCATCTATCTATCTATCTGTCTATGTATCTATGTGTGTGTTCAAGTTTGTGTGTGTTTATGTACATGTATACATGCATATGTATGGGGGAGAAGAAATCAGTTACTTCAGTTAATTTTCAGGAGAAGCAAACGAATTTAGGGAGGAAAGTTTGAACTCAAAAAAAGTCCTGGGGCAGCCAGGTGGTGCAGTAGATAAAACACTGACCCTGAAGTCAGGAGGACCTGAGTTCAAATGTGATCTCAGACACTTAACAATTCCTAGCTGTGAGATCATGGGCAAGTCATTTAATCCCAATTGCCTCAGCAAAAAAAAAAAAAAAAAAAGTCCCAGCCCACATGAGACTTTTTTCCCTCTACAGATGCTGATTTTTAAAAAGTATTTGTTTATTTAAAACAAAACCAAAATAGAAAAAGAAAAAAAAAAACAACCATTGTCATGTGCACAGCAGAACATGAGTATTCAAAATATGAAACAATAAATTTCCATTTCAAGAAAACATATATAATAAAGACTTTATATTGTATTCAGAACCATGTTTTCTTTGCTTCTGTGTAGGTTTTCTTTTGTTCTCCTTGTTGCTTTACTCTTTTTTCTCTTTTTTCTTCCTCCCTTCCCCCAAGAAGGCTATAGTTAAGCAAGGATATATTTATATACGTATAGATATACGCACATATACATACATATATATATATATATATATATATATATACACACATTCATATACATATACTGAATTTTTAACCCCCAGGGAAAACTCAATAACTATCCTATAGGTATGAAGCAAGCCACTTCCTCTGTTACTTAGTATCCAAGTAGGGTGATGGTGATGGACTGGATGATCCATTACTGTGGTTCTAGGGTCTTGAAGGTGCCAGCAGAAATTTGGCCTTGAAAACTAAAGAATTAGATTTGAATCCTAACTTTGATGCTTCTTAGCTATGTGGCCATGAATAAGCTGTTTAACCTATCTCTATTACAGATAAAGAAGCAAATGTTTTCACAAATTATCCTAAAAGATCTGAAATACTATTATTATCAGAGGAGAAAAATTGTGAAAAGGGAGATGTTAGAGAGATAGTAGATAGATGTGATTGTACATCCCTTCTCAGCTGAGGCTCTCTCTCTCTCTCTCTCTCTCTCTCTCTCTCTCTCTCCCTCTCCCTCTCTCTCTCTGTCTCTCTCTCTCTCTGTGTCTCTCTGACTCTCTCTCTCTCTCTCTCTGTGTACGTGTGTGTCTGTCTCTCTGTCTCTCTCTCTGTCTCTGTCTCTCCCTTTCTTCCTGTCTCCAAATATAGATGTGTCTACACAGGAATATGGTCACCAGTACATAAGGATGACGGAAGCTGGCCCCACCTGGAAGAGGCCCAGGGGCAGCTCAGGAAGAAGGTGAGGGGGGAGCCAAAGAGTTTCCAGTGCCCGTCACTTGTTTATCAGCCAGTGCAGGTGACTCTTTGGTACCCTGTGTCCCGAGAGAAGTGACAGGAGTAGAGGTGAGGAAGGATGAGCAGGAGTAGGACAGAGAACAATGCTGAAGCAGGAAGGATCAAAAGGAAGAAAGGAAAGGAGGAACAATACGTGGAGAAGATCACTCATCATTTGGGAACTCCCAGTCCAGATAGAGATACTCGGCGCTGGGGGAGGCTATGGAAAAGGGGGTTTGACTTTCCCTTCAGCTTTCCCTGGAAAGCCCCAAATGGAAGATCCATTTAGCTCTTAGTCAGAAAAAGGAAAAAAATATCCTTCTAATACAGATTCATTATTAACCCTTCAGGCAACACACCCAGTTTTGGGGTTGATGTGACTTTCTAACTACTTACTGTCTCATCACTCACCACCCAGTCTAATCAGCAAAGAATAAAAATAAATGTAAATTATTTACTCTGGCTACAATTACTAACTAGTGAGACCTAGAGGAAAAGGAGGAGAAAGGGGAGGGAAAAATCAATCAACAAGCATCTACTAATGGCACAGTGGGTTTGGAGTCAGAAAGACTAATTTTCCTAATTTCAAAGCTAGCCTTAGACACTTCCTAGCTGTGTGACCTGGACAAGTCACTTAACCCTGTTTGCCTCAGATCTCTTACCTGTAAAATGAACTGGAGAAGTAAAAGACTCCAGGGTCTTTGCCAAGAAAGCCCCAAATGGGCACAACATGTGCCTCATACTGGGCTAAGCACAGAAAATGCAAAGAAAGAGAAAACCATGGTCTCTACTCTCCAAAGAAGGAGACAAACATGAAAATAACTTTATGTGTTTAATTTATACAGGGAACAAGGAAGGTGATTTGGGAGGGAAAAACATTGGAGATTGGGGGGAGGGAAGCTGAGAAAGGACTGATTCCTTCAGGGCAAAGGGGATGCAAAGGCATGGAGTCTGGAAATGAACTTCATTTTAGTGAAGAACAGTAATAAAGCTTGTGTACTTGGATCAAAATATGACGAGGGCACTAAAGGGTTAAAAGTTTGTCCAGCTAAGGAGAGGTCAGGCTCAGAAAACCAAAGAGAGGATCTTATTTTTGAGCTGGAGATAACAGGGAACCACTGGAGATGATTGTGCGGCTGTGGGGGAGACAGGTGACTTGGTTACCGTTGTACTTTTAGCTGAGAAAATCATCTGGGCAGTTGAGTGGAGAATGAATTGGAAAGGGGGTGACTGGAGGCAGGAAGACCAGTCGGGAGCTGTTGCAATAATAGTCCAGGTGAAAAGTAATGAACTGGTTTGGTGGCTGAATGAGGAGAGAGAAAGGGGGACAGATAAAAGATGGAGGGATGAGGAGAAGGAGAAAGAAAAGGGAGATGAGGAAGAAGAGAAGGTTTCAGATTTACAGAGCATGTTATATAGTGTCCTTTTTGTTTCTCAAAAACCAGAGAGTAGGTCCTTATGTTCCTGTAGCAGTTGAGAAAATTGATACTGTTAAAGGTTAAATGGCTTATGAACTTAGAAAGTGTATAAAGCAGGATTCAAACTCAGACCTTCCTGACTTCAAGTCTGGTTCTCAGTCTGTTGGACATGTTGGTTCTGAGAATGCTGAATTGAAGTCATCGTTCTCATCCCCAGGGACAGGATGAGTATGAGGAAGAATAAATAGGTGAAAAATGGTCTGGAGTTCCATGTACACAACACAAGTGGACAAAAGACATGACGGGGACTTCGAGGGAGAGGAAAAAGGAAGAAGTTCAAGTCCAGGGGAGTGTTAGATTTGGGGAACAAGGTTCCCACTGGAGGCAGACCATTGTGATGGCAGATGGTTGTGGGTCGTGGAGTCAGGGAAAGAAGGGACTGGTGGGAAGCTGGACAGGAAAGTTGGAGACTTGAAAGGGGTTGGAAGGAAAAATTGAGTTGCTAGACAGTTTGCTTTGCCCTGAACAATTTTTACTTCCATTACACATCAAGCTACCAATGTACAATGGAAATGACAATGTGGCACAGTGAGTAGCTTGCTGTCATGCAATAAAGAGAGACGTGTTCAAATTCTCCTTTTGACACATAAGCTGTTTGACGGTAGATGAACCAGCCAGCTCACATGTCTGGACCTCAGCTTACCCATCTGTAAAATAGCGATAGTCATGCACATATATTGAGCTTACAAGACGATTATGAAGATCAAATATAATACCCTATGTAAAACAATCTGCAAGCATCATCTGTCTACTGTTGAAATCAGCAGGAAGAAACGGGTGTGAGCCTCTCAGCTCAGCCCTGTACTTCTTGACTCTGGGAAGCCCAGTTGTACTTTCTGAGCCCAAGTCTCTTCATCTACAAAATGGGAAGTCTAATCCCTGCTCTATCTGCCCTGTTGGGTTGTTGTGAGGATCAAATGAAATCTCTGATGTGAAAGGACTTTGAAAACTGAAAAGTCAATTATTGCGAATTTGTGGCCTCATGGGCTCCAGCACCTGCTCAGTCCCATTTGCCCAAATTGCTTCAAAATATAGAGAAAGCTCGTTTGCCTATGATAAACAGATTCTGGAGGAGAGAAGGGAGTTCTCTGCCTAAGACCGAGTGAAATTCAAGGAGAGAACTGGGGCCGCCAGGAGTAATTGTGACCGTTCTGTTGGCTCAAGGGAATGGAGGCAGTGGAAGGATGGAGGCCCCATGTCCATTGAGAGCTTTTCTAGGGGAATCAGGAAAGGGAAGTGACCAAAGTGGAGGTTTACACCCACCGTTCCAGAGGACCCATGACGGAGCACGCTCCCCGCCTCCTGACAGAGAGGTCATGCAGCTGGACATGGCCAATGTGGGAATTTGCTCTCCCTGACTGTAGATCTATTCACTAGAGTTTTCTTTTTACCAGTGCAAAGAAAAGGAATGTTTATTCATTGACAACTAGAATAAAAAGTAGTCTAGCTCCTGATTGCCCAGCTTATTCTGTTTGATTCTGGGTCTCATTTTCTCCGCATGTAAAACCAGGGAAGCGATTCTTAATCCTTGAACTTCTAACTGCTACAGACACTGGCCTTGGTCCTGGGGAACTGATTCAATCCAGTTCATCAAGCATTTATTAAATGCTCATGTCAGGGGGTAGCGAGGCAATAGTCACAGACAAGGATCTTCTATTCAGGATTCTGCTCTCTACAGCTTATGTTCTGTTGGAGGATGGAACAGAGAGATATTTCATAGTCAGATAATTCACATAAAAACTGAGAAGTAATATAGAAGCTTTATGAGGGAGGAAAACTAAAATTATGTCAGGAAAAGCTCGCCCAGGAGGTGGCCCCCATACTGTGTTTTGAAGGAAGTAAGGAATTCAGTGAGGTGGAAGCAAGAATCAAGTACACTTCGGGCACACAGAACTTGGTGGGGTGGGGGTGGGGGGTAATCAGGGAAGTTGGAGTAGTGTGGAGTGAGAAAAGTGAACAGATAAGGCTGATTGGAGGGGAGAGATTGTGGAGGGAAGGGAGCTGGAAAGGACCACAAAGACTGCCAGGCTGAAGGTTTTCTATTTTAATCCAGGGGTAATAGGGAGTCATCAAAGCTTTGTGAGCAGGGGAGTGCCACATTCGGGTTTGTGTTTTGGAATGTCATTTTGGCAGCTGTGAGAAGGATGAATTGGGGGAAGGGAGACGCTGGAATTAGGACAGCCAATTAAAAGACAGTTGCAATAGCCCAGGGGAAAGGCTTTTGAGGTCCTGATGGAGGCTGAATAGGAACCAAAAAAAGGAACATGTGTGAAAGACATCCCATAGGCAATAGAATTAAAAATCCTCTCTTCCTCCCAGAGATGCCACCAGAAATAATAGAGGAAGGACATGGAAAAGTGTTCTCTGTTTTTAGGAATTCAATACAATTCAGAAAACCCTGAAGAGGTGAGCTTGGCTGTGTCCCCACACTCAGTTTCCTTACTTGTAAGTGACAGCTTTGGACAGAGCTTTAGAGCAGTGGTTCTCAAACCTTTGTTCTTAGTATCTTCATGTTAAAAAAAACTATAGAGGATCTGTTCAAAGAGTTTTTGTTCACATGGGTTATATTCATAGCTATTTACTATATTAGAAATAAAAATAATTTTGAATTTGTAGACCCTCTGAAAGGGTTTCAGAGACCCCAACAATTCTTTGGACTACACTTTGAGGACTGAGGAATAATCCAGGAGGCAGCTGCCAGGTGCCACGTCAGGAGTGGGGTTGGGATGAGAAACAGAACGGAGGGCACTGCCCAAGGTCAGAGCAAGATGAATGAGGGACGAAGGGGCTCTTTCACTCTGGTGCTGCTCCTGGCTCAGGCTCCTGACGTTCATCTGGAAGGTGGCCCTCAGCTCACCCTAGTGCCCAGCGTGCGGGCAGGACTCCTGCTCTGCGGAGCGCCTCCTTCCTTCGTCCAGGCTGGGAGCCTCACCCGCAGGGGCGGTCCAGGAAGCCTCCAGACCTCCACATCCCTGTTCTCCTTGTTCCTCCTTGCTCCAATGAGCCCTGCCTGTCAGGGCTGGCGGGTGATGAATGTGCCGGGCCAGGCAGGCAGGCAGGTGGGACACGGGTGATGTTCCAAAAGTCACTGACATTTTTCAGCCTAGGAGTGGGGACAGGAGCTGCCACATGCCAGACAGAAATCTTTCCGGCCCCCATCCTGCACCCTCCCCATCCTCCCCACTGTCCCTGGCTCCTCCTCCTCTCCCAGGGCTAGCCATGAGCTTCCTTTAAAAGAGAAGTTAATAAGTGTATCTTTTCTTTGAATGGATATGGGCACATTGTGGACATTGGGATTTGGGGGACACAAAATTAATATTTGCTTCACATTCCCAATACCTCTCCACCTGACAGAGTGGGGGATAGTGGCTAGAATACTGGATACTAAATGACCTTACCTTTAAAGGATCTTACTTTTACGCTTATTTTCTAAAATACTTATTGAATACTTACTGAATACAATTTCTACCCACTCACCCACTCAATTTTCCCCCAAAGCCCTGGAAATAGAAAGATACATTCTATTCATATTGGCTTCCTATTTGCTCACCCCTATATGGCATTATATTTCCTACATAGTCTACCACCACTTCCATACTCTCCTTGAGGAAAAGTATTATTTTATTTTATCCTTGTAACCCTAGCACTTAGACAAATACCTGGCACATAGTGGATTCTTAAAAATTATTGAATTAAATTGAAAGTTGCATAAAACTTGATCTCTGTCTTTGAGGAGATGATTTACAGCTTAATGATACAGTAAAAAGGGAACAAGCATTTATTATGTTCCTACTGTGTCCTAGGGATTGTACTCACTCTTTAACAGCTATTATTTCATTTGATCAGCCCAACAGTCCTGGGAAGCCACTATCATTTTCTTTCTGTGATTTTCCTGGGGCTCATAAATGTATGAGGATGTTTAAGGCCAAATTTGAACCCTAGGCCCAGCAGTCAAAGCACTCTTCCACCATTGCTTCATGTCAGTAGAGTAAGAAGATCTGGGTATGAATAAATTAATGGATGGATGAATGAATGAAAAAGCATTTATTAATCACGTACTATATGTCAATATTGGGCTAAATAATGGGAATAAAAACAGAAAAAGTGAGATAGTTGCTACCTTAAAGGAGCCCACACGCTAATTGGGGTAGAAAGTCAAGGCCAAATTTGAACTCCAGGCCCAACTGTCAAAGCATTCTTCCACCTAGTTGTTTCATGTCAGTGGAATAAGAAGATCTGGGTATGAATAAATGAATGGATGGATGAATGAATGAAAAAGCATTTATTAATCACTTACTATATACCGATATTGGGCTAAATATTGGGAATAAAAATAGAAAAAGTGAGACAGTCCCTTCCTTTAAGGAGCCCGCACTTTAATTGGGATAAAAAGTCAAATTGCAAGGTAGATGAAGAGAACCTGAAGTCCCATAGATGCAGCTAGCTTTGCCACTTCAGCAAGTCACTTTCCTTCGGTCAAATTAGAGGCTTAGACGAGATGAAATTTAGGAAAGATCCCGGAGTTCTGGCCTGGGCACTGAGGATAAGGATCAGGCCACAGTCACTGGCCCTGGTGTTCATGTGACCACTGATAGCTACCCAGGTTCCAACTGGTCATTAAGCGTTCCCATTTGTTTCAAGGTGGCTTTTCAGGCCGTGGAGCTGAAGCATCCGAGGCCACGGAAGCACAGCGTTTATCCTCTTTGGCTTTTCAGGTGTCTGTGGAGCAACCTCCTCCTTCCCCTCTTGGCAGCAGCCAGGGCAGCGGTGATGCTGTTTCTCTCCAGAGTCAGGTCAGTGTCCTGCTATTATCCACTAATGCCTTCTAATGGGCCCATTAACCAGCCGTGTCTCTGCTGCCATAGCTCCTAATTTACACACACTCTCCCTCCAGCCCCCTGCAATCAGGCAGCCTCACCTGCTTTGGGAGACATTGTCACATCACATCCTTGTTCCAAGAGGATGCTGGGGCTTCCTGCCTGCAGTGACCAGACAGAATCCATAAGGCTGGAGATTATGTTGCCAAAGGAACTTTTTACTCACTCCGTGACAGATCCAGAAGGGACTTAAGAGATTGTCTTCTACAGGTTCCTTGTTCGGCAGAGAAGGAAACTAAGGCTCAGAGAAAAACATACATACAAGGAATGAGGAGCAGGGCTTGGTCCTTGCCCTATGGTCCAGACCATTATTTAAGAGCACCAAAGCAGGCAGAGAGCACTGAAATGATGGGATGTTGCCCATTGCTGGGATCTAAGAATTGAAAATGTTTCCAGACTCAACTAGTCTAGGAGGGAATAAGAGCTAGAAAGGACCTTAGGGGCCACCTGATCCCACTCATTTTACAGATGAGGAAATGGCATGCCCGCTAGAGAGCGAGGTCAGAGGACCTTGGTTTTGGTCCCAGCTCCACCGCTCACTACCTGTGACCAATCTCTCTGGTCTTAGTTTGTGCATCTGAAAAATGAAAATATGTGGAAAAAATCAGTCCTAAGGTCTTTATCAGCTTGAAATCTATGAACCCATGAAATTCAACTAAAAGAATGAGGAGAGGAAAGGCCGGACAATGGACAGAGGGCTTGGATTCAAATCCCACTTTGATACTTTCTCTCAAGCTAATTTTGGTCAAGTCTCTTAACTTGTCTAAGTTTCTTCATCTATAAAATGAATGGGTCAGACTGGAAGACCTTTGAGATGATTATCACATTTGTCCAAGGTCATTTCATTCAGGGACTCACCAATTCTATCCTGTGGCAGCAGATGTGCCAAGATCTCTCTCTTGAATAATGATACCATCCCCAGATTGGGGGGTGATGGGGCGGGGCAGGACAGGTAGGCTAGATGGGCATCCATTAACTCCATAGAGATCAGGGCCATTGAGCAGCTAGAAGTGGATAGAATGCATGTAATTAGGAAGATGAGTTCCAATCCAGCCTCAGACAGTAATCTAGCTGTGTGATCCTGTGCAGATCAATCAGCTTCTGTCTGCCTCAGTGTCTTCAATAGAAAAAGGGATTTTTAGCAGCTGCTTCTCAGAGCTGTTGTGAAGCTCAAATCAGAAAAATACTTGTAAACTGCTTAGCACAGTGTCTAGCAGAGTAGGTACTTAATAAATGCTTGTTTTCTTTGTTCATTCTTTCCTTTCTTCCTTCCCCCTTCCTTCTTCCCTTTCTTTCTTCCTTCCTTTCTCTTTCCCTTTCCTCTTTCCTCCCTCCCTTGCATCCTCCCTCTTTCCCTTCTTTCCTCTCTTCCTTCTTCCCTCTTTCCTCCCTACCTTTTCCCCCATTTCCTTCCTTCCTTCCTTTCTTTTCATCTTCCCTCCCTCCCTTTCTTTCTTCTTTCCTCCCTCCTCCTTTCCCTTCTCCCTTTCCTCCTTCCCTTCCTTCCTCTTCTCTCCCTTCTTTTCAATTTCTCTCTCTCCCTTCCTTCCTTTCTTCCTCCCTCCCTTTCTCCCTTCCTTCCTCTTTCCTTCTTTCATGAAAGGATGAAAGAGGGATGAGTAAGGTGAAAGAGAGTCAGAATGATTGAAACAGAGGGGCTCAAACTTGCTGGCACACAGGGTGAGCTACCCCTACCCCCATTCCTTCCTTTTGCAGGAATGAAACATGAATATCCTTCCAATAAAAATAGATGCACTGCAAAGCTCCCACACAGGTTGGGAGACATGTCACTTTTTATTCCAAAACGGGGCCAACCCCTGAGGTAGCGCTGGTCCCTGAGGCTTGTCACTGCCACGCTGGGCTTCTAGGTTTTCGGGTCTCGTGACTCTCACGTCCCACTGAGCAGCTAAAAAAGTGCCTGGCTGGTGACAGACGATGTAACTCTTCCCTCCGGCCTCCCTCCCATCAGCATTTCAAAGAACATGAAGCACATTTGAGCTGAGTGAGCTTTGTGTGTATGGAGGGACAGACAGAACTGACCTTTCTGACTCTTCCTCTGCCATTTGGCTTGCCTACAGGGTTAAAGCTCTCCATTGGCCTGGCAGTCCGGGAGGCCACACTGGCTGCCCCTCTGGGCACTGAGGGCTGTAATGGGAGCTATCCGACAGCCCTGCCAGCTGGCAGATGGGATCACACTCTTGAGGTTCTGCTCCTCTGCCCTCCCCCTGTGCCCTGGCTTGCTGGGCAAGCTTAAAGAAGTCATCCGTTGGGGGCAGCTAGGTGGTGCAACGGATAGAGCACTGGCCTTGGAGTCAGGAGGACTTGAGTGCAAATCTGCCCTCAAATACCTAGCTGTGTGACCTTGGCTGAGTCATGTAATCCCTATTGCTTCTCAAAAGCAAAGAAAGAGAAGTCATTTATCTTCCTTGCATTTTGAATGACTTAGAACCCTCTGACTAAGGCTAAACAGGATCTTGGAGATAAACATTTCAACTCAGTTCGATTAATATTCCTGAGTAGTAATGTGGTCTCAGAACAGTAACGGTCTGGGTTCCAATTCTGCCTGAGATTCCAGTAACTGAGATGATAAACTACGGGATAATTGTCAATCTCCAATGGTAGAAGGTCTCCCTTCCTGGGTAGCTCCCTGTGCAGACTAAATCACAAGTGGACAATACAAACACCCATCCCCAAGCACTTATGAACCAGCTGCTGTAAGCTGGTCATCAAATCCAGCTCCTTGCCTGGAAGGTGAGGGAGCTAAGGCTCAGAAAAGCAAAAGACATTTTCAAGGTCACACATGATTTGACTGAGATCCAATGACCTTATCAATGTAGCTTATTGTTGCTTCCAGCTCCAGTAGGAACTGGAAATTGAACACATGCCCATCAGTTAGGGAATGACTGGATAAGTTATGGGATATGAATGTTATGGAATATTATTGTTCTGTAAGAAATTACCAGGAGATGATTTCTGAAAGGCCTGGAGGGGCTTAGACCAACTGATGCTGAGTGAAATGAGCAGGGCCAGGAGAACTTTGTACACAGTAACAGCAAGATTATGTGATGATCAACTATGATGGACTCAGCTCTTCTCAGCAATATGGCGATCTGAGACAATTTCAAGTCTTGGAAGGGAAAATGTCATTCATCCAGAGAGAGTACTATGGAGACTGAATGTGGATAGAAGCATATTATTTTCACTTTTTAAAAAAATTGTTTGCTTTTTCTTTCTCAGGGGTTCTCCCTTTTGTTCTGATTTTTCTTTCACAACATGACTAATATGGAAATATGTTTAAAATGATTATACATGGATAACTTGTATCGAATTGTTTGCTGTCTTGGGGACGGGGGAGGAAAGGGAGGGAAGGGAGAGAAAAGAAAATTTGCAGCTCAAAATCTTCTAAAAATGAATGTTGAAAGCTTTCTCTACTTATAACTTGAAAAATAAAATATTACTGAATAAAAAAAAAAGAACACTTACTATTCTTAAGAGCTTGCATTTTAGAGGAAGGGGAGGGAGAGGGAAGAAGAGTGTTAGTAGATGTTTAACAAAAGGCTTTTCTGTTGTTAAGAACAAAAAAATTGTGCCCATAACTTACTTTTACATTTAATCTGTATTCATATTTTTCCCATCACTGTCTTAAGTCTAGACAATCAACAGTACCATCAACCAAACCCTGATTCATAGAATTTGCTGATTTCTGAAATATAAATGGACACAATGAAAACGCAACAATTGATTTCACGAGCCAGTTGGAGCTGGTTCCAGCTCAGCCCTGAATATAACACATATGCAAGTTAGCACAATACAAAATGACACATGATAGGTGAGGAAGAGGGATGCAGGCAAAGATTGTTGCTGAGGAGAATAGAAGAGCTATTGGGATGTGCAAGAACTCAATGGATTTAAAGACTGAATCTCTATTCATTTGGTAGGGAAAGGAAGGAGCTGTAAGAATAGGAATTATTCCAGATATAGAAGCTAGACAGCAAGGGACATATTCTGGGGATGGTTAGTGGTCTGCCTGGCTTGATGGGTCCAAGCCTCTCATTTGACAAATAAGAGAACTGAGTCCCAGGCAGGGAAGTGATGTAAGCAAGAGGACCCAGTCATTTAATGGCAGATTTTGAAAAGCAAGTCTCCTGTTTCCTGGTCCTGGGTCCTTTCCATTACAACATTTAGCCTTCTCTGCCTTCTCTGGATGTATTTTCTGAGGAAAAACAGGTGAACATACTTTGGAAATAACAGCACTGTGTACACCACAAATATTGTAACAACAGGCAGGGAATTTGAGGGTAAAGAGGCCCGGAGCTCCTAAGCATCAGGTGGCTTTTCTAAAGCTGTGCACACCCCACGTCTGGGAACTTTCCTTTTTCTCCCACCCTTTCCTCTTCTCCAGACATTGCTTCCTACTCCTGCCAGCTCCTTGAGGGGACATAGAGGAAACATAAGAAAAGACTGAGGAGAAAACACATTCAGTAGAGCTAAAAGGAGAGCCAGAAAGATGCTACCTAGAGGAACTGTGCCCAGGGAATTTATCTGATGGCAAACCCATCTTCTTGGGATTTTTTGCCTGAGAGGAAAACAATAAATTTGATTGCTGGAGAGTTACAGGTTGAATAAGAAATAATGGACTTGAAGAATTTGGAGAAACTTGGAAAGATTTTTGTGAACAGATGCAGAGCAAAATAAACAGAACCAGGAGAACATGAAGACAGCAACAATGAAAAGGAAAACAACACTAAAATATGGATTGATGAAATTCTAAACTCTCCTTAGAGGCAGCCCACTACAGGAATAGAATGAGATAGATGTTATAAGACATGATCAATGTGTCAGTTTGTTTTGCTTAATTTTACCCCATGGAAAATACAGAAAACATATAAAGAGACTATAAAATAGTCTGTAAATAAGTCTTCTCTTTCTGCGAAGAGTGAGTTTTCTAATGCTATATTGATCATAAGAAAGTCAACCTAGTGTAGTGAGAAAGCACTAGATTTTGACAAAGAAGGCCTGGGTGAGATTTGATCTCCTGGAGGAACTATTCCATCCTCCAGATTCATAGCAATCAGTGGGTTAGACTCCCTTCTGAAAGGAGAAAGACACGGAATTCTAGAGATGTGATTCCCCCAGTCCTTGTATTCCAGTGAGTCCCACTTTCACCCCCAAAATGCACAAAGGCCTCTAGCCTTGGGGAATGTGCTTTTGGTTGTTTAATCATTTTTAAATGGTGTCTGACTCTTCACATAAATGAGCATTGAGCCTGAAGTCAGGAAGACTTCCCTTTTTGATTTCAAGTCCAGCCTCAGTCATTTACTAGATCTACAACTCAGGGCAAATCGCGTAACCCTGTTTGCCTCAGTTTCCTTAACTGTAAAAAAGAGGGAATCATGTAAAAAGAGAGCTACCTTATTCTTTATTCCAAGAGAAGATCTCCTGAAGGGAATGGGGGTGGTATATATTGAGAACTAGCAGTGAAATTTTTAAAGCATTAACAAAACTTTTTTTTTTAATTGGGACAAAGATCATCAGTTTCCAGAGCCCCTTCTGGGCCCTTTTAGGCTTGCCTCCCAGCTGAGTTGTCGAGCATCCAGGGAGAAATATGGGGAGATTAAAAACAGAAAGCCTCTAACCTCAGCTCCACCCAGTTCTTTTGAAGCTTTACAAAGTGAAATCTTCAGTATAATTTGGAGGGGACCCAAAGGACCAACCAAGGGACATGAGAAAAGTTCAAAGAAATCCTAGACTTTTACTCAGATGTAAGATTAGAGTGAAGGGTCCTGGAGCATTTTGTTGCATTAGAAGGGGCAACAAAAGTCTCCAAGGCTAGGTGAGGTCTATGCTAGAGGTAAAAGCAGGCACTCTTGTCCTTTTAACCACTAAAAACCAAAGCCATGGTGTTCCTCACAGGGGCAAGGAGGAACAGAGTAGGGCATGAAAGTTGTGTGATTTTTTTCTCCCATGGCTTGGCCCCCTCACTTTCTGATAAGCTTTGTACTGAGACTGGAGCAGTTCCTGCCTGACACTGGGCTAAGCACATTCACTTCATCTCTAGGAGGAGTGGAAGCTAGGAAAGTAAAGGTATTGTTGTTGGATGGTGGTCTGGGGTCACCATAAAAAGTCAGAGATAAGGAACCTTGGAGATCATCTTCATGATCAGAAGTCTGATGTCTTCATTTCTCCCAAGCCTTGCAACCTTGGATATGTTCTGACCTCTCTGAGCCTCAGTTTCCTACTCAGTAAAATGGAAAAGCTAATGCTAATAAATATTAATATTAATTAAGATTAACATTAAATTTATTATTAATTATAATCATATAATAAATAAAATATTAATATCAATAAAATAATAATAAAATGGAATGTAATACTTTACATTCCCCACAGAGTTAGCTGATAGTTTGGTGGATAGAACTCTGGATCTGGAGTCAGGAAGACTAGAGTTCAAATCCAGCCAGCTCCTTACTAGCTGTGTGACTTTGGGTAAATCATTGCACCCCAGTTTCTTCAACTACAAAATAGAGATAGAATTAGCACCTACCTCAAAGAGTTGTTGGAATTATTGTGAGGATTAACTGAAATAACATTTCTTTTTAAAAATAAAGCACATGACATAGTACTTAATACATAGTCGGCACTATAGAAATGTTTCCCTTCTCCATTTCATAGAATAATTGTAACAAAACTTCACTTTATAAGCCAATTCTAGATCCGTGATCTCTTTCTATAGTGTCTCTCTCTTGTTGGTGGGGAATAGAACATAAAATCCCCCTGGCTTTAGAGTTGCAGAGCCTGATTTGCTCATTAGAGAGTAATAAGATTTTATAGTTTGAAGGGTTATTGGAAATCATAGATTTAGAGTGGAGAGAACCTCCCAGGCCATCTAGTCTAACAGCAAAAGGAAAGAACTTGCTTAGGATAATAAAGTGGCAAAGCTAAGATCTGAAGCCAGGTCTTATTTGTCCAAATCCCCTGCTTTCCCCGCCATGCCAGGTTGGCTTTCTTATTACTTGTATGACCTCAATTGAGTCACTTAAGCTTCCTAAATTTTATTTTCTTCTATAAAAAAGCAATGGAAATAATTTTTAAAAAGCAAATCAAAAACAAATAAATAGCAACAACAAAAAAGGGCAGGGATAAGGATCAGACCTGTGATTTCACTGGTACTAGGAACTCCCATGAAAGGAAATTTCTGTGTACCTTAGTGTCTTAGATAGTTGCCTCTAGCACTGAGAGATTAGGTAACTTGTTTAGGATCACACACACAAAGGTTAATTTAGAAATGAGACTTGAATCTTGGCATTGCTGGCTTTAAAACCAGTAGTCTATCCACTATGCAGCACACTGCCCCAATTTTAATAAAGAAGATGGGTGTGAAATGGGAACCAGTTACAGAAAAATGATTCTGGGCAGAGGACTTGAGTTCAGAACCTGATTCTGATGCTTACTAACTATGTGATGTCGAATATGTCACTGAGCCTCAGTTTCCTAAACTGTAAAGTGAGGACTAGATAACCTCTGAAGCCCCTTCTAGCTTTATATTTACAATCCTATGAAATGTAAATGGAAAACAAAATGCAATATTGCATAATTGAAATAAACTTAGAAAGAGGAAAATGTATTGAGGATTTGAAGAAAATACATTATCCTTCCTTCTTTGCAGAGTGAGGGCGACTATGAGTATGAGATACTGCATATCCTACCAGATAGAGTTAATACGTTGGTTGCTGTATTAATTACTTTTCTCTCTCTTTTATTCTTTGTTATAAGGATAGAGAAGGGCGATGAAAATGGAAAAAGCCAAAAACTGCCCCTGTATGTTTCTTTTTTAATGAGGGGCAAGAAGGAGACGATCTGTAACGCCCTTTGAACTAACATTATATAATTTTGTTGACAACCCCAGCTCATTCCCCAAATATTTCATCCTTTCTCCTAAAGCTTCCTGATCCCTCTTGAGGCTCCAACTAAGTTCCCAAACAGATGTTTGGGATGCAGATATGTCAGGAATCTCCTCTACTAGGCACTCCTTAACGAAGCTGGAGAGATTGACACTCTGGGGAACCAATGAATATGTCAGACCTGTCATAAACTCTCAGCTGCTTCTACCCACTTTCCAGTTCTCAAGACTTTGGGCACATTGGCTCCCCTAGATGAGAAACCAGGGTAAATCTATAGCTCCTTAATGCCAGGAAGTCCAAGGACATACAGTCTCCACTAACTGCAGGGGAAAGGTCTCTTCATCACCAGCCATCCCTTCCCCAGGCTGACATATCCAGGTCAATAAGTGGCTGGGTTAGGAGTTCTGTTCTTTTTGGGGAATAGAATAGCATATGTTTTTAAATTTCTGAAAAAAAAAAACATTTAGACCTTGAAGAGGCAATGACAGATGGGTTATCCAGCCAGTCAACCAATCAGTCATCTCCTTTCCACTTTCCTCTACCAATGACTTGCCTTAGGAGAAGACAGGCCAAGAGTAAATGTAAAAGGAGGGTGATTGGGCTGCAGAGCTCCTTAAACAATTAGAATCCTAGAATCCTAGATGGAAAGGATGAAAGGGGAAGAGAAAGAAAGAGAGAATAAGCATTTATAAAAGACATATTAATTGCCAGGCATTGGTCTAAGAATATTCCAAATATTATCTCTAATCTTCACAAATACTCTGGAATTAGGCAGTATTATGACCCCCATTTTACAGTTGAAGAAACTGAGGCAGAAGTTAAAAGACCTGCTTAAGGTCACATAACTAGGAGTTCATGAGGTCATATTTGTACTCGGGGTCTTCCTGACTCTAGGTCCAGTGTTTCATGCACTAAGCCACTTAGCTGTCCTCCCCAAAGGGTACTTGCTTTGTCTTCTCTCCCTCCCCATCTCTTTTAGAGGGAAGGCCCTGTCTACACTTTCAACAAGGAATAATGCCTAATAGCTTGCTCACAAAATGACAAGTCCTTCTGCCTCTGGATGCAGGAATAAGCTTGCAGACGGGGTAAGCAAAGGGAAGTAATTTTACTTCACTTGCCACATAATCAAGAAAGACTTCCTGGAGTAAGTGAGTTTTATAGAGGGGAGACTCCAGAGAACTACTGAGGAAGTCTGAGTTGAGCCCAAGCTTGGAGGTTGAGGGATGAGGGAAGGGGTCTTTTGGGACAGCACCTAGAGACATGTTAACAAGAGACCATAAAAAAAACTCTGAAGTCTGGAGGACTTCACCCACCGGAATCCCTCCTTTGTCACTTAGTGCCTGGGTGACTTTAATTTCTTTGGGTCTCAGTTTTCTCATCTGTAAATTGGGGGAAAGTATTGAAGTAAATAGCCTCTGAGATCCCCTCTAGGTCTAGATCTTGGGTCCTTTGGGAGCAGGGTCTTCGTTCCATCAGGGCTGTAGGGCAGAACCTGGGGCTGCAGGGATCATAGAAGGTGTTTACTCTAATCATCTCATTTTATAAAGTGGAGAACTGAGGGAAGCTAAATTCTCTTCCCCAAGGCAGTGAATGGGATCAGATATTGGAGCTAACAGGGACTTCAAAGGCCATCTACTCCAATACCTCTGCCCATTTTATGGATGAGGAAACTGATATGTCAGCATGTACATTGACTAGCCCACAATCAGTTTGAAGGTAACAGAGCTGATTTGACCTAGTTTTTCCAGCCATAAGTCCCACCCTCTTTCCACCATACCATTCTGCCCTCCATCTTCTGGCTCAGAGGGATTTTGATCAGCATGAATGAGAGACTCTCCTGCCTGAGACCCTCTCTCTAGAAAGTAGTTTGAGCTCAGTGACTTTGATAAGGAAGGGGCCCACCTTCTCCTCCTCTCCTATTTTGCCCTGCACAGGAGGTGTCCGGGCCCAAAGGCTGTCATCCTGGAAGATAACATCAAGCTTAATTCTGTAGGGTATTAGAGGACAGCCTAACAGCTGTTGAATCAGAAGCTGGGTCCTTCAGGGGAGCTGTCCACCATCCCCTGCATCTTGATAACATCCCCTTCATTGACAAGAAAGGGGTGCAGCCCCCCACCCATGCCTGCCAGCTGGGCAGACAGCCAGGATGTCTTCATCAGTTCCCAGCTCAGCTACCAGGCTCCAGTGTTACCAAAAGGAACTGAGGTCCATGTTCCAAGGCATTTTAGAAAATGCAGGAAGGACCAGAGAAAAAGGCTGGGACTTGGAGTCTAAACGATTCACACTGGAATCCTAGTTCCCTACACTTCTAACTGTATGATCTTGGGCAAATTATTTAGCCACTTCTAACTTCAGCTTCATTTTCTGAAAAAAAAAATGAGCATAATGAGGCACCTACTTTATCAAGAGGAAGGAGGGAGGAAGGGAAGGAGGGAAAAAGAAGAGAAGGAAGAAGGGAGGAAAGAAGGGAAGAAGTAAGAGAAGGGAAGGAAGGAGGGAAGAAAGGAAGGAAGGAAAGTGGAAGGAAAGGAGAGAGGAGAAAAAAGAGAAAGGGGAAAAATGGAGCTTTGGTCTGTGAGAAGAAAGTCTGAGTTCATAGCCTTTGAGCTTTTTGTTACTCTGTCACTAACAATCACATTTACTGATTTAAGATTTACAAAGTCCCTTTCTCACAACTATTTCAGGTAGAGAATGCAAATATTATTATTCTCATTTTATAGATGAGAAAATTGAAATTCAAAAGCTTGCCCACGGTCACAAAGCTAGTAAATGTCAGAACTACTATTTGAACCCAGGTTTTCTTACAGCAAGGCCAGGGCTCTTTCTATAATATACTTTCTGATGGAGTATCCATGGTCAGGGAATTCTGGGGTGGGACAGTGGGGTTTGAATGCTGGAACTGATACCAGCTAGTTGTGTGAATGCCCAAGCTATAAGAGGAACAAGAGGGATGCATTGAAAAAAGGGGGAAGGGAGAGATAGAAGGAGAAATTATCTCATAAAAGAGACTCATAAGGAATAGCTTTTACAATGGAGGGAAAAACAGGAAGGGGGAGTATGAGTCAAGCTTGAACCTTACTCTCAAGAAAGTTGATTCAAAGAGGAAGAATATTTGTATTTATTCTTCCATATAGAGAAAGAGAGATAGAGCTGTAGATATAGATATACCCATTTAGGAATAGAAATCTGTCTTACCCAACAGGGAAATAAAAGATGAAGAGAATAAGACAAAAAGGGATGATAATGATAAAAGAGAGGACAGATTAAAGAGGCAGTGGTCAGGAGCAAAAATGGACTTTTGGGGAGAAACAGAAACTAGAGTAGAGGGAAATATGGTTAGTAATCGTAACTGTGAAAGTGAGTGGGATGAGCTCATTCATAAAATGGAAACAGCAGAATGGATTAGAAACCAGAATCCAACAATATGTTGTTTATAAGAGAGACACTAGAAATAGAAAGACACATAGAATTAAAATAAGGAGATGGAACAGAATCTGTTATGCTTCAATTGAAGTAAAAAAGGCAAGGGCAGCAATCATGTTCTCAAACAAAATAAAAGCAAAAAATATACCCAATTAAAAGAGATACTCAGGGAACTCACATTTTGATCAAAGGTACCATAAACAAAGAAGTAATGTAAAACTTTTTACGTGGGTTTCTCTGGTAAAGGTCTCTTTTTTCAAATATGTAGGGAACCGAGTCAAATTTATGAAAAAATAAGAGTCATTCCCCAATTGATAAATTGTCAGAGTTTTCAGAAGAAGAAATCAAAACTATCCATAGTCATATTAAAAAAAAATGCCCTAAGCTACAGTTGAATGGAAAATGTAAATTAAAATAACTCACCACATCACACCTATCAGAAATGACAAATGGTAGAAATAGCAGAGATACACTAATGAAATATTGGTGAAGCAATGAACTGGTCCAACCACTGGAGAACAATTTAGAATAATGTCCAAAAGGTTATTGAACTGTGTATACATTTTGACCCAGCAATATCAACACTAAGTTAATAATATCTCAAAGATTTTAATGATAAAAGGAAAAGAACCTGTATGTACAAAAATATTTATAGCAACTTTTTTTGTGATGGCAAAGAGTTCAAATTTGAGGTGATGCTCATAAATTGGGAAATGACTGAACAAGTTGGGGCTAATGGTTGTGATGAAGTATTATTGTGCTATAAGAAATAATGAGAGGTATATTAAAAAATGAGAGGAATGGTTTCAAAAATACATGGAAATACACATGTGAACTGATGCAAAGGAAAGTGAGCATAACCCGGAAGATCATTGTAATATAATAAACAGCAGTATTTTAGTGATGATCAACTGTAAAGGACTTAGCTATTTAAATCAAGGCGAAGACCCAAGATAATTCCAAAGGACTCATGATGAAAATGTTGTCCACCTCCAGAGAACAAATTGATGAATTCTGAGTGCATACTGAAGTATAGTTTTCTCAACTTTCTTTATTATTCTTGCTTTTTTGCATGATCTGGCTGATATGTAAATATGTTTTTGTATGATTTCACATGTATAATTGATATCATAGTGCTTGCCTTCTCAGTGAGTGGGGAAGGTTTAAGAAGGAAAGAATGAATTTGGAACCTAAATTTTTCAAAGTTAATAAATAATAAAAATAAAATAAAAAGTAAAAATAAATTATCAATATTTTTGAGGATTAAAAAAATTAAAGGAGTTTTTCCTCATATCCAGCCTAAATTTCCTCTAGTTCTGCTGCTGAAATCTAATCCCTCTTCACATGACATCTCTTCAAAATATTGCTGTCAGATGACATGTCTTCCACTCCCACTTTCCCCATACCCACCCCCAAAATCTCCTGTCCGACCTAAACATCTCCACCTCTTTCAACTAATCCTCAAGTAGCACAATCTCCAGTCCCCTCGCCATCTGGATACACTCCAGCTTGTCATTGTTCTTCCTGAAAGGTGGTACCCAGGACTGAACACCATCTCCGAGTGTGTCTGACCGGAGCAAAGCACAGTGGGATTTTCACCTGCCTCTTCCTGGACTCTAGAATTCTGTTCAGGCAGACTAAGGTTGCAATAGTCTTTTTGGCAGCCAGCAGGATGTAAGTGCCATATGGCAAATGGATGCAAGAGTACTTTGATCAGCATTAAAGGCATCAGGCAAATACAAGGCATCATTGTGAGCAGCAGTCAGGGAGCCAGACTATCTCAGAGAGAACTCTTCCTCAGACCTAACCAAACAGTGGTTGTGGTGTGCTTAAAGAAACACTGGATTTGGGGTCAAGAGAACTGGCCTTGAACCCTGTCTGTGCCATGATGATAATGATGATGATGAAGAAGATGATGATGATGATGATTCTGATGAAGATGATGTTTTTGATGATGATTATGATGATGAAGATGATGATGATGATAATGATGAAGATGATGTTGATGATGAGAGCTAACACTATATGACCAACAGTCTAGAATAATGTCCCAGAGCTGACCTCAGAATGTGGAAAGCCCGCATTCAAGTCCTATCTCTGACACATAATAATCATGTGACCTTGAGCAAAACTCCCCCTCTCAGTAATTCAGAGAATTCTCTAAAAATAACAGAAATGCAGAAAACTTATGGATCTACATTGGTAAAGGGAATCAGGATCCTCACTAACAATTTTCTATGCTAAAGAAATAACAGAAAGGAGACTCTGCGGTTCCCCAAACAACTTCTATTGCATCAAGGTTTATAAAGCATTCTCTATATGCTATTGCACACCCTCCCTGGCAAGCTGGCACTATTATTATCTAGCCCAGGTGAACCCCCTTCACCTGTAGCCTGATAACTCATCTTAGAAAACTGTCTGGGGGTACTGAGTGAAATGATTTACTCACAATCATTCAGCTAATAAAGCAGCACTTGAACTCTTAGCCCTTTGCTACTAGGGCCCCTGGTCCTAATACTATTCCACATCTCCTCCATTGTGGGGAAAACCAATGTCTCTGGACCTTCCTAAAAACAGTTTATATTAGAATATAAAAAGGGCACTTTGGTTACTACTGGGTAACTTAATGTACTCTTTAAAAAGCCTACATAGCAGAAGTTCAGCTCTTTTCTATTCTGCTTTGTAGGTGAGAATCTGTTTATTAAGTTGAGAATAAACAAGAAAATTCCTGCTTCTTTTAATGTTCATCAAAGCACTCTTCCATTTATTTGCCACACAAACCTCCTGTCATTTTGGCTGCCTCCACATCCCCTGATCCAAGATGGAAGACTTTGAGCATATAACTTTAACCTCTCTGTGCCTCAGTTTCTCTACCTGTGAAATGGAGATAGAAACATGCAGGGGTGTTGGTTCTTGGAGTCAGCAAGACTTAACTTCAAATTCTACCTCTATGACACATTGTTAGTTGTGTGATTGTAGACAAGTCATTTAAACTCCCAGTATACCAGACGACTCACTTGGGTGCATGGTCAAACCATAATTACAAAGGGAATTTTCCACACATGAAGTTCTCTTTATATCAGTCATATAGACTGAAGTTACAGATCTAGTGCACCCACCCCAAAATCAGGATAACAACACCCACATTACATCCTTCACAAGGCTGGGTCAAATAAAAGAATAGAACACATGGGGTCATGGAGAGATGGCTGGACGTGAGTTAGAAAAGATAGTTTGAATCTCATCACTGATAATTATTAGCTGCATAACCATAGGCAGGTGATTTAATCTCTCTCAAACTCAGTTATCCCTTCCATAAAGTGGGGATAATAATTCCTATAGTGTCTACCTTGTGGGATAGCTGCCAGTATTAACGGAGATAATATGTATAATGAGCTTTGTAAACCCTAAAGCCCTGAATAAAGCTCAGCTGTTATGGTTGTGCATAGAAAAAGACTATAATAAAGGCTCTTCTTATCATTGCCCCCAGCCCCTGCTCCTTCTGTCTCCCTGGAAGCTTCCATTGTCTCTTCCCTCTCCCCAAATGGATCTGGTTCCTTCTTTCTATAGGGCTGGGGATGGAGGCTTGCAGGAGACTGCCCCGGCAGAGGTACCCACCTTTCTGTGGTGGGAGCTGCCACATTCACTCTCTAGAGCTATTCTTGGCCCGCTCAGGAAAATGACTCACCTATCTGGTCACCCTGATAACTAATTAATGAACCCCATTTCACCTCCTCCTAAGTCACTGCTTGCCTGGTCGGGCCCTGGCCCTAGATCCTTCCCCCTCCAGACCCACTGTCTCTGAGACCCGCGCTTTGGAGCACACTAGACAGGGGTTAGGTGGGGACCACTGGCACTGAATCATTTCCCTTTCCAGAAAATCCTCAGTCCCACACTGACATGAGGCCAGGTCTAAGAGAAATTAGGAAGCAAAAACAATTATATTTTCATTAAAATTCAGACAATGGCATGCTTTTAACAGCACCCGTCCAAGCCCTGGTCTGCATTTCCTGGACCAGTTCTTCCAGCCCATTTACGCCATGGTAAGGGAGGCTGTTAGGGATCTGGTAGTGATTCTGAGCCCCCATATAATAACATCGTGGGCAGGGGATCAAAATGTGTCATGTCAGGAGTCAGGATTCTGTTTAGCCAATGTCTTACAGCAGGATCTTGGGGAATACCCCTATGCTTGAGAACGACTCAGGTGCCCCTCAGATGATATCAACCAAGAGGAATCCAGAATTCCCCTTAGGGGTGTATGTGGTGTGTGTGTGTGTGTGTGTGTGTGTGTGTGTGTGTGTGTGTTTGTGTGTGTGTGTGTGTGTGTGTGTGTGTGTGCTCACACACATGCACCAAGATGTATAAAAGAAACTACAGGGTCATTTGTTCATTCATTGATTTGCCAATAAATATTTGTCAGCAAAGTCTCCAAGTTGGCACTGGGAAATTTAAAAAGAGCGAGATCCAGTCCATCATCAAGAGTTTCCCTCTCTTCCATCTTTTCTCCACCCATATGGCAAAGAATTCACTAAAGCACAGTTCTGACCATGTTCCCCTCTGGTCGCTAAACTCCAGCGATTCCCAATTACCTTTATGATGAACTAGAAAATGCTCTGCTTAGTGGGCTGGCTCCTCCTGCCTTTCCGGTCTTTTTGAAACTTTATTCCCCTCCGGATACTCTGTGATCCAATGATGCTGTGCTCCGTGCTGTACCTCACATGCAACATTACATCTCCTGACTCCATCCTTTAAAGGCCCTGCCTTTCCCTGTGCCCAGGATGCTTCCTCCTCCTCTGAGATTAAGTTTCCCTGGCTTTTTCCAAGACTCAGCTCAAGCCCCACCTTCTACAGAAGGTCTTTGCCAGCTCCTGCACCTCTAGGGCCCTTCCTGAGACGCCTTCTAACTTACAGTTACATATCTTGTTTGCAGTTATCCACATATTGTCTCATCCACTAGATTTTGGGCTCTTGAGGTCAAGGACTATTATTGATTTTAAAAAAAAATATCCTCAGAGCCGAGCACAGTCCCTGGCGCATAGTAGGAACCTAACAGATGCTTGTGGACCATTAGGGAAGCTTACAATTTACTGTGAGGGGTGGGAAGGAGGGGAAGGATCACAGAATATCAGAGGGCATTTAATTTAACCGTACCCAAAGCTGAATTCCCCTACCACACCCCTAGGTGAGCCATCATTGCTTGAAGACTCCCATGGAAGGGAAACTTAACCACCCTCCGAGGCAGTTCATTTCACTTTGGGAGAATTGCAATCCTCAGGACCTCTTCCTTTACTTTGAGCCCTACCAACTCCTGGTTCTGCCTTCTAGGGGATACAGATCCAAATGATAACACTATATAATAGAACATGGGGTTATCCGATCTCTGCCAGGTGCCCCAGCCTTCTCTTCCCCAGCCTCAAGACTTCAGACTCTTCCATGGATCCTTCTAATCTAAGGCAAAACGTTCCAGGTGTGAATAAATGAGCTAGAAAGGGCTTCAGGGATAAGAGGAGAGAGGACTCCTTCAGCAGGAGGAGAGAAGCGGAGAGGGCTGTTTGGAGAGGCAGAAGGTAACAGAGCTGAGAAAGGAGGTAGTGACCATGGTTTATAGGGAGAAGGAGAGTGAAAAATAAAAAAGAAAGAAAGGCAAATCCTGGTGTTGGCAGGTTAGGGAATGAGAAAGCAGAATCCCAGCATTTCTTCAAGAAAGATAGGGCCAACCTTCCTGCACTCCCAGCCTCAGAGGGAGGCTCCCGGTCTTAGAATTTGGTGCTTTCCCATTTTTCCTTCAGTATCTCTTCCTTCAGTCTTCCAGAGAACTAGAGATATGAGCAAGAGATCGTGGCCATGGATATCCCCTAATGGAGGAAAATAGATGTCTCTTGCTCAATTTATGGTGAATTCATTAGGAAGGGGTTTTCCCAGAGAAGTTGATCTAGATTCATCCTCCCCCACCTCCATCTAAAAGAGGTGCTTCAGTCCAAAAACGGGGCTCACACCAACCCACTAAAAATAAGGGTAACGGTCCTCTTATCCCCCCAACAATCCTTTCCTCCTGAGGTCCATTCTCCCTTAAAGTCTGATATCGTTGCCACAAGCTATTTTATAAATATATAATCTGAGGGCATTTGCATTTTATGATGGGAAATTCCTAACAATCCTGTCAGGGAGATAGTACCCAAAGAAGCACTATCTACCAGTGGAATTTCAAGTAGAGAATGGAGATCATACTTTGGAAGAGATGGTGTGCACTGGCATTAGCAAGCTACCTGATGTTGAGTTGCCACTTAATTCTTGGGTCTTGATTTCTCTTAAATGGGGATGTAGGGTTTTGAACTAGATAATCTTTGGGGTCCCTTCACATTCTGGAATTCTATGATTCTGCTGTATATATTTAAAAGAGCTCTCAGTCCCAGCTCATGGTATAGTGAGAAAAGTTCTAATCTGGAGTTAGAGGATCTGGATTCAAATCCTTCTCTGCTAGGTAATACCCATGTAACCTTGGATAAGACATTTACCATTTTGGGACTTGAGTAAATGTCTGATTTTATAATCCTTTCCCTGGCTGGGTTCCCAGAAGCTCAGGCCAGCCAGGTCCAAGGAAGGGACCAAAGGGTACCCGCTTCCTCCCTCCCCAAGAAATGACACCGATTTAGAAGGAAGATATTCGGGAGCTGTGCTCAGTCACTCCGGTTGATGACTCTGAAAGTGACAGCTCCAGTCCTGGTGTGCTGATGTGCTCTGACAATTCCTTCATGCCCTGAGGTCCCCAGGGAGAGGAGGGATGGGGGTGTGAGGTCTTGCCAGTGCTAAGGGACCAAAAGTTATGAGAGGAGATATGGGCAGGCATAGGGCCAAGAGCCTTCCCGACTTGTCCCCCTTCATGTGACCTTGGGTTCCCAAGGCCACTGGCTATCTGACATCTCCCATCTTTTCCAACCTGGTTCTTTTCCTTCTTCCCCTGCCAAGAAAACTACTATGACACATCTTCATCCCCTACTCTTTGGTAAAGATCAAATCCTTCTGGATAATACCCCTTCCTCCAATTGTTACCTTCAGGTAACTATTTTGCACCTTGTTGGTTCATTAGCTGCTTGTCGTCTGGTTGTTTTCCAACTCCTTGTGACCTTATACTTGGCAAAGATACTGGAATCGTTTGCCATTTCCTTCTGTAGCTCATTTTACAAATGAGGAAACTGAGGCAATGGAGTTAAGTGACTTGCCCAGAGTCACACAGCTAGGAAGTGTTAAGTGTCCGAGGCCAGATTTGAACTCAGGTCCTTCTGACTTCAGGGCTGGTGCTCTATCCACTGAGCCACTGAGCTGCCCTTGTTAAGATATTCTTGATAAGGACTTGATGTGGAGAAGATATGGGTATGAAACATGACTTTGACACTCAGCAGCTGTGGGATCCTGGACAAGTCTCTTTCTATTTACCTCTTTTAATAGCCAATCTCCTTTTTTTCTGCAATATGGGGATGACAGCAGCTAAAATACTGATCTCTCATAGATGTCTCTGAGACTTGAATGAGATGATGTTATGTAAAATGCTTTGCAAACTTTGAAATGTAACCTTGACTTACTTTATTATTATTACCTATTAGATTGTAAACAGGGCAGGGATTGTCTCTTGCCTCTCTTTGTATCCCCAGAGCTCAGCACAGTACCTGGCACATAGTAGGCACTTAATAAATGTTTATTAATTATTAATTGGTTACCATTATTGTTATTACCTCCTCCAACCTGATAAACTTGGGCCTGTTCTCAGTTCTTCCGCCAGATCCACAGCCCAGATTCTCTGCCCCTTAAAGACTAAAAGGACAGATCCTGTCTGCTTGTGTCGGAATGCAGCGGGTCGACCCATTTGAGGGAAGAAAAGGAAACTCCAAAAGAGGGGGATTCCTTGATTCATATCATGCTCTCTAGTCCCCTGTCAGTGAAGTCACCCAAATCCTTTGTGAGAGAGATAAAGATCAGCCAACCAGATCACGACATTTGAGGAGCTCCCGACACTGGTCAACAATGGACCCCAAATGGCTGCTCCAAGGATAGAGCTGCAGCTTATGCTAACCTATCCCATGTGGGCTGCCTTCCTGACAGCTCTGCCTCTACACCCTGCCTGTACCCTTGCTCTACAGATGGCTAGTTGCCATAGGAGAGAAGGTAGGGGCGGGGAAGGGGGCCTGGCTTTGGCCAATCACATTTTAGCCTGGGTTTGTTTTTTTCCTTCCTTCCCCATTCTCCCAGCTTCAGGGTACTTGCCTATTGTCAGTTTAAATAAATTTATGCCAGTGACATGGTACCCTACCAAGTGCTTCCCTTTCTTGGGCAAAGATGAGAATTTCCCTACTTTCTGTGCTATGGGGTGGACTGGGAGGTCTCCTATCCCCAAATTTCTCCCCAACCCAGTATCCTAATGGCAAAAGATTCTCTCTCCTGATGTGGGCTAAGTAAGGCTAACTCTAAGTTCCTTGCAATTTCCCCCAAGGAGTGTCATTCTTTTAAGCTCCTCACACCTCATTGCAAATGAATTTCTCAGAGAATCACAAAATGTCAGAGCCGGAAGAGACATTAGAAATTACCAAACCCAACTCTCTCTGATGGCTGACATTTATGCCGGGATTCACACTTTTGAAGCATGTTACATCCATTATCTTATCTGATGGTCATAATAGCCCTGGAGACAGAGGTATTGCTATCCCCATTTTACAAATCAGAAAACTGAGACCCAGAGATAAAGAAAGGCAATGGACATAAGGTCACATTTCTAGTAAGTGGCAGAAATGAGATTTGAATCCAAGTCTCTACATTACACATCCCACTGTTCTTTCCATTGTGTCACCGGACAACCTGGACTCTAACCCAACTTTAAAGGATCGTGATTAAATGTTCCAAGCTTTTCCACTGGGCAAACCTGAGAATTCCCTATTTTCTGTAATATGTTGAGGACTGAGAAGTTCTCCTATTCTCAAATCTCCCCCCAGCCAAGTACTACTAATGGGAAAGGATTCTCCATCCTGATCTGGGTCAAGTAAGGCTAAATCCAAGTTCCCGCAATTTCCCCCAAGAGTGTCATTCTTTTAAGCTTCTCTCACCTGTCTCGATTAGCAAGCAAGCGTCCCTTTCAGCACCCTGCCCATGATAAGGTCTCTGAGTTACATCCCTGTGGGCCGGGGAGGCTTGTTCTAAATCCGAAGATGAGCATTCTGCAAGAAAAATTCTGATTTGTGGGAGAGACTCCAGGGTGGTATATTCCAGGCATCCCCTCAATGCATGATGGTCAATATTTTATAGCGCCCGCTCCCTTTACCCCCACCGGGACAAAAGGCTGACACCCCCCCCCCATGAGCTGCCCAGCTGGACTCCCAAGTTTCAGGAATTCTTCCTCCCCTGAGGGGGCCACTGAGTCAGGTTTTCTTTCCCTCTCCAGCACCCCACCCTTGGCACACAGTCCTAGGACAGCACTCTTTCTATCACCAATTGCTGCCTTGGAAGCTCTCCTGTGCCCAATCACGCCCCCCTACCCCTTCCTGAGTTGGTACAGTCAAACCCTCCTCTAGAGTGTCTCCCCTCCATTTTCTCACTCATCCCTCAGAGGCAGATTTCATCTCTCTGTGCATCAATTATTAATTCACTCCAGCTACATTAAGCCTGGTTTGGTCTGTCTTCCCCTTTATCACACTCCCTGTGATGGGGGGGGGGAGCTGGAGGGAGAGAGTAATGTGCAGGAAAGGAAGCTGGGAAAAATCTGGCATCTATCTGTGAGCCCCATCTCTCCTCTCTGTTCAGAATGACTTTTTCTGCTTCCTTCTCCTTCCCTCCCAAAAAATGACTGCTGAGAAGGTCATAGATTATAGATCATAGATCCAGAGCTGGATGGAATCTCCAACATCATCTGGTTCAGGTTTTATAGATGAAGCCCAGGGAATTAGAGATTTGAAAAAAAGGCCACCCAGCCAGGAAGCCTCCGTGGTGAGATTCGAACCCAGATCCTCTGATTCCAAAGCAAGGACTCTTTCCACTGGACCATGCTAGGAGGGCAGAATAACTCAACAAGGTCCCACAAAAAGCCAGACCTGGAAGCCAGGTCCCTTAGTGTTCCAGTGAAAGTGGCCACCGTCAGAGTGCACTGTCACTACAGACCAGATACCTCATGCATCAGATGGATGGCAGAAGAGCTTCGGAACTATGGGAGCTCAAAGCATAAAGGACTTTCAGCCCTGCTGAGCTGTGTGTCAGAGGGACAGTGGCTTTCCCTCTCTGAGCGGCAATCTGCCTGCCTAACTCATCTTTGTGTCCCCGGCCATTTCTTCCTGTCCGTTTTGTCCAAGAATTCTTTGGGAGGATCCCAATACCTTCAGTTCTAATTCTGGCGGGGCAGATGAGAAGTCCCCTCTGGTCTGAAGAGGTGGGTTTGTCCCACAGCGATGTCACCTATTCTCTCTATGGCCTCAAGGACCCCCTCTTGGAACCTCAGTTTTCCCCCTTGTAAAATAGAACAATAACCACCCTCCTCCCCCAGCTCCCTCCCAGGATTTCTGTGAGTAATAGGAGAGATGATATGTGAGCCGGCTTCCAAAACACTCCATAAATGTCAGCGGTTATTATTATTAGTCCCAGCTCAGCTCCTCACTTGCTGTGTGTCTTAAGGCAAGTCACTTAACATTTCTGAGCGTTCACACAAAATTCAGGGGGCCGCCTCCCCCCGACCTTCTCTCCCCACCGCAAGACCTCCCTCTGCCCACCGGCAGAGAGGAAAGGAACTGTGATCACTCCAACCGCGAGTGGCTCCGGGATCTCCGCTAAGGATGTGGCCAGAAAGAGGCTCTCCCCTCCCCCAGCAGCAGCCCGGGCGGGGGCGGTGGGTGCCCTACCTCAGCCTGGCCGAAGCCCCCGTCCCCGGGGACAGCCGCCTCAGGTGGGGCAGGAAGAGAAACGACACCCATAATTCCCCTCTTTCCCTCTGTATTTGCTAAATTGATTTTTGAAATGGTAGCACTCGGATTGCAATAAATATCATTGAAATCCATAGCACGCAATGGTTTATAAATTGTGACTCATAATTCAGCCCCAGCCGCCCCGGCCGCCCTCTCCTTCCCTGCCTTCGCTGTCGCTTTCCCTCCAGCCCTGAAGCCCACACAAGTCTCCCGAGAAGTAATAAATTGGGAAGAAGGGACGCCCGCTAACTAAATTTCACTTGTCACTGGTGAGATTTCAAGCTGCGCCTGAAGTTCTTAAAGATACCACAAAGTGTGTGTGCGAGTGTGTGCACATATGTATATACACATGTGCATGCACGTGTTGTATGTGCATGTGTGTTGTAGTGTGCCCTGTGTAGACATATAAATGCATGTGTGTGCATGAGCACATGTGTGTTGTGTAGCAGATATATGTATTATATGCTAACAACACATATGCAAATGTATGTGAATATGAATGTACAGCTGTGCTCACATATGTATGCATCGTGCACGTGTGCATTGTGTTATATGTGTATGGACACATGTGTAAATGTATTGTACATAGATGTACAATTGTGCTCGTACATACACGCAGCGCAGTGTGTTTATGCACACCTACATGTGAACACATAAACAAGTGTGTATATGCATGTGCCATTTGCTCACACATGTGTGCACTCCGAATGTGTGCATTGTGTTTGAGCACACATATGCAAATGTGTTGTGTATGCATGCACACTTGTGCTCACATGTGTGTGCTTGTGCATGTATGTTTATATGCACACACTGTGAGCCCCTGTTAGTTATGGCTATATGCATGTGTGTGTGTGACTAATCATATAATTATATATGTGTTTGTATCTACTGTGAAACCTCACATATCCGTGGCTTCACCCACAGACAGACCCACTTCCTTAAGGATACAGCAGCTCTCCTCCAATTGAGTAGATGGCCTTCAGGCGTTTCCATGGATTAAAAATGGATCCCTCTGTGGCCCGCTTGGTGATTTAGCTCCCGGAAGTCAGGTAAGCTGGTACTGAGGGAAAGAGCATTGGACTCGGAGCCCCAACGTCTGAGTTCAAATCCGACCTTTGACACTTAGGACTGGTATTACCAGAAAACAACTTGCCCTCTCTGGACCTCGATTTCTTTATCCATAAACTAAGGAACTTACAGAAGAGGACCTTGAACAACTTTTTTGGCTCTAACTCAACAAATCGATTACCTGAGGAGCTGAATCCCAATATGGAATCATGGAGTAGCGAAGAGAGAGCTTTCTTTGAATCCAGGGAAATCTGGGTTCATAAACTCATTTTTTTGATGACTCCTTATGCGATCCTAGACAAGTCAACCTTTCACAACTGTTGGATCTTCTCAAAGACAATAAGTGGCAATTAGGATGCTTTGGGGATTATCATTGTCAATGAAAGCCCATGTACAGCTCCTATCTGCTTAAAGATGTCGTACTGGGGAAGTCAATTAATCCCCTGGTCTTATTTTCCTCAGTGGTAAAATTAAAGTTAAGCTACATGGCCAGAAGGATCTGATCTATGGGTATACTCTCCAAGGGCTTAGAGCCACCACCTCCAAACTAGGATATTCAATGGATAATATCAACTCTCAGATGCTGATGTCATAAAGAGAAACAACTTCAATAATGAGAAAAAAAAAAAAAAAGATCAGGGCAGCTAGATAACAATGGATAAAGCATTGTCCTGGAGTAGAGAGGACCTGAGTTCAAATTTGATCTTAGACACTTAACACTTCCTGGCTGTGTGACCCTGGGCAAGTCACTTAACTCCAATTGCCCAAGGGGGAAAAAGATTTTTTAAAATAGTATGGAGTCATAAAAAGACTTCTCAAAAGAAATGGACTTGGATACATATGGAGCTCACCAATCAGATTAGTATTTAAAAAGAAATGTACAGAAGATGGAACCAAGAGTAGGTATCGGAGGGCAAATAAAAAAGTGTGACACAGACCTTTGAGAACAGGAGCCACTTTTCAACAGTGAAATGACTGAAGCCAATTCTAATGATCTTGTGATGAGAGAACTATCTATACCCAGAGAGAGAACTGTGGGAATTGAGTGTGGTTCACAACATAGCATTTTTCACTCTTTTTGTTGCTATTTGTTTGCATTTTGTTTTCTTTCTCAGTTCTCTTTTTTTTATCTGATTTTTCTTGTGCAACATGACAATTGTAGAAATAAGTATAGAAGAACTGCACATGTTTAGCCTATATTAGATTACTTAGCGTCTAGGGAAAGGGATGGGGGGAAGAGGGTAAAAATTTGGAACACAAGGTTTTGCAAGGGTTAGTGTTGAAAAATGATCTATGCATTTGTTTTGAAAATTAAAAAAAGCTTTAATTAAAAAAAAGAATAGGAGGCAGATTGCTAAAGTTCAGATAGTGAGGAAAGTGAGATTTAATGTTATGGGGAAAAGGAGACAGAGGGTCCAAGAAAGGATGGAATTATTGCTAGGAAAGAAGATAATTGATGGTAGAGTGAGTGCAGGACTGCTTAACTCTTCTGTTTCTGCTTCCTACATAAATAAAAATATCAAAGGGTTCTCCCTCAGAGAGCAGGCTCTCCCTCATTTAGGCTTTTAAAGAAAAGACTGGGCACCTTGGTCAGTTTTGCTGTTGAGGACTTTCCTGTTCATGCATGAGTCACCCCAGGGAGCCATTGAGGTCCCTTGTAGCTCCTGGACTGGGACCTAGATTTGGAAAAGACTATGGTCTCCACTAAAGACTGTGGTGCTTAAGTATTCACAGGGAGAGGTTGATCTCATTCTCAAATATAAGGTTCTACCAAGCTGGAAAGGCCATCTAGCCTAGATTGTTCAATTTATAGATGAAGAAACTAAAGACTAGGATACATAACTGACCTGCCCAACATCACATATGTGTTGGGATAGGAATCACACATGTGCTTTTATCACACTGGTAACTCCCAGGCTGCCTTCATTGCAACTTACCATCTCCTAGAGTATCCGAGAATTGACAGGTTGACTTGTCCGGAATCACATCGTTTGTGCCGGGAGCCCTCCGAGCCTCAGCTTGAAGGATTTAAGTTGGCTCTGATAAATAACTTTCCAAAGTGATGAAGTGAGCCCTTGCTGTTCTTGGTCAAAGGCTGCTGCTAGAAAAAAACTTAGAATGGGCTTAGGGACCTAATGATTTTTCCATTCTTTCAAATCATGAACATAACCCACTTGTAACCATCCATAGCTGTGAAAAGTGGAAGCAGATCCTTATTTCACTGCCAAGGTGATACATGGGGAAGAAAGAGTCATTGACCTGTCCAGTCCTTCTTCTTCTAGAGGTCACCCACTCCTTCTATTCCTCTGAGGGGGAACCAGTCCCAGACTAATCTAGCCTCCTTCCTTTCTCCCTCCCTTTATCATCTTAGCCAATGATTCTCATGTATTTTGACCTATGGACTATTTGGAGATTGTTGAAAGACCAAGTGCTGTTTGTCACTAAAAATAAATCCTCCTCAAGCTCCTCCTCAAATAACACATCGATATCTCTTGCACCTGTATGGTAGTTTGTGCTTTTCAACATCCCTTCATATCTACAAAGTCATTTTATTCCCACGGTTCATAAGCCTGGAAATCTTAACCCCATTTTAAACGTGGTAGAGTCCCAGGCTCAGAGAAGGTTCTGAGACTGGTTCCCAGGTCTTATGGAAATAAGGTCAAGATGCTTTCCATTACACCACACTGTCTCCTCGGGTACAGATTGTTTCATTCTATTTGCTGCCCATGGGGTGGGATTTGGGGGGGATGTCCCTAGATAGATCAAAGCATCACAGGTTAAGAGTTGGAAGGGATCAGAGGCCATCCAGACCACTCCACTCACTATACAGGAAACTGAGGGCCAAGGAGGGGAACTTATTTGCTCAAAATCATACAGGTAATTAGTGTCAGAAGCAAGATTTGAACACAACCCTGTGATTCCAAGTCAGTGATCTTTGCATTGTACCATCCTGACTCAATTCCCCTTCTTTATCTCATCTTTCTCTGATTCCCAACATCTACTTAATTGAGTCTGAAATCTAGTACAAAAGGAAGGAGAGAAGAAGAAGAAGAGGGGAGAAGCCTCAAGGGGGTGTGGGGAAAGGGGGTGAGAGAGTCCAGGGAGAAAAGATGGGGGAGTGGGTATTTGTCACAGAGCAGCTGAGGCCATCAATTCAGCCCGACGTAAAGAACGACCCCAGGTTGGGCAGCGTGGAGGGAACAAGCCAGCAATCGGTTTGGGTAATGAAAAGTGTCATCAGCAAATGAAGAATCTCCTAATTACCCAGATGTCTCCAGGAGGATTTGTGAGGCCCCTGACAGGGGCTGGCAACAGGGGATGAGGTGGGCAAGGAGGAGGGTAGGTAGGAGACCAGGTGAAAAGAATGGGCTCTGGGAGGGAGATTACAGGGAGATGACATGAGGTCAGTGCCATCGCCTACCATGCTACTCCTCAGGGTACTTGCCAAAAAGTAACTGGCTGACTGTGGGGAAACCTGGGTTGTTAGTAACCTGAGGACCCTGGAGGATCAGTTGTGTGAACTTGGAAAAGTCCTTGAACTTGACTGAACCTCAGTTTTCCTTTTGTAAAGTGGGGGTGCAAGAAGGCAGAATGTTGTGCAGAAAGAGACTAGCCATGGATGTTGGCTCCATGGGCCTGGGTGTACTTGTACTATAAGACTCGAGAGAAGTGATTACCTCTGCCTCTTAGCAGTTTACTCGTCCTTGGGCTCAGTTTCTCTGGCTTGAGTTTTCTCTTTTGTAAAGTAGAAGTGATTGTGATCCAATCTTTTGTCCCAGTTCTGTGCTTTCCTTAGCCATGTTTCCTTTCCCTTCGCTGATCCTCAGTTTCCTAATCTTTAAAAGAAAGGGGTTTGAGTTAGATAATCTCTTAAATCCCCTATGGCTGGAATTTCCTAAATTCAAATCTCCAAGAGCACAGAATCTGAGTTGGAAAGAATCACTGGGGATCTCTAGTCTGCAGGAGAATGCCCTCTACTACCTCCCAAGTGACCAAGCAGCCTCTGCGAGAGCTCTGGGGATGGGCAGTCCCTCCTGAGGGCTCCAGGACAGCTCCCACCATAAGAAATATCAATCACCACTTAGCCATTCCCCATCCTCCCCCAGAGCCTCCACCACCCTTCACCTCAGCCACAAGCACAGAGCTTCACAATATCCACAGGCCAAATAAAATTACTAACCAAAAATGAGCCTGAAATCAGAAAGCTTGGCTTTAAATACAGCTCCTTCTATGTATTTTATTGCACATGTGTGAATTTGGACAAGTCACCTGACCTCAATCCAATTTAGCAAGCATACCAAGTGTACTGCTCTAAGTACACTTCCAGGGTACGAAGCCAAGTATGTCCAATCATACCCTATTCTTTCTCTTAAAAGAAGGGGTCTGTGATTTAATTAAGTCGCTGAATATATTCTTCTTTGTTTTAAAATATGCTCAAAGTTAGTTTTTTTAATTTGCTGAGTAAAAATAGTATCTTTCATTACTGAATATTTAATAAAATGATTGGTTTCTTAAATATAAAAATAAATTTCCCTGGGTATTCATGCTAATGAAATGTGCTATGCTCATCCATGACACTTACCATGGGCTAGACGGGAAGGCAAAACAAGAAAGCAAAGCTTGCTCTCAAAGAGCTCACAATCTATTAGATGCAGGATTTCTTAAACTTTTTCCACTCATGGCCCCTTTTGGCCCAAGGATTTTTTATATGACCTTGGGTATGTGAGCATATAAAATATGTATACAAATCTAACATTTACTCATAATAAATTATAATTTCATGACCATACATTCAGCTACAAGACTCCATATGAGGTCACGGACCATGGCTTAAGAAGCTGGGTACTAGAGAATAGTGATGGTGGTGATAATATAAGCCCTCCTATCTTGCAAAGATCTAAGAGTTCCTTTGAACCCGACGAATAAAAGGAAAGACATTTATAGGGTTTTAAAGTGAAAGAATCCCTCCCATCAGTCTTAGCTGGGGACTCAGAGGAAGTGGTGTCTGAATACCCCAAATATAGTACCTGAAGTTGGGCTTGGGAACTTATGCTTAGAGATGAATGCAGCCAGTTCCCACAGATGGCACTGAGGAACAGTCACAGTTCATGCATAGGACAGCTGTCCACAACAGCTCAGTGAGCTGAGCCATAAAAGTACTAATACTCCATTTTACTGATGAGAAAACTGACTCCCAGAGAGGGGAAATGGCTTGCCTGAGGTTATACAATTAAGAGAGTCGTAGAGACAGGCTTTCTGACTCCAAATCATCCCCACTCTTAAAAACGATGATAATGAAGAATAATAATGAGAATAATTCACATTTATGAAATTCTAACTTTGGGGGAGTGAATGCTGGGTCCGAAATCAGAAAGTCCTGAATTCAAATCCTGCCTCAGATATTTATTACTAATTGTGTGACCCTGGGCAAGTCAGTTCACCCCTTTTGCCTCAATTTCCTCACCTGTAAAATAAGCTAGAGAAGAAAATGGCAAAACCCTCCAGTATCTTTGTCAAGAAAATCCAAGTGATATCACAAAGAGTTGCACATGAGTGAAAAAACAACTTAACAGATATCTGCATATGTTGAAGCAAAAGAGGCTTGGGTGGTTCTAGGGGCTTGTGGCACTAGGAAATTGTCTCTGTAATAAGAAGTGACTTTCACACTCTGGGTCCCCTTTCTGGACTATGCCTAAAGTAACATGAAGTACTAGCACCTCCTCCTGCTCCCCACTAAAAACCCTTTTATTTACTTTGCATATATTTTAGATTTATATAAATGAATAATATATCTTGTTTTTCTCCAGTGTAAGTTCCTTGAGAACTATCTTTACATACCTCCTGCATGGTACACAGCAGGCACTTCATAAATACTTGTTGATTGATTGATTGCAATAAAAATCATGCTATATCTAAAATTAGGAAAGCTAAGGAGGGACCAGTGAATTTACCTCTTTGAGCTCCGGTTTCCTCTGGAATGTATTATAATATACTCCTGAGGAACTGAGGCAAATAGGGTTAAATATATATATTATATGTATATGTATACATACCCACATACATACATATAGATATAATATTATTATATTAAGTATATAAGTAGAGTTAGATGGAGACAATGATTTCTCCACTCCCAGCCACACAGTACTGTTGTGGGGACAGCTCCCTACAGACTGGAAAGAACACAGAAATGGGAGTTACTAAAGGACCCTCCTTATGGCTGGGCCCAGACTCAGAACCATAGCCCAGACTCAGCCTTGCCTGAATGAAGCTTTCTTCCTTTGCCCTCTTCTCTGATGAGCCGCACTCTGTAGCTGTGGGGCTGAAATCCACGCTCTTTGCTAATGTTCTTTTCTAGCCTCTTCATGACTTAGATTTCCCCTTCTCACCCCATTCTCCTGGAAGTCGTAAATCAATTAAGAAACATTTATTAAGTGCTGGTGCTGGAGTTACAAAGAAAAGTCCAAGGCAATTCCTGCCTCAAGGAGCTTACAATCTAAGAACAGTTTTACAGAAAACATGTAAATAATTATGAATAAATAAGCCACTTCTAGGATAAATTGGAAATATTTAATGGAGGGAAAGCACGAGAATGAAGAATGAGCAGGAAAGGCTTCTTATAGAACAAGTTGCCATCTTTCTCTTCAGTGTCCATCAGAGACATTACTTTCTAGAAGACTTTAACTCAAAACTAAAAGGAAGAACATAAAAGATCAGACTACAGTACACTAGAGGAGGCGAGTTGGGCCAGCTAGTGTCCCATCAGATAGTACATCATGCCAGTTGTCAGGAAGATCTGAGTTAAAATCTTGCTTCAGACATTTAATATCTGTGTGATTTTTGGACAAGTCATTTAACCCTATTTGCCTCAGTTCCTCAACTGTAAAATGGGGACTCCCTGGAGAAAGAAATGTCAACCACTCTAGTATTTTTGCTAAGAAAACTCCATATGGGTTCACAAAGAGTTAGAAAGGGCTTTAAAACAGTTGTAGGGATGCATTATATAACACAAGAATCAGGATCTAAGGAAGCCCCTGTTGTTTTTCTAATTGCTCAGTATACCTTTGCTGAGTTAACTTGTTCCTATTTCTATCTGACTATCCCGGGCTCCTCACAGCATATTGGATTTTGAGGTAGAAGGAACCTTATAAATCATGTAATCCAACATCTTTATTTAACAATTGGGAAAATTAAGTCCCAGAGAGGGAAGGTGAGAGAGACAGAGAGAGAAAGAGAAAGAGAGAGAGACAGTGAGAGTGACAGAGAGAGAGAGAGAGAGAGAGAGAGAGAGAGAGAGAGAGAGAGAGAGATGGATGTGCAGAGACAGACACACACACAAACACATAGTTATGCTTCCAAAACTATGTTCTTAGAAGAGAAACTTTCACTGGAAAATTTCACTGGGAGCTGACAATATAGTTAGGGGAGATGAGACAACCAACCAAGGTCTCTACAAAGGCTGGAGAAGAACAAACCATGCCTTTGTCCTGACAAAAGTAAAGCCCAGACACAGAGTTTCTCTGAGGGCTGAGGGAGAGCCAGTGCTGCTTGTTTGGAATCATTAATGTTTGAGGTCCATGTCCCTGGACAAAGAGGCACAGAGATGTTTTTTAAATAAAGATTTTGCTGATAGAAAGAGGGACCGGGATGGTTGCTGTGATAATAAAAGGAATGGAGATAGAGTTGTCAGTGATTAGATAAGGATAGGGATGGAGTTGTGGGGGAGGGGACAGAGATGTGATCCTAATGAGGCTGATGATAGTGATGCGATACTGGTGCTATTAGTAGTAAAGGGATAGGGATGGGGATTGGGATGAAGATGCAGTTGAAACAACAATTTGCTCAAAGGAGGCAAAATTCAAGGAAGAAATAAATAATAAAGCTAATTACTTCAAATGTCTATATGCAAGCTCCTGAACACATAGGATAAAAACAAGACAATTTACTGATGTTAGAAAATGAAAACAGAGCTGATCCCTGAGACTGAGATGTGAGAGCATGACTGGCATGTGACACAGGAAGGATATGCTTGATGCAAAAGAAATAAGGTGTGTAAAGGAGAGGTGGAGGAGCACTGCACGTTAAGGAGATAAACTTATCCAGGTGAAATGGGGTCTGGGCATATGCACAATTTCTCAGATGGCATCTCCACATGGAAGTGCCACTTGAGGCCTGACTCTCCCCCCTCCCCCACTACATAAGCATTCACCACAAAACCAGGACCTAAACAGTATCTTATCATCTTCCCACCAAACTGAAAACAAATTCAGCTAATCAGCTCTTTGCAGTGGCAAGGACCTGGAAACTGAGTGGATGCCCATCAGTTGGAGAATGGCTGAATAAGTGATGGCATATGAATGTTATGGAATATTATTGTTCTGTAAGAAATGACCAAGAGGATGATTTCAGAAAAGCCTGGAAAGACTTAGACGAAGTGATGCTGAATAGCATGAGCAGAACCAGGAGAACACTTTACACAGTAACAGCAAGATTTTATGATGATCAACTATGAAAGACTTGGCTCTTCTCAATAGTACATTGATCCAAGACAATTCCAATAAGCTTGGATGGAAAATGTCATCTATATTCAGAGAAACTGAATGTGGATTGAATCATTATTTTCGCCTTTTTTTTGGTTTGCTTTTTTTTCTTGTGGTTTTCCTTTTTATTCCAATTTTTCTTCCATTACATGACTAATGTGGAAATATCTTTAAACTTATTCTACATGTATAACCTATATCAGTTTGCTTAGTCTCTTGGGGAGGGGGAAGGTAAGAGAGGGAAGAGAGGAAAAAAGTTTGGACCTCAAAATCTTACAAAAATGGATGTTGAAGACTATCTGTGCATGTAATTGGGGAAAAATAAAATACTATTGAACTAAAAATCTAATGAATACACCGTATCTAGACCATGCTTCCCAGTCTATCCGGTCTAGGTAGGCACTTTGTCATCTGCCCTGTAATCAGATCTATGAGTTCCCCATTTCTACTCCCACCTTTCCATCTCTTTCTCAGGGAACATTAATCAAACCACTAGTCCCATTACTAGTAGAAGAGCAAACCAATCAACTGTCCGATGATTTGTCTCACAATCCATGTGACTCTTTAGATCAAGACTCCTTTCTTTGGTCACTAGTTGCCCCTGCCCCCCAACTAAATAGGTTTTCATTTATTCACTCACTTGAAGAAATATAGAAAACAGAGGAGAGGAGTAGAGACAATTATTATGAATGCTAATGGATATAGATAGACAAGGAATATTGTCATTGGAATATTCTGCAGACAGGGACAGAGAGATGACAGAGGTGAGATGTTTGATACACAGTTCACAAACCTGGCACAGTAGAGATAAAATAGTGATGGGATGGGGTGCAGTGGATAGAGCACCAGCCCTGAAGTCAGGAGGACCTCAGTTCAAATCCAGCCTCCGACACTTAACACTTCCTAGCTGTGTGACCCTGGGCAAGTCACTTAACTTGAATTGCCTCAGCAAAAAAAAAAAATAGTGATGGGGACCTTGATTATATGGACATCTGTTGGTACTCTATTCTAAGCAGGGAAGTCAGTAATCTTTTGATTTGCTTTATAGATAATTTCACCTTCAAAAGGTGGATGAACCAAGAGAAAATTTTCCTTCTGGAGCAGATTTTCACTAATAGGAAAGAAACTGATTCCTAGCATGGAAATGATAGAAACCTTGGGCAAGGGTGAGGGAGGAGTGATCACTCTCTGATGAAATTTATGATAAAGAAAGAGTAGAAAGCCAGGGATATCTGGTATGTTCCTTGGATCAGGGATTAGTGGGTTTCAAGGGGTTCAGGGAAGAATTGGTGTTATTCCACTGACTAGAATTCTATAAGAAAAGTCAAGTGGGGGTGTGTGTGTGTGAGAAACTCTCAAGAATGAAAACCCAAAGGCACAAAAAGAAACAATTATGGATACACAAGGAACTCATCAACAACTTAGATTTTTTAAGACTCGCAGAGAAGATAGAAACAAGGGGCAGGGAACAAAGGATGAAAAGAAAGCTTCGTGCAGAACTGTAAGAATAGTGTCAGAATTCTAAAGCTCAGAGTGTTTCATGAGGAGAGCTAAGGACAATGAAAAAGTCTGAAGTTTTTTGAAACTTGGTGCTAGGAAAGAAGAAGAATCAAGGAAGGAATAAGATCACTGCTTAGAATGGATGAAATGATGAGAAGGGCATTCATTTGGCCAAGGGGAATGATCTTTGGACTGGAAAAGACAGAACAGAAGGAGTGATCACCAAGGCGATGAATAAGGAGAAGATCAGAGACCACCTTGCCACCCTTGATAAATCCAAGGCATCGGGTCCAGAATAATCACCTCCTCCACAGCTTAAACAACTGGCAGATGTGATCACTAAGCTTCTTTAAAGTCTCACTGAGGTCTATATCCTTCCTCCCACACTTGCCATTACTACTTCTCCACCATGAGGCTCAGTTTTCTTATCTGTAAATTAGGGATAATAACCCTTGTACTTTCTACTTCACTACATTGTTATTGGGAAAGTGTTTTGCATATGAATCTGAATTATCATTATTATTATTATTAGTGATTGAAAGGTTTAGAGTATGCTAAGTACTTCAGAGGTGGACTAGTTCCTACCTCTTGCACTCCCTACCTCACCAGACTGTCAGTGGAGAAGTGTTTTGCATATGAATCTGAATTATTGTTATTAGTAATAGATTTAGAGTATGTTAAATACCTCCGAGGTGGGCTATTTTTACTGCCTTCTGTTGCAGATGTGAAAACAGGCTCAGAAAGGAAAAACGCCTTGCTTCTTGTCACAGTACTAGTTGTTGACAGAAATAGGCCCTCTGATTCTACATTCGATGCTTTTCCCCCCATATTGAGCTGCTGAGTTAGGTGCTGACTACTAGTGATACAGAGGGCAGAAAAGTGCTACTAATGGTGCTTCTGATCTTGCAGGCCACTTTGCTTTTAGAGAACGTATAATCTCCAAGGCAGGCTGGTGGAAAGAAAAGAAAAAAACTAGACACTCCATCTAGCCTGTCTCTGTGTTGATACAGGCTGTCTCCAGGCTGAGGTGTGCTTCCTCCCCATTTCTACTTTTTGAAATGCTTAGGCTATTCTTCGAGACACAACTCAAGCATTACCATCACCATGAAGCCCTTTCTGACCCCCAAGATGCTAATGCACTTCCTACTAAAACAAACTATTTGTTTTGCAAAGATCAGCTCTATCCTAATATATGTGTATGGTGACTCTCTTATTAAGTTCTTTGAAGACAGGGACTATTTCATTTTTATTTTTGTGTATCCAGAGCCTTGCATGGTGCCCAGTACATACAGTAAGTGCTTAATAAATTCTCGTTGATTGAAGAGATTTGAATTCTGGCCCTGTGTTTGCCACTAAATAATTGTATGATTTTGAATGAATCAGTTCAGCCCTCTGGGTGCCCTACCCTCGGTTGAGAGCACTGGACGAGTGCCTCAATAACCCTGGTGGGTGGCCCATTAATGAGTGGAAGAGACTTCCTCATTAGCACAATGGACATCCTGATAATACCTCCCCTTCCTCCTTCTTGAGTTGTTTCAAAGCTCTAATGCAATAATGGAGATGAAGACCATTTGCAAACTATAAAATATCATACAAATGGAACAGATTATTCTTAATGGGGACAGCTCTGCTTTCCGATTGGCCCACGTGAGGAACTTAATCAGAAATATAAATCACATGAATGACAATGGCACCTGGCCCCAGGCCCTCCTAACATGCTTTGAAATCCTTATAGGAACATCTGGCAATGGTCTCCAAACAGTCCTAGGCAAATGGTAAAAGCAGCAATTGGCTTATTTTAAGACATTTAGAAAGTAAATTTTTTAAAAAAGATTGAAATGGTTTCCCATGTTGTCTCTTTTCCTGACAGGAGCTGATTGGAAAGGAGCAGATAAAGAGACACAAATGACTCACAAGGGCTTCTTCCTCAAGAGCTAGGGATGTCTCTGCATGAATTCTACCAAGCAAAGGAGAGGCTTCCCTCGAGTCTGGTAATTGGGAACGGAGCATGCCGGGAGCATCTCCAGGCAGGCCCAGTTTTGTCTGGGGGCTCACCCAGAAGAGGAGATTTGAGCAGTCTCTATAATCTTCCCATCAATAGAGTCACCTTCACCACCCACTTAGTATAAGCCAAATATGAGGGTGTTGGGCAATTAGGAGGAAGCCGGTATAAATCAATAAATAATAGAAAGGAAAGATGGATGAGTGACTAAATTTTAAAAGCATTTATTAAACACTTACTGTGTGCAAAACAATACAAAAAGCATTAGGAATACAAAGAGAAATGACAGTCACATTCTATCAGGAGACACAACACATTATAGGAGGTTTTAGCTGCAATTTCAAAGGAAAAGCCCAGTCATCCTCAGGGAAAAACAGAGCAGATGGAAATGTAATCCAAGGATGGGTTCAAATCCTTATTCTGCTACTTTGGGCAAATCCCTTCCCCTCTCTGGGTCTGAATTTCCTCCTTCCTGGGAGGGATTGGACTAGGCCCATCTACTTCAAGCTCTAAATTCTATGATTTTATAAACTCTAAGATGCTGTGAAGGCTAAGTGTCAAATGAGAGAAGGGAAGAAATCATGCTTCTCTTTCTTACACCTGGTGGTGATAAGGGCGTGGAGTGCTGTACTGTGTGAACCTGGGTGGGGTGAAGATGGATAAGGGGAGAAGGATCTAAAAAATTTCTCTTAAGTGGACAGAAAGGTGCTAATATGACAAGCTCCTTGGGGAGCACAATTGAGAGAAATGTGTAAGATCTTCTTTAGAAGTTGGTGTGTAATGCTAGGCTATTCTCATCGAGAATAAGAAGGGCAAGTTAAGTTTGGATGAACTAAGAGAGATAAGGTTTTTCCTGACACAAGGTGGATACATAGACCTAGAGTCTCTGAGAGAAGACCACTGCTTGTTATGGATGACCAGATAAAGGGGTCCTGAGACAGTTTGACTAATCTCTGTATACTCATTATTTCCATAACCCCCTTTGTGATGTTAGATCTTTATGAAAAAGCCTCCAAGCTCTGCCTTAGGCATGCTCTGAAAGGAAGGCAATGATTTCTGGAGGTTATATCCCCAAAGCAGCAATAACTGAGCCTGAGGCGTTCAGATTGACATCAACTTCTTGGTTGCCTCCAGGCAGCCCACCAAGTCAGATGTGGACACAAAGAATGGAATCTCTAGGATGTACCAGAGAAAGGCTTTTAGGGGTGTCTTCTCTAGTTGGCAAGAGAAGGAACAAAACAAAGGATGGCATGGAAGAGGAGGCACCTCTGTAACCCCAGCACTACCGCTGTGTGGTCTCCCTGCAGAGAAGAGGCTACTGCACTCCTTCTCCCTGCCCCGCTTCTATTTGCCTGTATTCTCTGAGGAATAATGCAGCCAACCAAGGAAACAGTTATTAAAAATAAATTTCTGTTGCTCTTTGCCACTCAGCTACGGTGGCAAATTGTTGTTCTCAAAAATTCAAAAGCATTAGGACACTCCTTTCAATTTGCTTTCCTAGGGTTCCATATATTGGGCGAATCCTTTCTCCTTGATTTAGGCACATAAGAACAAAAAATAAAACAAACAAGGAATGGTAGAAAGAATAAATCAATACTTAAAAATAAATGTACATATGTATGTATTATATATGTAATGTACACATGTGCATACATCTATGTAATGTATACATAAATGTATGTAATCTATGTATATATATATATATGTAAATATGAACACAAAAATAGTTGAATACAAGGTAGTTTGGGAGGTGAGGCATTAACAATTGGGAGTATCAATAAAAGCTCATGCAAAAGACAGGGCCTGAACTGCATCTAAAAGGAAGAGTTTCTATGAGGAGGGAATGCTTTTCAGGTGGGAATGGGAGATAGGATGTCATGAGTGGGGAACACACAAACTAGTTAGATGTGGAAAGGAAACATGTCCAATAAGGCTCAAAATAGGTATAGATTTTAAAAGTAAATGGGGATTTCTATTTTTCTCCTATAGCAATAAAGAGCCCAAAAGAGCCCTTGGAGATGGCTGAATAGGGGAGTCATGGGATAAGATTTGTGCTTGAGGAAATTTATATGATAGCAGTGTGTTGGGTGGACAGGCAGGAAGAGGCAGGAAGACTAGTTAAGAGGCTGTTGAAATTATTTTGACCAGAGCTGATGAGGGGAAGAAGAAAGAAAGGAAGAAGAAGAAAGAGTAAAGAAGAAAAAAGGAAGAGGAGGTCAGGAAGAAGAAGAGAAAACCAAACCTTTGACATCATCTTGACTATCTACATTACTTCCAAGGCAATCCAAATAGTTATAATCCAAGAATTAACCCTTGTGGAAATGTGACTTGGTAAATCCTTATTAAGAAACTGCAGCCTCTGCTTCATTGGCAGTCAGAGCTGCTACCAAAGACCAGAAAAAGAATGTTTTCATCACCAAAGTCTTGAAACTTTTGAATCCATTTTAAAATGGATATAGTATAGTTTTATCAGGATAAATAACATTAAGTATGATGCCTTACCACCTACTTTTCTACTGTGCCCTAAGGATTATGGGGCCTCTCCACTGAATTAAAGGTGAAACTTTCTATGTGTTCTCTCTTTCTCTCTTAGAACATGAGATGCTTGAGAGCAGGAACTGTGTTCCTTTTCTACTAGCATTCCCACTGCTCTGTGCCTAGCAAATGTTTTATAAATGCCTGCAACTGAATTCAAATCTGGACTCAGACACTGACTAGCTATATGATCCTGAAAACAAGCACTTCATTTCTGCCTTCCTCAGTTCCCTCAACTGTAAACTGGGGATATCTCACAAGGCTATCACTGGGATCAAATGAGATAATGTTTGTAAATATTATCTTAGCACAGGGCCTACCACATAATACAAGCTTAATAAATACGCATTCCCCTCCTTTATCTTCCTTTCTAAAAGAAGAGGGTTGTCAACAGAGTCGAATGCTGCAGAAAGACTAAGAAAGATGAGACTCGACAAAGTCCAAACTTAGCAATAAAGAGATTTTTGATACCATTGAAGCATAGTTTCAGACAATTGATGCTATTAGAAGCCAGAGTTTCAGGATTTGATTGAGAAATAAGATTGGGATTTTACTGGGAGGTGAGAAAGTAAAGCCACTTTTTTTTTTTTTTCTAGGAGTTCTCTGAATAGCTGTGAGCTGCTGGCCACAAAAATGAGAATATGGGAGAGATACCATCCAAACAACATCTAGAGATTATCAGCCAACAGACTGAGATTTCAGAGAGATAGGATGAACTAAAAGTCTCTAAGGAGACCGGAATTCATCGGGTCATCTTTTCTCCTAAACTGGTCAATGGTTTCCTCACAGATCCATAGTGTGGTGGGGAGATAAAAGGAGAGTTTACTGTGGGATGAAATGATCAAAGAAGGTATTCCTAGGGCTGATGGTTTTGAACTGAGTTCAAACTGGGTTTGGGGAAAGGGATAGTATTTAGATATGCAGAAACAAAAGCACTTCAGTAGGGAGGCAGCATGAGCAAAGGCTGACAGTAAGGCAAGCTTGTGAAATATACTGGGGCTGGGGCAGAGAGCTTAAGTTGAGAAGAAAACCTCATTCCTCCAAGGTCAAAAGATATTAGATCATAAAATCACCTGACTTTACGGCTACACAGGATCTCAGACAGATCATCCAGTGCAGCCTTCTCATTTTAGAGTTGAGGAAACCGGGGCCTCAGTGATTGTGACTTATCCAAGAACATACATTTAGTGTCAGTGTTAGGAATTTGACATCTCCATCTCTAGAGCCAAGACTCATTTTCAGTCCTTATGCACTTGATTCTATAACATCACATATTAGCTCAATTAATTAATGAATAAGTATTCCATAATCACTTGCCAGGTACTGTGTTAAGGGCTGGGAATAAAAATAAAAATAACCCCTGCTCTCAAGGAGCTTCCAGCATTGTGTCTTCTGCAACTTTGATGAGTATTTCATTTCTGATCTAATTCAACTTATTGCTTTAAAAAAATAGAACATAATGGGAGCAAGGACAGCTCCCTGGATCATATCATTTCCATCCAGGTCAATATTAATCCATTAATGACCATTCTTTAAGTCCAGCCATTTATTGCATACTAACTATCCTATCTATCATCTAGCCTACATCTCTCCATCTTGGTTTTGATGTATCAATTCAGTAAGTTTTTCCAAAACAAAATAAAATGAGATTAGTCTGCTGTGAGTTATTTTTGGTAAATCTATGTTAAATCTTCAATGAGTGCTTTTTTTTTTTTTTTTTTTTTTTTGCTGAGGCAATTGGGGTTAAATGACTTGCCCAGGGTCACACACCCAGAAAGTGTTAAGTGTCTGAGGTCAGATTTGAATTCAGGTCCTCCTGACTTCAGGGCTGGTGCTCTGAGTGCTTCCTTTTTTAATACTCACAAACCGTCTTTTTGATTAACATATTATATGGAGACATAATGAATAATTTTAATTTTAAAAATAATGTTTTCCAGAATTTTTGTATGAATAGATACATGATTGAAGAACTCATCATTTTGAAAAACCAGGACAACATTCACCTGATCCTAATTTTGACATACCTCTTGTGCTCTCTAATGTTATTTAATGATCACTGATGGTGATTTAGAAACCATATTCTTTGGGTTTTTTTTTTTTTAATGTACCAGGAGGACACTTTTCCAAAACAGATCATTTGGATTTATTAAAGGTATCTAAATGTTCTCTGTCTTCTCATTCATCTTGGAATCCAAATCCCTATTTGCCATTTTTGTTGTGTCCTTAGTAGAGAAAACAAAAGCAAAGATAAAAATCAAGTAGTTCATTCTTCTCTCCAACAAACACTATAATCATCCCATTCTCTATCCCTATACTCAGATCAGGAAATGATTCTTTCTCTTCTTTGATCTTCTCCAGATTCCCACATAGTTGAATAGAAGACTCATTCTTTGTTCTCAGTATTCATCACCAGTCTCAGTTCATTCCAAGCCCTCATGTTCCAGATGGAATCATAGAATCTCAGAATTGGAAGGATTTCAGAAGCATCTAAACCAATCTTACCAGAATGCTCTCTACAACACTCCCAACAGCGTTGGCCAACATCTGCCTGAAATCATCCCCAACTAGGGAACCTGTTACCTTCTGAGCAGCACATTCCACTTTGAGATAGCTCTGGTTGTGGGGAATTGTTTTGTCACAGAGGGCCAAACACATCATCTCTGTGCTTGTTTGCCCGTTCCTTCTCATTTTACTTTCTGGGGCTCAATGGAACATGTCCAGTGATAGTACTTCAAACTTTTAAAGATGTCAATCATGTTTCTTTTAAGAATACTCTGTTGTATGCTAAGCATCCTACTTTCTTAAAACTCAGTTCTTTATATCTATCAGAATAATCTCTATTCCTTTCCTTATCCTGGTTGTCCTTCCTACACCTATTTTTTATACAATGTGTATATGTGTGTTTATACGTGTTTTCGAGACGATCAGAATTAGATGACTTGCCCAGGGTCACAACACAGCTAGTTAACTATCAAGTATCTGAGTCTAGATTTGAACTCAGGTCCTCCTGACTCTATGGCTGATGCTCTATACCCCCCACTAAACTACCCCTCTTAACAATGTATTTTTTGAATTGATTTTTCCAGTTATTCTCTCCTGCTTCCTCCCCTTCCCAATTGAAAATGAAGAAAAACAGAAGCTTTGTTACAAACATGTCTAGTCAAGCAAAACAAATTCCCTCATTGGGCAGGTCCAAATTAAAAATTTCTCAATCTTCACTCTAAATTCAGATGAGTGGGTGTTTTTTTTAAAGTATGGTGCCCAGATGTGAATATAATATTTAAATGTGCTCTGGTCTGGGAGAAGGATGGTGAAATTGCCACCTCCCTTGTTCTCGACGCTATCAGCCTCCTGAACCTGAGACATCTGTTCTCGTGGGGTTGTGCTATTCTGTGGTATTGGTCCCTTAGGTCAGCTAGTAGCTGTGTTTCTCATTAGTCACTATATTCATTCCTTTTCTTTCTCATTAGAATTTTTTATATCTTCATACTTCCACTTACCAAAATTTACCTTCCCTTTTAGACTATTTTCTGCTGAAAAAAAAGTTTTAGGTCCTGTGATATATTTGCCCTTTTTCTGAGCTCTTAAAATATTCTCTCTCAATCTCTCTGGATTGTGCAAGTTGAACTATACCCGACTCTCTACCCTCATCCATCACAAACTACAAGATGAAGCAATCACTTCCTCCAGAGGTTCCCATTGTATTTTCTTAATTAAATGGGATTTATCCTGGACTTTTAGAAAACTTGCTCTGAATGGTCCCATGGTGCCCCTGTGCCTCATATTTCTACTTTCATCTTTAATTAATAAACAGCCAACAATAATTCAATTTTTGCAACACTTTAAACTTCTCCAAACATTTTTAAACACGAAGTCTCATGTGAATCTTATAACAGCTCAGTCGGTGAGGTTGGCAACAGAAGGATTCTTGTCCTCATTTTCCAGAGATGTGACATGGTCCATGAGCCATCAGTCTTAGATTTGGAATAAGGACCTCTGTTACCGACAACTTCGTGGTACACGGCAAGAACACCAGACTTGATGTCCGAAGTCCTGGATTCAACATGTCCCCTGCCACTTACCTATATAACTCTGAGTGATGGGCCTCGGTTGCTTGTTCCTAAAATGATAGTGGCTGAAAGATGAAAGATTTTTTTCAGCTTGAAAGGTGTTTTCAACCTGTACATTTGGGCAAATTACCTCCCTCAGCGTCTGTGTCCTCTGTAAAATGAGTGTTGAACCAAATGATTTTTAAGGTCCTCACTAGGTCTAAATCTCGTAATACTGTGAGATGAGGAAACAAGAGCAAAGGGTGTGCTCATAAGCACCAAATAAATCTGTGAAAGAGCCAAGACTGGAAATGGCATCATCTGTTGCTGAAACTTAAAAGGGTTTGCAGAAGAATCAGATGGGCCAGTGATGCTCAAAGCACCAGGCCTCTTATTTGGCAAGTGAATATTCACAAGGGAAGGCCATATGACTGTGCCAGGACATGAAGAAGAGAGGATAAAGATACAATCAGACTCTGGAGGGGAGAAGGCTAGCCAGGGTCCAGGTTTTGGATGTAACTAATTTCAAGATAAAGTAAAAAAGTGGAATAAGTTTCAGTAATGGCCTTGAATAGAGGCTGTTCCTTGAATTTCATCCAAGAGTGATTTGAAGGCAGTTCATGATGGTTAAATTTGCTGTTTAAGTGTTTATATCACAGAAATTGGCAATTCCTGCAAATTAGGGCTTTATTTATTGTTTCGTTAATTGACTAGACTTAAGAAAGTGTTAATAATGCATATTAAACTTAACAGTATGTGTTTGAATCCGTTTTCCCTCCTGAGAGTCTGGTTGTTAAACATTTACCAGCATACCCTTGTATTGCTCCATAAACATTGCTTGAGCTCAGCAGGAGAGCAATAGAAGGCTCAGAGAATTAAGTCATCACTAGAATGGGAATCTGGTGAATATAAGATAATAATAATGGCATAATACTAGAATAACTGCAACAACAATTGGCATTTCTATAGTGCTTTAGCTTCTTTCATTCTTTTGAACCTCATAATATCCCTGATCTAAGCACTCATCACTCCAGCTCTCTGGGCTGCTTCTCAGGACCAGTGTCAGAGATGGCTCAGGACCAGAGCAGCAAGCCAACCCCCACACTGGAACTGCCCCATGTATTAGCAAAGAGAATCTCTTGTAGCCCAAGGAAGCTTACATCTTAATGGATCAACAATAAACCAAAGGAAGGATGATGTTTCACATAAGAGGTAGCATCTTTCCTATTTGGCGAGGATTTCAGAAGTACATGGAATGGAAAAGGAAGAGGGTATTAGACAGAAGACAGTATATCTAGAAGAAAGTCACGTGGAGGGAAAGAACAAAGAAGGGAAGGAAAGAAGGGGGGAAGGAAGAAAGGGAGAGAGGGAGAGGAAGGAAGGAAGAAAGGGAGGGAGGGAGGGAAAGAGCAAGGGAGGGAAGGAAGGAAGGAGGGAGGGAAGGAGAGAGGGAAAGAAGGGAGGAAGGATAGAAGGAAGGAGGAAAGGAGGTAAGGGAGGAGGAAAAGAGGGAGGGAGGAAGGAAGGGAAAGGGGAAAGGAGGGAGGGAGAGAAGGAGGGAAAGAGGGAGGAAGGAAGAAGGGAAGGAAAAAAGAAGGGAGGAAGGGAGAAGAAAAGGAGGAGGGAGGGAGGGACTAATGGAGAGGGTGGAAGGAGAGAAAGAAGAGAGGAGGAAAGAAAAGGGAAGAAGGAAGGCAGGAAGGGAGAAATTAACATTTATTAAGGTTTTACTATGGGGACAGAAATACAAAAATGAAGGTAGTTCATGCTCTCAAAAAGGTTAAATCCAGTTTTTTAACCTTTTTTTTTAGTTAACAATCAATTATTTTTTATCCCTCCCAACTCCCTCTACCTCGATGAAAAAAAATAAGAAAAAACTAAAACCTATGTAATAAATCTGCATCTTCAAAGAAGATAAATTCCCCCATTGGTCATGGCCAAAACTGTTCTAATAGAAGAAAACAATTCATGGCCAGGAGGCAGATATTTTGGTTTGGAGAGCTTCAGGAATGATGCTTAGTACTGTAGATGACTACCCCCGCCCCCCACCATCATCAAACCAGAGGATTCCCTCCCTCCAATTCTCACAAGAATAGAGATGTCCAGACTGTCAGCTTGTATGAAACCCACCATCTCAAACTTGACTTTTCTCAACCACTGTTTTCATCCTGCTTAATCTGGAAGTCTGTCTGTCTGTGGAATACGCTCTCTCCAGATCTGGAGAAGGGAGATGGAACTCAGCAAGAACAAGCTGACTGCCCTGCTATCTGCAGATTTGCTTTAATAAGGAAAAGGGGAAAACAGCAATGCAAATCAGCCCTCGTTTTAAAGATGGGGAAACACAGGCCTATCTCTAGGCTTGCCCTAAGCATCAAGCCCACCACAGAACTGGGGCTCCAGCGTCTCTCCTGAATCTTCCCCAGAAGTCCAGCGCTCTACTAGCTGAACATGTTCCTCTCCAGGCAAACGGTTTAAGTCCAATGGCACAATCCCAGCCCCCAGGCCTGGAGCTATCCCATGTCCCAAACAACCCTCTTTCCATGTATGTGGATTTCAGCTCAGGGGATGTCTGACACAGCAAAGAAGCAGATGATGAACAACTGCCCAGAAGAGATAATCCACTATTAAAACACGCCTGCTGTTCTAATTATAAAGGAGACAAAATTGGGTTTAAATTGGAATTAATTGGATGCCCCCTTATCCTTGCCATCTATCTTGCACTCACCAGCCCTTCTGGACAAGTCTGATGGAAGAAAGAAGAATTCCATCTTCTCCCCCACTGAGCACACATCCCTGAAGACGACCACCCCCCAGTCCCCAGCTCCCAGCCTTTAATCCTTTTAAAATGTTCCAAGGAGCACAGACAATCAGGACTGAGGGGACCCCCATTCCAGGCCTCACTCCCCCTTTCTACCTTGTAACCATATTCTGAATGCTTGCCTCTGGGGGAGGATGAAAAGAGATTAGTTTATTCAGGGAGGCTGAATGTCCAGGGGACATCCCCCCCCACACACCCAAGGCCTGGGGAAGGGAGATGGGATTCAGCAAGGAGGAGCTGGGGCTGGCTCCATTGGAGTGTTCTAATAGGTTTAGAGATGACAATTTTCACATCCATATACAAATTGGGTGTCCCATATGGAAGGAGGGAGGGCTCAGATAGATGGTAGGAGGGGGTCCTGGAAAATATACTTAAGGCTATGATTGTTTTATCTAGTGGCATCTGCTGGTTTAGGAGCCTGGAGAAAGAAGCAAAATATGATGGAACCTGACATACTGCAGCCATGTTCAACATTACTTCTGAGCAAACTTATCATCTCCTAAAACATCATGAACCTCATATTGGCAGAATCTGATTAAAAATGCAAATTAAAATCACCTTGAGGTACCAGCTCATACCCACAAAGCTAGCAAACATGCTGAAAGAGGGGGACGTTCATGGTTGGTGGGGCTGTGGGAAGATAGACACACTGATTTTCTGTTAGTGGAGCTGTGAATTAGTTCAACTATGCCACAAGTCATTTTGAAATTAAGTACAAAAAGTATCTAAATGATTCTTAATGTTTGATCCAGCATTTCACTACTGAGACCAAACACCAAGGAGCCTATTGATAAAGAAAAAAGGATAAAAAGGAAAGAAGGAAAGAAGGGAGGGAAGAAGGAAGGAAGGAAGGAAGGAAGGAAGGAAGGAAGGAAGGAAGGAAGGAAGGAAGGAAGGAAGGAAAGAGGGATCAAGGGAGAGAGAGAGGAAAGGAGGGAGGGCGGAATGGAGGGAGGGAGAAAAAAAGAAAAGGAAGGGAGGAAGGGAGAAATGGGAAGGAGGGAAAAAGGGAGAAAGGGAGAGAGGGAGGACATTCAAGGGAATTCACAATTTGGCCCTAGCCCATCTTGTAGTTTTATGTCACAAGACTCACCCCTGAATTGCAGGTTCTGACCAGACTGGGCTACCCATCCCATTAATGCATTTGTGCTTAATTTGTGCTATCACTGTGACAGCTCCTTCTCTGCATCATGGCTAACTGCCTGTTAGAATTCAATTCAATTCAACATTAACTATTGCCTATGTCAAGAAATGACATTCAACCCCGGTCTATTACAAAAACAAAAATGGAAGAATACCTGTCCCTAAAGTTACCTCCAGAGTAGTATCAGCATAATGATCTCCCAAAACTCTCTTCTTGAGACTGATTGTTCTACTAGACCCTCTCCCTAGGCCATTCTACCCCAGAAATCACCTCAATCACTTCCATGCAGACAAGATGATAAAGTGGCCCCAAACTCCTTTCCAAACTACAGCTTTCCTTGACCACCTTGTGTCTAGATATCTCCTTCTGGATGACCTATGGGCATCTGACATTCAACTCGTCCAAAGGGAGAATCATTTTCTCCCTCCAGCCCAAACCTTCTGACTTCTCTATTCATACCGAAGGCACCCCCATCATTTTGTTCAAGATGCAAAACCATCTTTTACTTTATCCTCTCCTTTGCCCCCACCCTACCCCAAATCCAATCAGTTCCCAAATCCTGTTGATTTTACCTCCTCCATATAGCTTTTATTTGACCTCTCTATCACTTATGACCTTTCTTCTGGATTCTGTTAATTCCTAACTAACCCCTTTGCCTCTTGTCTCTTAAACCATCTTTCACACAGTCTGTAAGATATTCTTCCTTAGACACCGGTCCAACAATGATATCCTTCTATTCAAAAAGCTCCCTACTCCCTTTAAGCTAAAATATAAACTCCTCAGCCTGATATAAAAGCATTCTCCAATCATGGGTTTAAAGCTATAAGGGATTCTAGATATTGGATCCAACCCCTTCATTTTAAAGACGAGGAAATGGACACTCAAGAAATTAAATCAAGGAATTCCTTTGGGGCTGAGGGAACTCACCAATCCTTGCCTTTGTCTCTATATTGCAATGTCTATAACAGGCTTTCACCCACTGCTCTCCTCTCAGGACACTCCTCCCAGAACCACCTGGATCCTGGACCTAATTCTAGGAGTGCAATTCCCTCCTTTTGAGATCCTTTTTTAATCCCCTCAACATAAGATTCTGACATTCCCCTTGAATGCCCCCTCCTCCACTTCTGGCTCCAACTCCCTCCACTCAACTCTACTCCACACCCCCTCCTACACTTACATGAAGAAATGGCTCCTCAAAGGCTTTGTTCCCCAAGCCTCCCCTTCCATCTGCCCTCAGGCACTCCTTGACCTGGAATAAAGTCCAAGCCTTTTCCCTGCTTGCCCCCAGGCCTGCTGATTCACTGGGCTGTGTACTTTATAACCAGAAGACAAAGCCATGCAGGGAGAAATAAGTCATCATTTCCCACTCGAGGGAGGTTTTCATCTCTTGTGTACATGTGTGTGCTGTAAATACTGGGTCATTTCCTAATTCCGAGGTTGAGTCATAGCTTGGTCAGTGACTAAGGGGAGTTTGGAGCCTGCCTGATAGAAGAATGGGGATGGGGGCTGGGGTACCTTCTAGCTAATGGAGTCCAGTTCTAGCTGTAACTACCATGTTTGTTCTGTGATCTTCCCAAAGTTCCTCTTCTCTATGAGATGGGGTGGGAAATGGAGAATGGAGCTGCCATCAAATTAATTTTGTAAATTTCCTGACACACACATAAAATAAATTTACTAACACTTATGACTGGGTGCCCCTTAGCCAGTCACTGAACATCTTAGTGATGTGGTTGATGTAGACACCAGATGATGGTAGATATCAGATGTTCGGCATTGTGGAAAATTCACGATGGCCATTCTCTTTGGCAAAAGGAAGGTTTATTTAGGGGGAGAAGTTACAGACAAAATAAGAGGTACATTAGACACTGGGAAAGGTAAATATGAAATAGGATCTCAGGGATTTGACATCACTTGGATTTCTGATTCGATGACATCCCCAGAGGGTGAGACCACAGAGCTAAACTGATCTCTATCATTATCTTCTCTTCCATCAATATTCCAATTTTTCTCTACCAACCACACCTACCATTCAGTACCTCATCATCAGGGTTCTGGGCAACCCTTTAAGACCATAAATTGTACTTAGATTGTGAGAAAGTTTCCTTATTGGTGAATCCCTGTACCAATTAAACCTTTAATTAACTGTTTTAATTTAATCACCAATTCAATAATTTAGGAGACAGTTTTGGAAAGTTGTTGTGCTTCTTCCCTCCCTCTTCCCCTCCCAAAACAAAACAAAAACAAAATACAACTCTACCTACAACTTTGTTATGAGGCTCTCTGAACTTATTCAGGTTGTTGGTTTATGGACCATAGACTTGTAACCACAACGCATTTGCCTTAAGGAATCATCTCCAAACCAGTTCTAATTGTTCAGTGGTGTAGAGAGCCATCTACACCCAGAAAGAGGTCTGTGGGAACTGAATGTGGTTCACAACATAGCATTTTCACTCTTTTTGTTGTTGTTTGCTCACATTTTATTTTGCTTCTCTTTTTTTTTTACTGGTTTGATTTGATTTTTCTTATGCGACATGATAATTGTATAAATATGTATGCATATATTAGATTTGACATATATTTCTACCATGTTTAACATGTATTGAACTACTTTCTATCTAGGTGGGGAAGGGGGGAAAATTGGAACACAAGGTTATGGAAAGGCTAATGTCGAAGAATTGTCCACATATATGTTTTGAAAAATAAAAAAACTTTAATAAAGAAAAAAAAAGGAATCATCTCCCTCTTTTAGTGCCTTTCCTCTGGGATTATCCTTATTTTATCCTGTACATCATTTGTATCATTGTATTGTCTGTACATACATGTTTGTCCATTTTCTCCCTATATCAGACTATGAATTCCCTGAGACTTTTCCCCCTTTCTTTGCATCTTTAGTACTTAGCACGATATCTGGTACATAAATGACACCTAATAAATGCTTGTTGACTTGTATTTGTTTGACTTTTCTTCCATGGACACAGCCTTGAGGACTCTAGGGTTGCTTCCTGACCCATGAGGCATTAAAGGAAGACTTTAAAGAGCAATTGAAGAGACTGGAATATTTTTGCCTGGGAAGTCAGAAAGTGTGGTAGGAAAACTTACTAGAAGTTTCTTTGGGCTTCGAAAAATCAGAAGATAGGAAGTAGAGAATCCTGTCTTTGTTTGAGCAAACAAGGACAATCACTAACATTTATCCAAGGGGTCCCCAAATTTTTAGTATAGTTTTAAGCTTTCCTTGTGTCAAAACTGCACTAATACTTTTACAGCACTCTGTATAGCATGTATACACATTTGCTTAAAAATACACAATGACCCTGAGGTGCTAAAACATGATCTCTATTTGCAGAAACTTAGACTTGGGGAGATCACACAACTGACCATGGGGAATAACAATCAGGCTTTCAACCTAGCACTTCTAATGACAGCTCCTATGTTCTTCCCATATCATTGTAGCATTCTCTCTAAACTGTGGTGCATAGGATTGAGATCATGAGTTTTCAAGTGGTAAAGCTGGTCAATAATATCCAGGGGAGGAAATAGAAGGTCTCTTTAGATTAGGCATTCTTAATTTAGGGGCTATGAATCTGAAATATAGATGTGTGTATGTATGTATATATGTATATGTTTGCATATAAGTATATGTATATACACATATATGTATGTGTGTACATATTCATATATACACATAACTATTTTATATGGTTTGTTTCCTTTGCAATTTTATGTATTTTACTTTATACTTTTAAAAATATTACCCTATGAAAGGATGTTACAAGAACAATCTGCTAGTGGCTGCTGGGAATCTAATTCTGGCCAGCAGAATAGATCCCTTCATGTGAGAGGATGGTAACAATACAAGGAGAGTGAAAGCCAGTTGCTGTTCTCTGACCTCTCCACTGAGAGGCCATTGCATTCTCTGACCTCTCTCAGCTTCCCTCTTGCCTCCGATTTATTTCATTCCCAACCCACAAGCAACATCTGCATCAGGAAAGGCTGATTTGCTGTTCTTTCAAATGTGTTATGATTCACAGCTGTGGGGGCTTTCAGAGAACCGACCTGTCTCTTAATGGTACAGTCCCCTCTAACCCTTTACAGGCTTTCTGGGTTTAGCACTTAGGCATGGTTCTTAATAAAAGGCGTCCATAGGCTTCACGAGACCACCAAAGTCCATGATGCTATACACACATATCTATATTTGATCTTCCTGTCTATCTGAATTCTTGCCTTAGAGGGCTCTAACTAGAGCTAATGCCCCATAGCTGGAGGTGGGGAAATGGGAGAGCAGGATTCCAAAAGATATAATTGCTTGGGAAGCTGGATAACTATCAATCATACAAGAAGAATTGATAGGGTGCTTATTCTGGACCCGGATCTAAAACAGAATAGATGCCCGCTAGAACTTTACAATCCAGTCAAAGAACCAGACACACATACATCCCTCAAGAATCATTGGATTCTCTGAGACATCATTTCTCATACATCATATGCTGATGAGATACATCATAGCATATGCTAAGTGCCAAATGAGGGGGGCAGAAAAATCACATGTGAGGGATATCTCTGTGGTCAGTAGGTATCAAAGGAGACTTCCTAGAGGAGATAAGCATGAAATGCTGAGGGCTTGGTACTCCCTAGTCCTCAAGAGTAATTTGTCTCTTGAGTTAGGTGGAAATTAGCTAATGTTAGAATACAATAACTGGGAGAGGAAGGAGAGAAGGCTTTCTTATGAAATGCTGTCCATCCCCAGCCTCATGGGGCTTTTCCAACTTCTTCATCCTATACCCTGCATGTCTGTGAACTTATGCACACAATATCCCAAACACCTCCTACACTCTCTCTCTCTCTCTCTCTCTCTCTCTCTCTCTCTCTCTCTCTCTCTCTCTCTCTCACACACACACACACACACACACACACACACACATATGCCAGAAAATAAGCCAATTCACCTGCCTTAAGGAGGGAGAAAAGACAGAGGAGAAAAGACGTCACCAGAGTGGACATCATGTCCTTCATGAATGTTATGGCACCACGGGATTCTTGACCATCCAATGTGAGAAATATTGTCATAGTGACTCATATCAATAGAGTCCTCTAAGGTTGAAAAGGCATTTCTCTCCCAGCAACCTTGTGAAATTAGTGCAAGAGTTATAGCCTTTTTACAGATGAGGAAATGGAAACTCAGCTAGCAGAGGTCAAAAACCAGGACTCCAACTCTTACCACCCTACTCTAAGTCACTGAATACAAACTCAGTGCTCTTTCTACTGTGCCCACCTTGCTTATACTGTAGGAGCTGAGATAGAAAAAAAAAACATGATGTATTACTTCCCCAATACACAGACAATAGAGACAGAAATAAGACAGAGAGAGACAGGGACAAAAAGTGGAGAGATAGAGATAGTCAAAGACAAAGAGAGTCACAGAGTGTGTGGTGTCTTTGTGTGTGCGTATGAGGGGGCAGGTGACAGACAGACCGACATGGAGACAGACACAGATAGAAAGCAGAGACAGAGAGGTAGAGATGGAGACAAAGATTGAGGAGTAAGAGGGAGAGAGAGGAAAAGAAGGGAGAGGGAAACAGAGAAAGGGAGGAGAAAAAATAGATGGAGACAGACATAGATAGAAGGCAGAGACAGAGGCTGAGACAGAGACAAAAACAAAGATTGAGAGAGAGAGACTGAGGAGAAAGAGAAAGATAGGGAGGGAGGGAAAGGGACACACACATAGGGGAGAGACAGAGAGAGAGAGAGAGAGAGAGAGAGAGAGAGAGAGAGAGAGAGAGAGAGAGAGAGAGGGAGAGGAAGGGAAGGAGAGAAAGAGTTACAATTCATCCCCTTGGAATAACAACATGTGCCAGAAGTGCAACAATGGATCCTTTGAATGTAACCATGTATACACTGCCAATAACAATGTATAGGAGGAGAGTAACAATGTTTATGCTTCCAGAGTAACAATATGTGGTTTGGAGCAGTAACAATGCATGTGTTCATGGTAACAATGCTTGCTTTGTGAGTAACAGTGTGTGCCCCCCAGAAACAACATGTGCAGAGGAGTAGCAATGTGCGCTCCCGAAATATAAGCGTTGGCCAAGGGAAGGATAAAGCCTGTGCCAAGGGAGTAGCAGCTTGTTTTGTTGTTGTTTTCAGAGGCTCAGAGGTAGGACTGACCGGTTCCCAAAGGTCAGGGTGAAGGATTTGGAGACAGGATTCTCTAACTTCAAGTTCAGCCCTGCTCTTTACTACCATCTGGCAGTCATTTCTGAGCCTCAGTTTCCTTATCTGCAAGATGAGGAGTTCTCTTATAAATTCCCTTCCAGCTCTAAATCTCTGACCCCAGTCCAACCCCCACCTTTTTTTTAAGATCAAGAAACAGGCCTGGAGAATTAAAGGGAACTTGCCCCAAATCACACAACGGTGATGTTCAGATCTGAACCCAAATTAGCTGAATCCAGAGACCGCAGTCCATGTGCCAGGGCAGTAAAAACCTGATCTTGGAAGTGATAACACCTGCAGGGAGTCTCAACCTGTGCTGAAAAGCAAGGACGTGTGTGGAGAGGGATGACCTGTATATGTGGGGAGAAGGAGCAAGATGAGGGTTTGTCAAGACTGAGCTAAGCAGATCTCGATGATGTTTCTTCCCAGCCAGACCGTAAAGGAATAAGCAGTGCCCTCATCCACCACCTTCACTTTACAGATGAGGAAACAAGTCCAGAATGTCACATCAGTCAGAAGCAAATGAGACAGCTCGGACCTAGAGCCTCTGACCTGCAGGCCCAATGTAACCTTGTTGCCTCCCCAGAAAAAAAACTTCCTATCATAAGGAAGGAGGGCAGGAGTGCCACGGGTGATCGTGGGGCACCCAGTCTGATCTCTCTGTCCTCATCAGGTTTTGTAGGCCTGACTAGAAATGGGAGGGAACGGGAAATGGGTGCGTATCTAACCTCCAGCTTCACTGAAAAAGAAACAGCTGGGCTCTACATCAGGGCCCAAGTGATCTTGCCACCAGCATCTTCCAGAGGGATTTAGTCCCAAAAGCTTTTCCTGATTGAATTTGGATTTCTCTCTTATCATCAGTTGATGTTCAGGCATTTTTCAATTGTACCTGACTCTTTGTGATCCCATTTGGGATTTTCTTGACAAAGCTGTTGGAGCAATTTGTCATTTCTTTCTTCAGCTCATTTTACTGATGAGGAAACTGAGGCAAACAGGGATAAGTGACTCACCAGTTAGTAAGAATCTGAGGCCAGATTCGGTCAGGAAGATGAGTCTTGGCTCCAGGCCCAGAGCCCATTATACCACCTAACTACCCTTTTTCATTAAGGGAGGGGACAATGTCAAAGGGAGAAATTCACTGATGACCTATTATGTGCCCTGTGCTAAGGGATAAGAAAGAAGTCAAAGAATAATTTATATCTCTAACCCCAAGAAAAGCATTGCAAAGCAACTCGTCTCCATCCCATTTCACAACACCAAGCCCAAGCCAGACTGTTCAGTTCAGCCCTCACTTCCCCATCATGAAAACCCCCTTTCTTCACAGGGCTTCAGGTACTTCTGGAGTTCCCTAGCTAAGAGCCTCCCTTCTACTCTTGGTTGATTATCTTCGTCCCTGCCCCTCAATGGCTGGCTCTAATCCTCTGGAGGAAGAATCCCTGAACTTTAAGCCCAAAGGATTTCAGGTAACCATACACACAAAAAGACATAGCTGGCACGGGAGTCTGTGAAACAGCAGAACGAGTAACCCACCATAGCAAGAGATAAAATTTTGAGAGTAGGGAAGGATGTGTTGGGTAGTTGTTGTTAAGGAGCGATATTTATTTATTTTGAGAGAGCAACAAGGTTGCTTGGGGACAGAGGAATGGATAAAATTACCTCCTCACAGATAAAGTACTGGGCGGGGTGGGTAAAAAAAAAAATAGTAATTACTTCCTCACATATCCCAAAACTTGCCATTTTTTAGGTCTTTCCCCCAGCCTTTGAAATTAGCAAACAGAAAAGGGGAAGTACTTAGGGTGAACTCCATTCTTATGGACACTTTCTTGTATATATATACACACACACCCATGTATACCACCCCTATCATATATAGATTTAATCACAGTGTATGTTAGCAATGACTGAACCTAACTGGGCCATTTCAGAAAGTAGCAGGTTCCCTCTCAGCAGAAGTTCATAAAATCTAGCTTCAGAATTACTAGTGAGTTCAGAGACAATATACGCCAATCCTTCCATTTTACATATGGGTAAACTAAGTAATAAGTGTCAGAATCAATATTTGAACCCAAGCCCTCTAATCCTAGAGCCCAGAGCTTTTCCTACTCTATCACTTTATGCAGAGGTTGGCAGGAACATTATAGAAAGGATTCTGGCTTCCAGTATGGGTAGGGTTGGTTGACGCTGAGCTTCCTCCTAACTTGAAGATTCTGTGGTCCTCTTCACTCTGATTTCCCACCTACCCCAGAAAGCATGTGGCCTTCAGTGATCCCATTCTACCAGCAGATGCTATGAAGACTGAGGGACATCATCTCCCCCTTATCTCAGAGCATCACAGATTTCGGGGAGCTAAAAGGAAGCTTAGGGAGAATGAGGGAAATTGAGGACCAAGGATGTTAAGTGATTGTCCAGGATCAAAGACTAGGTTGTGAAATCCTGGTCCTCTCACTGCAGATTCCGTGCCCTCTCTATTAGGCCCCAGTCTGTGTCTCTTCAATAACTCTATGTTTGACCCTTATTGATGAGGGCTGAAAGGATGTGCATTTGTTTGTGTGTGTGTCCACGTGTCTATTGTATGTGTTGTTTATCTCTCTGTGTGTACATATGTATACTTATGTGTGTCTATTTACATGTGTGTATGTGTTTGCATGTGTGTCTGTGTGATGTGGTTTATGATGTGGGGTTTGGTTCCAAATGATGGCACCAAAAGTTGAGGTTCAGTCACGTGAAAAATTCACAATAGCCATTCTTTCCGGCAAAAGGTAGATTTATTTAGGGGAATGGGTTACAGATACAACGAAGGGATACGATAGACACTGGAAAGGGTAAATATAAAATCAAGTTGGAAGAACATAGAAAGGGATTTTCCTGAAAGGGACATAGCATCCCAAAACATTTAGCTAGCTATGAAGAGAAGTGGGGTTGGGAAGCATAATGGAGTTAGAAGAGACACCATGTGGCATGGGGGAAGGGAAAGGGAAAGACACCTTGAGGCAGGGTGCTGTGGCAGGCTGACCCAAAGGAAGGCAGCAGCCTTGGGATGGTCCATAAGTAGATTTTATAGGGAAAACTTAGCCTCGGGAACATGACTGGGATTTCTGACAGGGCATGGCAAGGTGAGACTGCTGGAGATCCCTGGGGGGGAAGGGGGCGTCTCAGGGATCTGACATAACTTGGATTTCTGACTGGATGACTGCCCAGAGGGTGGGACCAAGGAGCCAAACTGGTCTCTCTCAGGGCCTTCTCCCTGCCATCTCAGGGACCAACTTCTCTGTGAACCATTCCTAACACTGAAAACCTCATCATATGTGTCTGTGTCTGTCTCTCTGTGTTTTGGGTGTATGTGTGTTTATGTCTCTGGTTGTATGGATGTGTGTGTGTGTTTGGGGATTGTCCAGGCTGGGGAGGAGAAGGAGAAAGGGAAGGGAAGGATGTGGGGAGTAGAACAGTGGCTGCTCCCCTGTAGTGACCAGGACAGGGCTGACCTGGGAATGAACTAGCCAAGAGGAGGAGAGAGAGGAAATTGCTTCGGTTCTTTTTAAGGCCTGCTTTCCTGGTCTGCTGTATGACTCCCTGGCCCCGGGCTGCCTTCCCTAGTTATTGCTACAGACTCCCTGGGCCCCTGAGCTTCTGGCTCCACAGCCCTGGCTCTCGGTTGGAGAAAGAAGGGCTCCTGCTTGAGAAGGAGGCCACATATCCACTGTGAAAGAATTATCTTCTTCTCAATCTCCTCCAGGGGCAGGATCGTATTCCATTCAGCAGAGAGAACATTGGTCCTGGATTCAAATTCAGCCTCAGATTCTTACTGTGTGATCCTGGGCAAGTCATTTAATCTACCTCAATTTCTGTAGCTGTAAAATGGAGATAACTACACCTACAGATTTGTAGAGCATATAGCATAGTATCTGTTACATGATAGTTCCGGAGATTTACTTTGATCCCTGCCTTTCCCTTGGGAAAATTCAGAAGGGAAATGGAAGAGAAGGGGTAGTATGTGCTTCAGGACTTAGACCTGGGAACAGGGCAATGTCTAGGAACTTAGGCCTGGATGTCCCCTCTTCTCTAAGGACTCACAGGGCAGAGCTTTCTCATGCTCTCTGAGGAAAACATTCTGGAGCTGCTCTGACCCTCTTTTCCCCTTCTCCTCCTACTCTTACAGATCTGCCTTTTCTCTCTTCCAGGCAGCTTTAGCCAAATGGCCAGACTGGGATGAATTCCCACTGAAAGTGCTTTCAACTTTCCCTATTGCTTTCCCCACATTTCCACCGGCAGAAAAGTAGAATGTCTTCCACTGTGCCTGCTTTGTAAGTGAGGAAACCAAAGTTCAGACAAGCCTTACCCAAGATCACACTGCTAACTAAATGCTAGGGAGGATTCGAACCCAGCCCTCATGACTACAGCTCAGTATTCTTTCTACTCTGCTACAATGCGAGCATTTCATAGAATTTTCCACAGGCTAGGATCTTACACTGGATCTCTTACCTATAATGTAAGATAGAGGAGGGGGGGGTCAGCTCATATCCCATTGTCTCTCTCCCCTTTGCTTTGCTTCATCTCAGCTCCAGATGCTACAAAGAGAAATGTTTATCTGTACTTTCCCCCTCCCCTCGCTCCCTGAAGATCCAGAAAAAAACCACTTCGGTTGCCACGGAGACAGCACAGCCCAAACCAGGCTCGATGAATTTGGGAAGGCCCATTTTTTCACAGAGGCCCTGGGGGGTGGGGTAGAATAATAGGTGAATGGGGCAAGGATGGGGAGAGGGGATGCAGATAAAGGTCCAAGTCAGGAGATGGGAGCGTGTCTACACCAAGGTCTGCTGGGAGCTCTTGCCTTATCCTGAGCTTCTCTCTGTCATGTTAGCAGAGGTTACACTGCCCAGGTCCCGTGGCAAGGCTGAGAAGTTAAGGAAGGGCTCTAATTCTGGTCTCCAGGTAACTGCCTCAGTGAGGGCTGGAGGACCATGACTGCCCACTCTCTCTCTCTAGCTGTCCTTCATTTCAAGAGACCTTCAATGAGGCTGTAATAGGCATCCTAGGTTCCCTTGGAAACAGAGCACTATCTTACCCTTTTGTTAGCTGCTCAGGCATTGAGCAGCGGAGGAAGGCGGATCCTGAACCAGGGAGTAGGGGTGATTGAGGGGAACCCCACAGCTGGGATATTGGTCCCAGACCACTGGCCCAAGCTAAAGGAGGGAGAACCCTGTGGCTCAGGGAACTCAGGAGAAAGGCCCCATGAGCTTGTCTGCTTGGTACTTTGCCTCAGGAGAATATTGCCTCAGCCCCAGGGAAGGGGTTAAGCTCGGATCAACACATCAAGGGGCGGCAGAAAGGTCTTGGGATTTCCATGAGCTGGGTGCTTAGAGCCAGCCACATGTGCAGGCAAATGACTCCATCCACACTCATTGACACACATCTCCTCCCACCCACACCTAGCCTCTCATCTATACAACTTCTTCCAGAGACATACACACACCCCTACACTCCCATCCATTCATTTAGCCATTCATTCAACAAACTTGTTCAAAGATGACTGTTTGTAGTCTGTTTGGTGCTGGGGAGACATAATGTTTAGATATTTAGACAAAATAGAAAGATCTCTTTTGGAGCTGGGGGTGGGGCAGAGGCATAAACGCAGAAAATAGTTATGATGGTAAGTATATTGTGGAACTATTAAAAAAAAACTATGTGAGGTTCAAGGGAAGCTTTTTCCCTACAGGAAGAATCAGAAAAGGCCCCCACACCTAGTAGGTGCTTGTGTAGTCTTTGCTTAGTGTCATCCAGTGAGGGACACCCCAGTACCTTCTGAGACAGCTCATTCCATTTTCGACAGGTCTAGATGAAGGAAGGTTCATCATCGTAAGACTCAACTTCCCTCCTTTTATTTTCTAGCTATCGCTCCTGGCTCTCCCATCATGGTCCATGAAAGCAAAAGTCTAATGTCCCTCTCTCACAGACCTTTAAATATCTGTCACCAAGTGGCCAAACTGATATTCCTAAAGTTGTGACCATGTCACTCCCTTACTCAAGAGGTTCCAGTGGCTCCCTATTGTCTCTAATATTGTTCATCCTTTGTGTCTCTAGTATAAAATATCAACTTTAAAGTCTAGCATTTAAAGTCCCTCACAGTCTGGCCCCAACCTACTTTTTTCCAGATTGATCTCATATTATTCCTCTTCTTTTACTCCATGTTCCAAACAAACTGACCTAATTACTTTTCTCAGACTTGACCTTTTCTCTTCCACCTCCGCACCTCTGCACCCCCCACCTGGAATGTACTCTCTCCTTAACTCCATTGCTTATAAGCTCCATTCTAAGTTCATTCTAAGTATGAAACCTTTCCCAATCTCCTCAGATGTTAGTGCCCCGTCTCCTCAAAACTATTTTGTATGTACAGGTTGTCCCAAATACTGGTGCAGATTTAAGATACCAAAAGCTTTGATGGCTGCACTAAAATTTTAGGCTCACCCTGTATTCTATATTGGCTTCTCTGTCAACCTATTGTTCGCCCTGTCCTCGGGGCTCAGGGACTTTTGTCTTTGCCTTTGTATCCCCAGACTAGCCGAGTGTCTCAAGCTATAGATGCTTAATAAATGGTGGCAGAATCAAAGAATGACAGCTATTATGCCCTCCAAACCTTCTCTTCAGATTAAACTTCTCCAGTTCCTTCAGTTGATCTCCATTTATCATGGACTTGAGGTTGCCCTCAGAATGCCCTTTAGCTTATCAATGTTTTTCTTAAACTATGATACCCAGAACTAAGCACTGTACTTCAGAAGTGATCTGATTAGGACACAGTACAGAGAAAGCTATCACCTCCTTGTTCCCCTGAGCTAGGTCTCTCTTAATTGCAGTCCACGGCTCACATTAAAGTCAGCTGGAAGGCAAGGAGATAGAGTTCTGGGACACCTGAACTGAAATCCAGCTTCACATGCTTACTAATTTCAGTTACTTAATCTCTGATTGCCTCAGTTTCCCCAATTGCAAAATTGGGAAAATAATAACACTTGCTTTACAGGGTTATTGGGAGGACCAAATGAGAACATTCACAAAGGGCTCAGCACAGTGACTGACATATCACAGAGAGTAAGTGCTTATTCCTTTGCCCTTGCCTACTTAGCAACGCCTCTCTTGTCCCGTGCTCATAAGCTTTAGTTTTTGAACCCACTTATTCCTATAATTTGACTAGACTCAACTCAGTGTTTTGGCTTAGCAAGATCTTTTTGGGAGTTTGACCATCATACAGCGGGAGCTATCCATCCCAGCTTTGTACCACTTGCAAATCTGACAAGCTTGCCATATGTACTTTTAGTCAAATCTTAGATAAATATCTTAAACACCAAGCACAGATCTCTGTGGCAATTCACCGGAGACCTCCTTCCAAGTTACCATCATCATTGATTCCTCTTTATGTCTAGTCATTCAACCACAGATCTATGTAAATTTCATCACTGTCCAGCCTTCATCTCTCTACCTTTTCCACAAGGACACCATGAATTATTTTATCATATGCTTTGCTAAAATCTTGGCACTCTATTTTTGTAGCATTTAAAAAATCTATCACTTTTGCTTTAAAAAGATCTAGTTAGACATGATATTTCCTCTAAATAGCCACACTACCTTTTAAAAATGATTTTTGCTATCTTTTCTTTGGGTGCATTAACCATTACTTAATAATACTTTAAAGAATTTCATCGGGTCTTTCATGTGCAGCAAGATAATTGTATAAATATGTATACACAGATTGGATTTAACATATATTTTAACGTGTTTAATATATATTGTATTACTTGCCATCTAGGGGAGTGGGTAGGGGGAAGGAAGGGAAAATTTGGAACACAAGATTTTGCAAGGGTCAGTGTTGAAAAATTATCCGTACATATGTTTTGGAAATAAAAAGCTTTAGTAAAAAAAGAATTTCATTAGGAATTAAACAGGAGAAGAGTGGGGAAGAAGACATTCTGGGGATATGGAATAGACAGAGCAAATGTGAATAAAATACTGTTTTAGGGGCAGGATAGGAAAAAGTAGTCCAGTTTGGATGGAGTAGAGAGTATATGAAGGAGACTAATATGAGGCTTGAAAAGATAGCTTGATTCCAGTTTGGGGAGTGATTTGAATGTTTGGACTTTATTGGGGAGACCATAGGGAGCCAATGCAGGTTTTTGATCAAGGAAACATCACATCAAGACTTATGCATAAGAAGGATTATTCTGGCAATATTACAAAGTGTGGATTTGAGAAGGCAGAGACTGAAGGCAAGAAAACCTATTAAGAAACTGCTACAATAATCCCAGTGAGTGATAATAAAAGCTAAGGGACAAATGGGAAACTTGGAATTGTAAAGGAATTTTTCTTTCATTCCTGATAAAATTAAATTCAATTAAAATTAAAATATTTAAATATATTATTAAATAATGGTTAATGAATACAAAGAAAAGATAGCAGTGTTGATTTAAAAAAAAAACAATATGGCTATTTCAAGGAAATGTCATGTCTAACTAGACCTTTTTTGTACAAAGATAGTAAAGTGGTGGATTAAAAGAATGCTATAGAAATAGTGTCCCAAGATTTTAGCAAATTATTTGATAAAAAATATTTCATTCAATCTTTGTGGAAAAGATATAGAGATGAGAGTTAGAAAACAATACATTTATGTGGATTTATAGTTGAATTAACCATATTTGACGAGGTGGCTATTCCATTGCCTAAAGTTCACCACTCAAGTTAAATACACCATTCCTTCCTCTAAATATATGTGCCCTATCTTATACTTATCTACAAATTTATAGGAACATAGTACACAATTATTCACACAAACATAACCCTAAAAGACAGATTTCAGTGCACTCTACTCCTTTCCCAATCCAACAGCCATAATCACATCACTCTTTGAGGGTTGCCCTTTCCTTTTTTTAAAGACCTTTAAGCACTAAACATGGATCACCTCATTTATCCTCACAGCATTCTTTGAACCTCTGAGTTCTGTAGAACAAAGAGCCAAGGCTCCAATTCAAGAGCAGAAGCCCAGTTAACAGTATTTGTGGAATGATGAAAGGAGAAACAAAAATAATATTGCAATGAGAATATATTATGGACCAAATGACCAGATGGAGCGTATTGCTGATGCTCTACAATATAGATCCTTCAGAATGGCCAGAGGCAATTGATGGGCTCCATCAACATGGCATAGTGGATGGAGTGTTGAACTTGAATTCAAGAAGACCTCTGTTCAAATTCCATATATAATACTAGTAATATGAACAAGATAATTCTTTGAACTTCAGTTTTCTCATCTGCAAAATGGTACAAATGATAATAATGACAGTCATATTGTGCCAGGAAATTTGCAAAACATTTTACATACATTATATGATGGGATAATCCCATGAACTAGTTACTACAGGTATTATTTGTACCATTAACTGACTTTGTTTGGGGGCTAGTAATTATGCAAATTCTAAACACACTTATCTAGGCTATCAAAATCTTTAAGACTATCATTTCTACCTTCCTCAGTTTTTATTTTGAATCAAATTTTTTTTCTCATCTTGCCTCTTTCTGCCTCTTGTCTGTTTGTCTCTGTCTCCTTCCCTCTGTCTCTGTCTGTTTCTTTCTTTGAATCTCTCTGTCTCTGTCTCTCTCTGTTTCTTTCTCTGATTCTGTCTCTCTCTTTATTTCTCTGACTCTCTGTCTTTTTCCTGTCTCTATTTCTCTGTCTTTCTGTGTCTCTGCTTCTGTCTCTCTATCTGTCTCTCTCTCTCTCTCCTTCTCTCCCTCTCTCCTTTCTACCTCATATTATTGGGAGGAGGGGGAAAGCATGCTGAGTTGTAATAGAAGTTTCTTGGGATCTGACTGAACTCTCCTAATTTACATCCTTCTGGCTGAAGCCAGAGTTCTGGGTGGGGAAGGGGAAACTGCAGATGAGCAGATCCTGAGGATTTCCCAGTCTCTGCCTTTGTCACCTCTTAATAAATCTGAAGGGAGAAGTCAATCATTTAATCAACAAATATTTATTATTATGTGCCCCACCAGGCACTGTGCTAGGTGTAGGGAGAGAGGGGATACAAATATAAAAGTGAAACTTCCCTTCCCTTCAAAGAGCATGCTTGCATTCTACCATCAAGTCAAAAGCTGCATGTTCTGACTAGTTCTTACATCTAGACACATCGGGGGACCCTCTCGCTTCCCTCCTGCCTCACAGTAAGATCAGGGACCTTCAAGAGGAGAGCACATCTCATTGGCTCCATATTTCAATTTCTCTAGCTGCCTCCGCCTCCTTCTATCTTTTTGACCATTGATTCAGGGATCATCCTTTCCCCCCATGATCACCCCACTGTTCTGCCTTCACTTCCCTCTTTCCTGGCAGCTGTTTCCTGCTTCCTGATCTCTCCCCAGTCTGAGGTCCCTCCCCTCCCCACTCAGAGCCCTGAGATCACATTCCACCTCCTCACCAGACCCAGCCAAGAGAGACAGAGGTAGAAAAAGAGAAATAAGAGACAGAAGAGGCAGGGACTGGACAGATAAAAGAGACCCGACAGGAACAGGACAAGCAAGGAAGACAGGAAGCAGCCATGGGAAAAATAGGAAGAGAAATAAGACAAAAAGAGAGCAGTGAAAGAAAGACAGAGATATAAGAGACAGAGGGAGGGATAAGAAAGACAAGGACAAGGGAGACAGGAGAGAGAAAGTTGTAAGAGCCAGAGGAGACAAGGGAGACAGAAACAGGAGAAGTGAGACAAATAGGGGAGACAAGAGAGAAAAAGATAGGAAAGATGGTGAAAGAATAGGCGGAAGCAGGGGAAACCAAAGAGTCTTAAGTTTTGTCCTCTGGAAAAGGAGCACTAGAGACTGAGTGATCTCTAAAGCTCCTTCTGGTCCTGATCTTGCATGGTTCGATACCATAATTAAACCTTGGCTCCGGTAAGAGCCAAAGGAAGATTTTCTTTGCCATTGTCTCTTTAACTAGTCCTTCAAGAAGCTGTTCTGAATGCTCTGGTTGCTACAGGGACTGAGAAGGGCATGTCACTGAGGGCAGAGGGAGGGGCTGCAACAGAACGTTGCTAGGAGGAACACTCCACATGAAGCTTTAATAAATGAAGGATTATTTACCACCCGCATCTCTGGCTCACTCACTTCCCCCAAGGACTGGAGAAGAGAAGTTGAACTTTCATTCTACTGGGGAAAATTCTGATTGGCTGGGAGGAACCATGGGCATACAGGAGTGGAGATGAAGGGCAACAGATGACCAAGGGAGGCATTGTGGGCACCTCCTCCATCACGAGCCAGCCATGTCCGTTCTGTTTGTGGGATTCTTGCCCATGTTTGTCCAAAAATCCACCCCAGGGAGTCCATCCTCTGTGCTGGGGCCTTTCCTCCCATCCTCTTGACATTTTGAGGCTGCAAGCTGTCTATCATTTTTCCTCCCTCTTGCTATATGACTGGTCCATGTTAAAGTCATCCATTTCTCTGATGATGTCTGTCTCTGCTCTTCTGCATAATTTCTTATCTGTGGTATGTTACAGCCCGCATGTACCACCAGCCAATGCACCGAATAAACATTTTTAAAAATTCATACTCTACGCAAGGCAGTGTGCTAGGCCAAGGGGTGCTCCAAAACAAATGAATAAGTCCCTGCCCTCAAGGAGTTTATGTTCTCCTGGGTATATCCAATATATGTTCAGACAAGTAAACACAAGATAATTTGAGGAGAGAAAGATCACTAAGAAATAGGGATCAGGAAAGGTTTCTGGTAGCAAGAGACATCTGAGCTGTGCCTTGAAGGAAGCCAGGGATTTGAAGAGGGAGAGCAAGCCAGACATTGGTGAGAGGCTCTTCAAAGGCATGAAACATCAATATGGCCTGGGAATATGTAGTCTGCCAGTTTGGCTGGAATGAAAAATGAAGGAGAGTTAGATGAAATAAGACTGGAAAGGTAAGTGGGAGCCAGAATCTGGAAAGTTTAAATGCCAAGCTGAGGAATCTCTAGTTAATTCTCCAGACAATAGAGAGCCATTGAAAGCTTTTGAGCAGAGGAGAATACTAATTTGGCAGCTGGATGAAGAATAGATCAGAAGGGAGGGAGTCCGGATGTAAGATCAATCAAGTGGATTTAGTCCCAGAGAGATGGTCATAAGAGTAAAGAGAAAGGGACAGATAGGAGAAAGATAGCAGTGGTATAATTGCCAAGACCATGAGTCTCTCCATTGGCCTTTGGACAACCCTCAACTTTCTGTTTTGCAGATTGTAATTTTTCATGGAGAAAGGACCTACACTGACACAGATCATGTAGCTTTCAAGAATTAAATTGTTATTGTTATGAGATCTCTTTCCTGTTCCCCAGGTGGACTGCAAAAATGCCATCAGCAGTCAGGAGGCTTCCTGATGAGTGGTTGATTGAAGACCAGGCTGAAGCTGGCTCCGGGAACCTGAGTTCCGCCCATTTGACCCCAACTCCTGCCCAGCCCGGAGCACTTTGGCATCTGCTCTCATCTGTATCATAGGCAGGCCCAAACCTGGAAGTTTCAAGGCCATGACTGGGCAGGAAGTGAGCAGTGTCCCAGTATCAGCAGGATGTTTGCTAGGGCTGGGAGGCAGCATCACTCGGTAAAAGCAGAAGCCCTTTTTCCAAAGCAGTCCTGAACTATCCTACCCCTTTCCATTTCTGTCAGAACCGATCCTGCCAGAATGTAGTCAAAATATTTATCACCGAGTAGGGTGGCCCTCAATCTCCCATCTCTCTCCTCTTTCATTCCCACTGGGTAGACGGAGCTGTAGCCTCGGGAATGAATGATAATACTTTGTGGGATGCTTTCTCTGGAGTATTAGCTAACATGGTCATTTACAATAATCATAACAGCCCCCTTGAGATTTGAAAAACAGCTAGCATGGGCAGTTACAATAATCACAACAGCACCTTTGAGATTTGAAAAACATTTTACCTAAATTACCTTATCGGAACCTTGGAATGAAGCAAGCACTTTGTTTTTTATTCCCTGTTTCACAGATGAGAAGATGAGGCTCAGAGAGGATAAATGACTCCCATAACCAATATGTGAGAGGCAGGATTTGAATCCAAGCCTTCCTCATTTCAGGGCCAGTGGGTAGAAAACCCACTAGGCAATACCAATACTCTCTCAGATTATCAGAGAAAGTCATCTGTTCCTTGAAAGAATGGGAAGAGTATTCAGATTTACAGAACTAATGATGAAAGGAACCTCAGAACTCATCTGGCCCAAACCCCTCAATTCATAGATGAGAAAATGATCTAGAAAAGTAAAATGTCTGATCCAAGGTCATGTAAGCTTAATTCCTTCACCAATCCAGAATGCCATCATTAAAGCCTATCATAAGCACAAACCCTTTGTTGGGTCATAACTTTAGGGACTTCCTAGATCTAATACAAATCTCCTCATTTTATAGATCAGAAACCTGAGAATCAGAGCTATGAAATGACCTCTCCTCATATTCACAGTCATCTAGTTAGCATTTATTAAGATCTCACTATGTGTTAAGTATGGCAGCTAGATGGTGTAGTGGATAGAACACCAACCCACAAGACTGGAGGACCTGGCTTTAAATCTCGCCTCAGACACTTACTAATTATATGATCCTGGGCAAGTTATTTAACCTGTTTGCCTCAGATTCCTCTTCTGTAAAGGAAATGGTGAATCACTCAAATAACTTTGTCAAAAAAAAAAAGCCCCAAAGAGCTCACAAAGATTCATTTAAATGACTGAATAACAACAGAAATGAGTGTGAAGATCTCTAAGAAGCAGTACCCATATGGCTTCTGTGAGGCACAGAGGTCATCCAGTACTGGTCAGGACATGAAAAGACAAGTACTAGTGAGTACTGTCTATAATCAAATGTGCCTGTATCTTCCCTACCACTATGGCTCAAGAACTCCATGACCACTGGCCTTCTCTTTGTTTTCCATGGAAGTAGTTTCTTTAGCTCCCAGCTCTCTAGTTCCTCCCCCTCTTCTGGCTTCTTGTTCTTAAGGACTTTCAGCCTCAAGATTGGGGCAAAAACTCTTCTCAGGGTGGGGGGGGGGGAGGTTAAGTGGAGGATGCTGGGAAATCTCTGTTTGAAATTATAGATATGTAAATGAGGAGCTTGAACTCCTATTTCCATCATCTCCTTGACCAGACCTTTGAGAAGACAGAGAAGAAAGACAAGTATAGATTGATGTGAACTGGGAGTATTGGAAGAATGGGTTTTAAAGCGTTCAGGATGGATTGGATACCAAAGTCAGAAATCAGAGATATCAGGCCCAACCAAAAGGAGTAGGAAACTTTGAAGGATCTCACTGCTGCACAACAATCCTTTTGTACTGCCATGATTATTGATTCTCCATGGTGATGCCCACAGCTGTTATCCCACACCTCTCCTTTTTCTTTAAGCCTTTAATTTTCTTTCATCCCCCATCTCTAAATAGATGATCTCATTTCCTCCTTTACTAAGAAAATCAAGGCCATCCATGATCTTGTCTAAGAGCTTGTTCCATTGACTACTCTGCGTGTGATTATCTCTCTTTCTCTGCTTCTGTTCCTGTCTCCTTCTTTCTGTTTCTGGCGTTCTGTTTCTTTCCTCACTATCTCTTTTGCTTTATTGTGTATGGGTTTGTGTGTGTGTGTGTATGTGTGTGTGTGTGTGTGTGTGTCTCCCCCTCTCTGATCCCTTTTCTTTATCTCTGTCTCTTTTCTCTCTTCCTTTCTGTCTTCCCCTTTCTCTTACTCCCGCCCTCTTCCTCTCTCTCTTTTTGTCTCTTTTGTCTTTTTTTGTCTCTATCTCTTTTCTCTCTATCTGGCTCTCTGTTTCTCTCTCTCTCTCTCTCTCTCTCTCTCTCTCTCTCTCTCTCTCTCTCTTCTTATCTACTGATACACCGGATTCTTCCTTGCCTGGAATATAATAGGCACCTAATAAATACTTGTTCCTTTCCTCCTTTTCAACTTTAATTTGATCCTGCCCTTCCCTCAAGCTAGCTAGTCTCCCATGTGTCTCCTCTCAAGTCTTGCCCCTTTATAGTCTGGTTTCCCATACCATGACTCTATGTAACTGCTCTCTTCCCTCTCTATGTGATCTTTTAACTGTTAAATCACGACCTCTTAGTCATCATCCTCCTTTACCTTGCTGTATGTCATGACATCACTGGATCCTCTTCCCTCCCTCCTCCCACTGCTATTGGCTTCCGTGACAAAGGTCTCTCCCGGTTCTCTCCACACTGTCTGATCCATTTCAGACTCTTTTGTTGGCTTATCATCCACCTCTGACTTCTTAAATCTAAGTAAGGCGATGCATTGACTCCTCCTCTGTCTGTATTTTGTCTCTAGTTAAACTCATCTATTCCTGTTGGTTCAGTTATCACCTCTAGAGAGATGACTTCTAACCTACTTATCCATCCCTGTTCTTTCTAAACTCCAGGCTGTGTCTCTAATTGCCTTTTGGATGAGTATCTGCATTTCATACTCAATGTATCCCATACTGAAAAATCATCTTTCCTCCCTCCCCTCTTTTCCTCCTTTATCAAAAACTTCATATCTTTGCTGTTGGAACCACCATCTTCCTAGATACTCACTTTTACTACCTCAGACTTGGCTTGAACTTTTCACTTTCCCTTAGCAACCCATTGACAAATCTTGACATCTTTTGAATCTGTTCCATTTTCTCCACATGCAAGACCACCCTAGTTCAGACCATCATTATCACTTCACCTCTGAACACTGTAATGGGTAGTCTCCTTGCTTCCAGTCCCTTTCTCTTCCATCCCATCCTCCCCACAGCTGCAAAAATAATCTCCTAAAGCATAGACTTGGCCATGTTACCCCCTGATTTAAAAAAAAATAACACTTTATTTGGCTTACTATCATTGATAAGAAAAAAAAACCACAATTTTAAAGTGACATTTAAAGCCTAGACAGTCTGGTTCCATTCATATTTCCAGCCTTGAATAACATTACTCCCTTTCACATACTCTAAGTTTCATCCAAACTGGAGTACTAGTTTTCCCTCACAGATCTACATTCCATTTCCCATGATGATATATTTACTTGTTTTCTTATGCCTAGAATGCTCTCTTCCTTCAACTTTGCATCTCAGAATCTCTCTTTCAGAACTTAGCTCAGTCATCACCTTCTTGATGATGTCTTTCCAGGTGCCCCCATTATTGATATTTACTGCTTCAATTTTTCCTCTCTTCAATCCTCTTTACTTTCTATTTAGGGATAACATGCTTAACTGTGTATGTGGCATACTTTTTCAGTCCTTGAAGCTTCTTGAAAATAGAGATGGTTTCATTCTTGTTTTAAATCCCCACTGTGCTTATCATAATGCTTGGCATATAGTAGGTGCTTAATAAATGCTCATTGAATTGAATAGCATTAGAAGCACTAGAACTAAGAATTAGTTGAAACTGACAGAAAATGAAGACACCAAAAGGAATTTTTAAAGTAACATTGGGATCGTGGACCAGATTAAAGAAGGTGTAGGCTCAGAGCTTGGGATAAATGGGGAAAGGAGACAAATTAGCACCAAGAAGGCATAATGGCTCAACATCTGTTTTGTTTCTTTTATCACAAAAACGAGGATGATCTAGGATGGAGAAAACAAAAAGGACTCCCAGGGAGTGGGAAAAGAAGATGAGCGAGGAGATATGGCTGAACACTTAGCTCCCCTTGATGAAATCAGATCATCAAGTCTGGATGTGCCGGGTCCCAGGGCATTGAAGAAACTGGCAGCTGTGATTATAGAGCCTTGCTTGATTCCAGATGAAGATAAGATTTTTGAACATTTTTCTTTTTACTTTCAAGGTCATGTAGAGATATGGAAGAAGAGGAAACAGACAGTGTGCTACCCAGTACCCTTGGAATATTAAGTGAGCTACTGTGTGCCAGCCACCGGGGGTCCAAAGGCAAAAATGACAGTATCCTCTGCCCTCAAAGAGCTTCCCACTTACCGAAGTCACATTTGCTATTATGCAGATGTGGATGCTGCAAGAAGAGTTCCAGCCCTAATGATCTATCAATATTTGGGGGATTAGGAGAAGACTTGATAAAAGAGGGAGCTCTGGGGCTGAGCTTTGAAGGAAGAGGAAAAAGTTTGTGAAAGGTAGGGATGAAGAGGAAGGATATTCCAGGCATGGGGGATGGCCTGTGTGACTCCATGGAAGTGGAATGAAGACATGGGCTTAGGTCCAGGGAATAGCTTGTGATCCATTTGGCCAGAAAGTGGGATGTCTGAGAGGAATGATATGAAATAAGACAGGAAAGAAAGGTGAAGTGGGGCCAGATTCCTAGAGCTTTAAATCCAGGCTGGAGCATCTCTACTGTATTCTAGAAGCAATGGGGACTACTGAATGCTTTTGAGGAGGACAATGGCATGGTCAGATTTCTAGCTGGGTGATCCCAGGCAAGCCAGCCTCAGTTTCCTCATCTTTCAAATGAAAGATGTGGACTTAATGACCATGGTCCCTTCCAGTTTTAAAATCTCTGAGTCTATGACTATCCTCAGGAACATGATTTTGCATTCTTTGCATTGTGGGTAAGGGATAGTAGGGAGAGAGAAGAGAAAGAATGATTCAACAATTTCAGACAAGATGAAAATTTGAAACTCTGAACATCTGTATATTTCCAAACCAGCAGCTAATGGGCATTAGAGAAAAGCAAACATCTTGGTTGTGATGTGAATTCTTCTGCTTTCTGTACTTCTGTCCTGCCGCCATATTGCCCCAACCTTACTGAAGATGCTCTTTGGAAAGCAGGGTTAGAGATATCAGGTCCAGAGTTAGAAGAGATCTTCCCTCCTGTTTTGTTCATGTTAAAGTAAGGAAACTGAGACTGAGAGAAGAGAAATACTTGCCAAGGGTCATGCCATTAGTAAGTAGAAGAAGCAAGATTTGAACTCCGGTCTTCCGATTCCAGGTTCTCAGGTCCCCTTGCCTCCTACTCTTTCCCAACTCTTATTAAAAATCTAAATCCTATTACATTTTTAAAATAATTCAAGGATTCTAGTTTGTCTCAGCCATAGGCATAATCTGTGATGAGCCATGGAGGATACTGGCTCATATACAAATGTGAATGAGGAGGGCCTCCTAGGAGGAAGAAAGTGGAACCTGCCTCATTTAAACTGCAGTTTCCTGAACCCCTGGACAACCTTGTTTGGTGGCTCGGTCTCCTGGATCTGGTCCAGCTGGATACAAAAAGCAGCCAGCCTATTTGTCCAAAAAGAACCGTTATCTGTGCAAGGGGATTTTCACATTCTCCCACTTCTGTGCTCATTCCTCACTCCTCCTCCTCCTCCTCTCTTTCCCCAGCAGCTCTAAACATGCTCACCAACCAGAGCCCCAGGGAGCAGCATCAAATTCATCCTGAGGGTCAAGGACAGGGGCCAGGGTATGTGTTAAAACAAGAAAACCAATCAGAGCTGAAAATGAATGAGAGAGGAGGTGTGAAACAGGGATGAAAGACTGCCAGACAGGGTGGCTGGCAGGCACTGCACTTCAGCTGCCTCCCACACCTGCCTTGGAGCCCCCTAGCAGGTCCCCCAACCCTGAGGGGGAAGGGAGTGCTCTATCTAAAGTCAATATTCAGCTCCCCTCCACCCCAAGAAATATGGCAGATGGATGGCAACTATCTGTCCAGGGAAGACTCCATCTTTGAGATTCGGCCAAAGGAGAACAGGAGCCGGGACATAGGGACAGGAATAGATGGGGAAGGATGGCCCAGGAAGGCTGCAGAGAGAAAAGACAGGGACAACACAATAAGGTCCAAGTTTCCATTGCCTCTATTCTCTGACCGATCGAAAGGGTTTCTCTGCCTTTGTTGCTACTAAAGACTTTGGGAACATAGATTTCCTACCTTCTCTAACCTATAGTAAGTACGGGACAGAAACCTGGTTTCAGCCCTTCAAGAAACATGAAATAACTTTCTTCCAGATGTGAAGACAGAAGAAATATCACCTCTGTCCAGGCTATTGGCAGAGATGGGGGTAGAGAAACAACTCAGCTTGACCCCCAACTCCTTGACTCAACTATTTCTAGTCCCATTCAGCTTCCTGATCTGTGAAATGGGGTAGAGTGAAGGCCTGGATTCTACTCCCCATTTAGATAACTCAGTAACACTGTGATCTTATGTAAATTCCCTAATTTCACTGACTCAATTTCCTCATTTGCAAAATGAATAGATTTGATAATCTCCAAAATCCCTTCCAGACCCACATATCTGACCTCTGATACCTGATCTTGGACTCCATATAAAGCTGATTCTGGCCGGCTCCTAATCATCAGCACCTTTTAAATCCTGGAGATACGGGTATTCTGTCCCTACTGTCAGGCCAGTTTCCCGAGCTAGTTCTCCAAGTCTCACCACTGGCTCGGTCAGACAGACATTGATTTTTATCACCCTTTTACTCTGAGCTTCTGATTGGACTTAGTTTTTTACAGAAATCGTTCAGTCCTTTTCCTCTAGCCCAAAGGCTCTGGTTTTTTTCCCATTATGCCAAAACCCGAGATAGCATATATAAGCAGAGCCATGGAGCAAGGACATAACAAAAGACAACATGGCGATCATCCCTTAGAGGCTTTTATACAGACAGCAAAAGTTGGGGGAGGGGGGAGAATTCTGCCCAAACTCTAGCACAAACCATTTCCCAAATGCTTCTTTTTGAACCCAAGTACAATTGACACAGAGTATTGAGGGTCCAGCCCCATTTCCACATGCAGAGGATATACCTTCACATATGGATTCTGTTCTGTTTGTGAGGAGCTTCCCCTGGAAAAACTGAGGCTTTCCAGATATTCTGGTAGCCCTCTGGTGCCAAACCCAGGCATTAGAACAAGATCAAGAAAACATACACCTCAGAAGCCATTTTACAGCTGCCCTGTGAGATGTATAGGTGTACAGTAGAGGGAATAGTCTTCCTCATTTCCGAGAGGGAAACAGGCAGAGAGAATTGTAGCTGACCAGGTCAAATGGTCAATGGGAAATGGAATGATGGAGGCTGCTGAGCCCTTCCTGCTTGGGATCCCCTTTGTAAGTGCTGATGTCAAGTGGCAAATAAGCCTGTAGTCAGATTCAGAGGCAGAAGGGGATAAGTGGGTTCGGTGACTGGGAAAGATGGTAAAGGCGCACTTTCACCAGTTGGAGCAAGATCAAAGGAATTTGGGTTGGGTCCAATGAGGACAGGAAGTACCCAGAGAGGCCAGGATATCAGTGATAAGAGCCCGCCTCTCCAGGTCACATGGAAGACCCACTGCAGGATTCCAGGATGGGCTGCCTAGGGAGGACAAACCTGAGATGCCTCTAGAGAGGTCAGGAGAAGGCAAAGAAGCATGGGCTGGCTTTGGAGTCAGGAGACTTGAGCTTGAATGCCGACTTTGCTGATTTCTACCTACATCATCTTGGCCAATTTTTTCTCATCTAAAACACGTGGAGTTTGGTTTAGACAAATCTTCTAGTCTGAGACCCCGGGACCCTATGAACCTATGATGACTTTTCACCTCATCCAAAAGACATCAGGAAGGAGGGACTTAGAAAAATCACAACTTGCAAGTATTGAGTGTTTTACTCTTTACACAGTTTTGCATGTTTTGTCTCACATGTTTGCTCAATTCCATGATATAGGTAGCATGATGTAGTGAAGCAGAAAGCACCCTGGAACCCAAGAGCGTGGGTTCAGCTACAGTGCAAATGTTATGGCTCAATCTCGGCCCTGAAAGAGTGGCAGCAGATAGCTAAGGATCTAGCTGGATGGATGGATGGATGGATGGACAAAGGAATGGATGGAGGATAAGATGGACAGATGAATGGATAAATATAGAGAAATTAGAAGAAATATATGTATATATGACTTCTGACAACTGAATCAGGCCTGTGAATAATGAAGTAACGATACCCTCCCAGATGCCTTCACTTCAGAGACATAAACAATGGAGAATCCCAAGCTGTAGGAGACATGATGACTCCTATTGATATATGTCCACTTATTCTCATTATGTGTCCCTATATCTAGCTATATGAGTGCATATATATAATCATTTGTTTCCCTTTCATTCTTAAAGAAGGACAAGACATCAGGAAGGTGACGCCATGACATGCAAATGAATTGGATTGATGTGAGGGAGGACTGTGCAAAGTCACCAGCTTTCCTTTCTCCTCTAGAACCATCTGGATCCAGCAGCCAGATATAGGTCAGGACGCCTGGAGATGACCCTAGATGTAGTGGGAAGCCTTGGCCTTTTTAAGTGAAGGTTTTTCCCAGGTCCCAGTTTGATTGAGGCAATGCCATTCAGTGATAGGCTAGGTAAAAAATTAGTGGGAATGGCCTCTTTAATTAAAAAAAAAAAAAACAAAAAAAAAACCAAACCAAACCCAACATCAGTGCGGGAGAGGAAGACCTTCAGGGTTTCTGGCCAAAGTAGGAACAATTGCTATTTACAGTTACACTGAGCATCAGTGCCCAAACAATAACCTAGAGGCTTGGGCTGGGATCCACTGTTGGCCAGTCAACAAGAACCAGAGTGGTTAAAGCATAGTCTTTAAAAAAGATCTAGCCTGTAAACCCCATTGCTCGCCCAAAAGGACTGAGATCAAAGAGAGTATGGTATAAATGTATTTCTCCTAGTGTTTTGCACTACTTCAGGACCAGTGGACACAAGGACATTTGACTTTACTTCCTTGCCCTGAGGCACCTAGTTGGTAAAGTGGACAGACCATTGACCTGAGTTCAAATCTAGCCTCAGACACTTAAGAGCTGAGTTATCTGGGCAAATCACTTCATCCCTCAGTTTCCTCAACCTTAAAATGGAACTAGTAATAACACATTTTCCAGGGTTGTTTTGAGGATTAAATAAGACAATATTGGTGAAACAAAAACCAAAACACAACACTTAGCACAATGCAGGGTATCTAGTAAACATTTAATAAAGGCTTATTTCCTCTCTTCCCTGCCTTAATTGAACACTTTTCTGTGAGTGCATACAGCATGTCTTTTGAAAGTTTTAATTCAGTTCATTGAACATTAATTAAGCACTTGTTATCTGGCCCTGCATGGGGCCCTGGCAATACAAAGATGAAAAATGAGCCTACCCTCAAAGATCTTACATTCTGCCCCCTGAGCTGAGTTGGATTATTTCCATGAGATGTGGAGGGAATCCATTCAAGGTCTGGGAGCAAGGATGGAAGCCAGGAGAGCCATAGGCAAGAGCAGAAAGGAAGTTGGAAACCCAAAGCACATAAAAGGGAAGACTGGGAAATAAAACCTAGAGTCCAATTAAAAGAAATAAAACAAAGGCCAATCCTGATGAGATCAAAGTGTTATTCTTACCTAGCCCGCTGGGTTAAGGAAGGCTCCGTACCTGAACCAGTGGCACCTTAAGGATGGAGGAGGCTCTAGCCCTACAAGTGCCCCAGACATCACTGTTGATTGCCTATGCACACACACACAAGTTTAGAGCCATCGTGCTCTCTTTAGCCTGAGATTTTTCATCATTCCCAGCTAAGAAGACATCAAGATACTTGAAGACCTATCTTTTTTTAATTTTTGTTTTGTTGCTTATTGAACAGATTATTGAATTCCATTTTTAAATTAGACTTCATTTCTTTCAGTCTCTGAGAATCCTCTCTTTTTCCCTTCCCAACACACCTACTCCTCACCCTCGACTGAGAAAGCAAGAAAACCAATCCCCCTTACAAATACATGTAATTGAACAAAACAAAATCTGACACTGTCCATATTTAAAAATACATCTCCTCCATCTGCCCTCCGAGTCCATTACCTCTCTATCAGGCAGTGAGTAGCATGTTTCCCCGAGTCCTTTGGGATCCTAGTTGGTTATAAAATGGATCAAAGTCCCTTAAGTCTTTCAAAGTTGTTTGTCTTTACAGTATTGTAGGCATTGTAGAAATTGTTTTCTTGCATCTATTCACGTTGCTCTTTTTCAGTCCATTAAAGTTTTACCAGGTTTCTCTAAACCCAAATGTTATTCATCAATTCTTACCACACAACAGTATTCAATCCCATTTCTATACCTTGACTCGTTTAGCCTGTTTTGGGTCCATCTTTACTGTATTATTTATGGATGGTTCATTCAGCGTCGGTTTGGGAAACATTAGAATTCCAGACATTTTGGTGGTTTATGTTCAGGGCATTCGAAATGGGAACTGTCCCTAGATGTATGATCACCATGCATATTATTATAAAGAGGTCTTAGAAGCCAATGAAAATTGAACTTCTGCCAAAGGAATAAACATGTTCACCACCACACTCTCTGTTCTAGAAGAGAACTTTGTTCCAGAAAGTGAGGGTTCAAAATGGGGAAGGGGATGGAGTTCATGTCATAGCCCAGAAGAATCGTTTGAAAGAACATGGGGTGTGTACACTGGAATGATCTTGTGGAGAGGATGCAATCACTGTTTTCAAACCTTAATTTTCTCATCTATAAAATGGGAAGAAAATAAACTACATGATCTCTACACTCCTTCCTGGCTCTAAATGTTATAATTCAAAATATTTGCCACTTGGAAGAGGCAATAAACTTATTCTGATTTGTCCCATAAGATAGAACAGGCAACAAGGAGGCAGATTTAGACTCTAATTTGAAGAAAAATTTCCTGACAATTTGAGTCATCCAAAAATGCAGTGGGTTGCCTTGGGGGTGGAGGGTGGAGTTAGTGAATGGATTTTACCCTTTCTAGAAGTCCTTTCAAGCTAAGGTTGCATGGCCATTTGTTGTTCACATAATACAGGGCATTTGGGGCAGGGTGGTGGTCGGGGTAGCTTTCATCTATTGGATTCTGTGATTTTGAATGAAAATTCTTCTGATTTGTGTGTGAAGTTCCAAATTGTTTATTTCATGTAAAAATACCCGAGTGACTGGTTATGGAGGGGACAAGAGAGCAGAGAAAACATCTTTCATCCGGAACAGGCAATTCAGGTTTTCTTGTCCTCAAGACGATAAGCTTAGCTCCGGTGGCCAGGGCACCTTGACCCTGTGGAAAGGTGGATTTGTGGTCAGAAGACTTTAGTTCAAATCTCAGTGCTGTCACTTACTACCTATTTACCTTTAGGCAGCTAGGTGGTGCAGTGGCTAGAGAACCAGACCTCAACTTCCTGAGTTCAAATCCAGCCTCAGACACTTACTAGCTGTGTGACCCCGGACAAGTCACTTAATCCTGTGTACTTTAGGTTCCTCATCTTAAAACTAAGAGAAGGGAATGGCAAATTACTGCAATATCTTTGTCAAGAAAATCCAAAATAAGGGTCTCAAAAAGTCACACACAACATTATTTAGTCTCTCTGGGAATTTGCTCATCTGTAAAATCAGGTGTTTGGATTGGATGGACTCTGAGGCCTTTTCCCCAAGTTCTAAATCTATTATAAGACAAAAAAGGTAACAGAAAGCTGAAGAAAGACCCTTAAACTTGGAACTGAAGGGTCTGGGTTCTAGTCTCGACTTGGCTACTTACTTGGTTCTGTGTGACCACCATCAAGTCACTTATGCCATCTAGGTCTCATCCCTGGGTTCAAATCCTGCCTCAGACGCTCACTGGCTACCTTTGTGGCCACGGAGTGATCTCTCTGAGCCTCAGTGTCCTTGTTTATAAAAAATGAAGGGAGGGGGCTAGCCTATGTGAGCTCTGGAGTCTCTTCAGCTTAAAATTCTTGGGTAAACTAAGAAAGGCAGGTAGGCTCTGGATGCAGGAGGCCCTTGATTGCCAGGCAACGGGGGAACAATTGCAGATTCTTAAACCCTCCTCTCCTTAATTGCCACTGATTAGGTGCCCGCCGGGGTCCCACGGAGGCAAGTGGAGGAAGGCTGGGGCCCAGCTGGGTTAGTGGAAACACACCTTTCTCTGGGAAGCGCTGCTGAGCCAGAATTACCCGGCTGGCCTCGGGCTCCCGGCAAAGCTCGGGAGAGGGTCCCAGCCCTGGCAGTTGCTGACACGGGGTTAATTAAATCTATCTCCCCATCAATTCTTATTCAACTATTATCGACGTCCATTAGATCGGTGACAGAAGGACAAGGAAACAGTAATAGATTGGTCTTAACCCTGTGGGGAGGAGGTGTTGGGAGAGGTTTTCGCAGCAGCTCTGAGCCCTGCTCCTTCCAACGCCTCCAGGCCAATTCCAAACAAAGTCCCTGATTTTCTCCCAGGCCCAGTTGGCCAGCTCTTATAATCGCGGGCTCGCCGGGGCACACATTTAGAGCTGGAGTGACTCGGAGGCTGGCTGGTCCTTCCCACCCTCTGGTTTTACAGATAAAGAAACTGAGGCCCATCAGGTGAAATGATCCGCCCAATGTCTCCATGGCTGGTGAGTAACTGAGGCAGGAACATCACCGGCACCTTCCAGACTCCACCATCAGAACTATTATGATGCACAGTACACAGTAGGTGCTTAACAAATAGTTGTTGATTGTAAGAGCCTCATCTGAACCCACGAGATCACAGAATTAGAGAGAGAAGCCACTGAGTCCGACCCCCTTTCACTTTACAGATGAGGAAACTGAGGCAGAATAAATTTAAAATGCTGGCCTAGTGATTGTCCAGGCAGGATTTTTAGCCAGGGCTTCCTGACTCCAGGCCCACTACTCCACCCAGCTACTTCTTCTATCCAGTTTCTACTCTTGCATCTCTCTGCTGCCCTCCACCTGGTGCTGTCAGGTGACTCCTTGTTAGTTATGGCCTAAAGATACCTCGTTCTGATCGTGGCTGGGGAAAAGTGTCTCAAGGCTGTTTCTCTGAGCAAATATAAGCAGCAAGGATTAGACTGGACCTTGGGAAGAAACAGGAATTTCTCCTATGGGCCAGACCCCCAAAATTACTGCCTCTGCTATTGCCTTTAGCCCATTGCAGGCCACCCATACTCCCAATCATCAAGTCAGCAGATCTTTCTTCCTTTAACTCACCTGACACAACTTTAGGGTCAAAAAGCATTTAGTCAACTAGGTGGCCCAGCATGGACCTAAAGATTTGAATTCAAATCCAGATATAGACACTTAAAAGCCCTGAGGTGTTCTGCAAATCACTTAACCTTTCTCAGCCTCGGTTTCCTCAGTCATGAAATAAAGATAACAATAACCCTTAACTCCCAAGGTTATCACAAAGATAAAATGAGACAACAATAAAAAGCACTGAAAAGCTTAAAGTAATATATAAATATTATGATTTCAAAAAAAATTTTGAAAGCAATTAAGTGACTTATCCAGGGTCACACAGCTAATCTGGAGTCAAGTTTGAACTCGGCTCCTCCTACCTTTAGGGCCAGTGCCCTATATATGACATCATCTAGTTATCTCAATACTAGCTATGATTAAATAATGGGGAAAAGTAACAGGTTCTCTGACTGTAAAAAAAGAACAAAAGGAAAGGTTAATAACTCACATTCATACAACACTTTAAAGTTTTCAAAATACTTTTCCTACAATAACTCTATGATTTAGGTGGCATAAGTATTATTGTTCCCATTTACAGCTGAGGAAACTGAGACTCAGAGACATTAAACCGTTTTACTGTGGTCATACAACTAGTAAGTATCTGAGGCAAGTTTCAAACCCCGGACCTGTTTCTAGGTCCAGTTTCTTATACACACTGCCAACTGAATTTTGGGGTAACTTGAATGAATTAGGATTTTCACAATAGTAGGAATATTGTTTCCTTGACATTTAACTGAAAAGAAGGAAAATTAATTAGCTACCTAAAGTGAGTTGACTGCCAAAAAAAAAATCTACCCCATCTTCAAGAGGCTTCTTTATTGGGGGAAAAAAGATAAATCTGGGTGGGTAGAATGAACCCTTAGGTTGGCCACTTTCAAAAATCAGACTTGGGATGGTTATTGGGAAGGAGGAAACCATTCCTAGTGAGGGGGCTAGAGGCCACAGCTAGGGTAGTGGTTCTTAATCTGGGGTTTATAGATTCTTGAGGGAGTCTGTGAATAGACTGAACACGGATGGAGAAAAAAAATACCCCTTTATTTTCATTAACCTCTTAACTGAAAATGAACATTTCCAGTAATTTTGAACCTAGGTAACAAATGCTATTCAAAGAGGGGGTCCATAGATTTCAGCAGACTGAAGGTTCAGAACCCTGGCCTAGAGGGAATCGGGATGGGCCAAGCCAAGAAAGGTCTGGAGAATGTGGACTAATGAGTAAGTTAGGAAGCTCAGGTACCATCAGTCTGGGTCTGACTGAACTTCTATGTGGATCTTACCCTGGTGTGTTATTTTTGAATTTGTATATTTTCTCTTGTAAATAATCTCAGGAAACAAAAATGCACTTTTATGGCCTGACGTGAACAGAGATGAAGGTTAAATGAGGGAGAGGAAAGAGGATTGGACCTAGGATCTGAGACCTGGACAATAGCTAGAGGAAGAGGCCTTTGGGAATTGACTGCCGTGGGTCTCTGAATCTAAGGATCCAAACCAGTTCAGAAGCCCAGGAAGACTCAGGAGGACTGAGTGGAGTTCCAATGGTCAGAGAGGATTGGGAGGTGGTGAAAGTTAAAAGCCCTGGGGCTTTCAAGAAGGTAAAGGCCTTGGGTCAATCCCCAGAAGAGGACTTGGTACCCTAAGGCTTTGACTGAGGGTAAGTGATCCTGCCTTTTAGAGACTTACATGAACTGAAGCAAAGTGAAGAGCAAAGAACACCCATCTCCAGAGAAAGAACTGATAAAGCCTACTATTTTTCACTTTATTGTTTTTACACTTTTTTCTTTTGGTCATAATTATTTTATAATAAGGAAATGTGTCTTATATGATTGCACATATATAGCTTATAGCTAATTACTTACTGTCTGGGGTGGACAAGTCCGGGGAGGAACAAAGGGGGAAAATTTAAAACTCGATTTTTTAAAAATTGAATGTTAAAAATTGTCCTCATACGTAAATCAGCTTAGACTACTTCAGTTGAGAATTCCAGAGCTCAACAGAACCACCAGCCTCAGCATCCCTGGGAGCAGGGATTCTATTTCCTCATCTGCAAAATGGGACTAAAGATATTTGATTAACAGGTTTATTTTGAAGATAAAATGAATAATCTTTGTAAGATCCTTTACAAACTCTAAAATGCTTTATAAATGAGAACTATTATTATTGAAGGGGTTTCGTGAATGGAGATGGGAGGAGAAGGCTTTCTAGGTACAGGAAATCCTAGAGTTAATCTAGTTTAATCCCTTCATTCTGTTCTTTATTTATAGTCAGAGAACCTGTTACTTTTCCCCACTATTCTTTAATCACTGCTTTTAATCATCTAGATGGTGAAGTAGATAGGGCACTAGCCCTGAAGGCAGGAGGAGGTGAGTTCAATCTGCCCTCAGAATGTGTAATTCTGGGTAAGTCAATAAGACCTAATCTCCTCCACCCCCCAAAATGTTTTTAGATCAGGTGTAAGGAGTTTAAAACATTTGCCCCAAATCACAAGCTAGTAAGTGGTGACGCTCCATGTCCTTTGGCTTGAAATCCATTGGACCATGCTGCCATTTAATTCACCCCAAAGATGTAGTAACTGAAGCACATATTGACTTGCTCAAAGTCACAAGATGCCAAAGCCAGAACTAACACACAAGTCGACAGACTCCCAGGACAATGCTCTTTCTACTAAGTTCTCTCCACACTTACCGAAGATTACACAAATAGGATGTGGAAAGACTTGGATTCAAATCCATGGCTTGAAGTTAAAAGTCCAGAGTCCAGTAAGAAGAAGAAGAAAAAGGGGAAAGGGAGCAATTCATTTATCACTGACCCATTCCTGGATTTCAGGAAAGTAGCTCCTATATGGGTTTCTGCATGCGTAGGAAGGGGAGCAGTTACCAGGAGGTTATGGGATCCAGAAAGCCCTTAGAGATTTCAAAATCATAGATTTAGAGCTGGAAAGGAACTTGGGCCTATTCTATTTTCTGGATGAAATCCAGATAAATTAAGGTCCCGCAGGAACTAAGAGCTCCCCTCTTACTACTGAGAACTCATCCTGGATCTTCTGGCTTCAAATTCAGGCTCTTTCCATGTCCTTCTTAATCATCCTAATGCTAATCCTAATCATCCAAATTCCTGCTTTTTCAGGCAAACTTTAAAACTGGGTTTAAAGGACCTACTCAAGGCATACAAATACAAACAGCAAGAGTTAGGATTTGAGCCCCACTGACCCCAAATCCATTACTTTGACCATTACTCCACACCAGCTGGGAACACACTTGCTGGAATGGTCAGAAACTACTCAGAGGAATAAAAAGGTTGGGGGCTAGTCTATTGTCCTGGAGACTTCCCTAAGGTGTGGTACCTTTAAAATCACAAATGAAAATGATTTTGAGCTCTAGTTGAGGGCTCTTGGGGCTTATGGCCCCAAACAATTATGGGAAAGACTAGCAAATAGGAAAAAAAAATGCATTGGCTTCTCCAGAGGGAGCTGAACTCGTAATAGGAAAAAGGGGCTAAGGGTTGTTGGCCCTGGGGCAAGGGGAGAGTGTTCTTGAGTAGTCAGTCTCCTGGGTGAACCCTGAGGCTCCCCTCATTTGTTAGACTGCAGCCCCAGTACCTCCTGATCAGACAAAAGGTCTTTCCCTAAACGGGGGCTGATTTGGGCCAAGGCCTGGGAGCTCCAGCAGGCTGAGGTTATGCCTTTTCTTTCTTTCCTGCAATCCAAAGGTCCGTGTCTAATCAAGGATGGAAATATTCCCCTTCAGACCCAAACAAATCATGTTTACATTAGCTAGCATCAGAACCTAATGCACAGGAAATGGACAAGCTCGTGGACAGGGGATGTTTCCTTAGCAATGTCCTTCATGACTACTGACGGTAGCTAGGCAGGCCAGGGAGAGCCTTCCCTTCACTGTTCCCGAGCGGGGGGATCTGCATTCTGTATCCCCAATGGCTCAGCCCATCACACATGCATCCCATGCTCAGAGAGGACTAAAGAGGGGGCAGTTCTGGGTATCAGGGCCCTTTCAGGCTCCATCCCCAAGCCACACAAGGGACAAGCCACCCAAAACAAGAGCACAGCAGTTACTTGCAGGGATTTCAGACTTTAACATAGTTAGATTGATCCCGAGGAACCGGATGAAAGCAAGTGGAGTCGATCCATTAAAAATAAAAAAAGTTGATATGTTCTAGGGGTGGGTCAATGAGGGTGGGGTGGAGAGGGCTATGCTATTGGAAGACCAGAAAGGAATTACCTAGGTAGCTCAAGAGTAGGAAGCACTTTAGGGGCCAGCCAATCCAATCCATTCATTTTAGAACTGAAGTAAAATGACTTTCCATGTAAGTTTTGCCCCCAAACCCCTGCCAGACCCAGAAAAAAGCTTCCCTTTGTTTCCTGGGGCTCCATGCAATGAAACGCATAGAAGTATCAAAAATCCCACCAGAAAGAACACTCTACAGGGTGAGGTTCCAAAGTCAGCTGATTAGAAAGGTTCCAGCCTGGGAAGACTGATCAATCAGCTCTTGCGTCCTTCTTCTCCTTTAGGAGCATCTTTTGTGTAAATACCATGTCCAAAGATGGAGGTAAGATAAGTAATTCCTATGGGCCAATCAATCAACAAACATCGATTAAATACTACATGTCAGAAACTCATGCAATCATAATAATAGAAGCTTGCCTTTGAATAGTTCCCAAAGTTTCTGCCCTTTTTTTGGGGGGGGGAGAGGGGGTTAGTCTAATAACTGCCAACAAATTTATTACTTTATCCAGACTGAGGAGGGGAGCCCCTGAGGGAATCCCTGTGATGGCCTGCAGGGGCTGTCCTGCACTTGCATCCCTGCCTGAGGCATTCCCCAATTAGAGCTCCTTGTGAAAGCTGGCCTTCCTGTTCCAGAAAATAAGCCAGCCTGAAGAAGAGTTCCTTAGACTGTGACTTCTTAGAAAACACAAAATATTCTTAAACTGAATTTTTAAAAAACCCCAGATAGAAGCCAGAATAAAGAAGCAGAGTGAGGGAAGATATTCTGGAAAGGGGCTTGTGTCAAATGGAGCAAAAACCCTGATGGCAGAGAAGAAAACAGTCATTACATTCCACATCACAAGAAGGACTCAGTCCGCCTTACCCGACTCCTGCCAGCCCGTGTACCTTCAGGATACTTGTTCTTTGAAATAAAAGCTAACTACTGCTTTTTTCCAGTTCTCTTCTCATTATTTTCAGCGTTAGGACCAACACTGGGGGCAACTATGGAGAGGCTGGTTATCTATGAACTCTCTCCAGCAACGCCTCCTTTCTGAACTAATCCACTCACATCTTCCACTGCCAACAATCTTGGGCTGCTTAGTAGAACGCTTTAGATTTTAGAAGAGGTGATTGCAGGGATTTCCAACTTTAAGATGAATTGTCTTAGAATCTGTCATAGGCAGATTGAAGTGACCCATCTGGGAAAGAAAGCTGATGCTGCTTAGGGGAGGGTCATGAGAAGAAGAGGAAGTGCTATTTGAAGACATGCAATCCAAGGATGATAGCTCTGGACCTGGAAGAGATCTCAGAGGCCGGCTAGTCCAACCTCCTTATCTTGGAGTTGGAGAAATTGAAATCTGTTACATAGAAGGATGTCTCCAAGGTCCCAAATGATGGAGCTGGGCTTATAGAGCAGACTAATTTAGGAAAGGTGCCCCCATCATTGTATATTCAGGGTCCCTCCTTTATCCATTAACTCATCTAAGTGATGTTATCCAGCATCATGGCTACTCCTAAGGAGACACGTTGGACAAGAGACTTCCATCAGTCAATGGCAGTACCTGCCATACAAATAAGCAATCTCTTCTACTAATTCCTTTGCCATTCTGCCTTCTGGAGGCTCATGGGGCTAGCTTAAGGTTCATGAGATGACTGGGAAGTAGTCAGGATCAGACGGAGAAAATGGTACATACTAGGGTCCCGAAGATATTCTGTAGACATTAAAGCAGTGGTTCTCAAACTTTTGTTTTCTGTATCTTTATCCTATTAAAAATTATTGAGGCTCTCTCCAAAGCGGTTTTGTCTATCTGGATTATATTTATAGACATTTACCATATTGGAAATAAAAACTATTTTTGAATTTGTAGACCCTCTAAAAGGGTTTCAGAGATCCCCAGGATTCTCTAGACCATACTTTGAGAACCACTGCATTAGAGTATCCACTACCTGTGTCATTTCTAAACTTGGAATTCTCAACTACAGCCAGCACTGTTTTCTGCCCAAATGAGCCACTCGGGGAATGCCTGTTGTATTGAATTGAACCCAACTGGATGAATCTATAAACCCTCAGGAGCCAGTAATGGGTCCTTGAACTCATCCTCTGCTTCTAAAAAGCAATTCTCCATCTTTGCTCTCTGGCTTCCCTCCCATCTTCTTCTTTTTATACTATTTCCCAGGCCTGATGTACTCCTTCTCCACTGCTCCTTTTTGGAAGTTTTTCTTGCCTTCAAAGCCCCTTTTTGAAGGATTCTCTGATCTGGCCTAAAAGTGACTTCTCCTTCCATTTATCTCCAAATCTCTCAATTCCCCCATGTTCAACTCCTTTGTTTCACTTACCATATTTTAACTTGTAGCATAGTTATTTATCTACACGTGTGACTCATCTTTAGATTGTATCTAACGAGACCAGGTTTTTGCTGCTAGCAGAGTTGTGTAATGAAGGCAGGATGGTGGACCCAGTGGAGAGAGACAGTCTTAACTTTTTCACCCAATTTTTCTTCTTACCCCAACTTCATTTGCCTACCACAGAAGACTTAGAAACCCTCTCTTTTGTTTCTCCCAAATTTCCCCAGGAGCTTTGAGAGAAATAAAGACCTGGATGGTCTGTGTACTATCTTTAGATAAAGGTTCTTGGAGAAACTGACAAACTAGAGGAAGGGCCACAGGGACAGTGTGAATAAACTTTCAGGGTGAGAAGATGGCTGTGGTATGGTGAAGAAAATCCTTTGAGAGTCAGGAATGGAAACCAGAGAAATTTTTTTAAGAAAAAAAAAAGAAAGAAAAAACAATGATTCCGCAAAACTGATCAATATGTCAGGAAAAAAAGAAAAAAGCCTACATTCAGTGCAATATTCCATACCCATGAACTTTTTGTATGTGGTACATGTAACCTTTTAAGGCCATGGACATTTTTCACTTCTATCTCTCCAATGGCTAGCACGGAATGTGGCAAGTCCTTAATAAATGTATTGAACTGAATTAAATTAACTGGATGGAAACAAGAGAGTATAGCATAGCATTCCTGGACAAGGAAGCAAGGGATTTCAGTACCTGGTCCTGACTGTTTCTTGTGACTCAATTTCCTCACCTGTAAAATGAAAGGTTGGATTAAGGTTTCCTTCAGCTCCAGCTCTCTTTACCTCTATCCTTGAAATAAGGAACTCTTTCCATTTTGGCCCTCTGAGTGGAGAGGAGAGTGAGAGGGATTCACATCACCACCCACAATATCCTCAGGAGTCCGGTCCCCTGAACAGAATGTCTAAAGTCCAGATCTCTGCTATTTTCAAAAATAAATAAATAAATAAAAGATCAACTGCATCCTCTTATTCCATCTACTCTCAGGTTATCAAAAGGGAAATCTTGCCTAGGAAGATAATAACTAACTGACCCTCCCCAAGTGACCTTGAACAGATTATCCAAGGTCAAGGAAGAACTACTGTAGATTAAGAGAACCAAAGTAAACTGAGAAATGGGAAGAACACATTCACCAGCAGGTATACATGGCCTGCCCACTTCACCATCCCAGGCCTGGGATGGGTCTAACCTCCATTTTTTCTTTTCTGGGATGCAAGAGAAACTTTGGGGATAAAGGAGTGGGAAATGTGATTACTCTCTTCCTAGTATATAAGGAGCCGTCATGGGGCTGAGGGATCAGCTTCATCCTGATTGAGCCTAGAGACTAGAACCAGGAACAAGGAGAAAGTTGGAGAGGGACTGATTTCCCTTCCCTAGAAGAAGAAGTAACAGTCCAAGGCCAAAGCTCCCAACTCCGAGCCGCTGGGATCCCCCATCTATAAAATTGGCATGTTAATAGCTTTTCCTCCCCCTCAAAATTATTGCAGGAGAAAATTTGTAAAAATGCTTGGAAAAGCCACACTCTCATCACAAAAGGTTTTTTCCCCCCAAGGTTGTGACAGACATCAATAATAATTATAAAATAAAATCATGATGATAGGCTTAGAAGGGTCCTGCCTGAACAGAAGCTGCTCTGTGCAGGGAAAGTGTGTGTGTGTGTGGGGGGGGAGCCAAGGGGTTGAGGAGATTGCATTTGAACAGAAACATTTCCTATTTATTTCTGAACTCAGGAAGGGGGTGGGGGGCAGGGGGTTGGTAAACACATCTATTTTTCATGATCCAAGGCCCCAGTGATTGAAGTCAATGGCAGGGGTGAGGGGGATAGAAAGCAGGTGAAACACTGATACGGGTGGAATGAATATTTCAGGAGAGGCCGCGAAGGAAGAGAGGGGAGCTGGGAGAGGATGGGGGGGCAGGACTCCCGTGGAGCCCTCCCCCTTGTCAGGTTGCTCAGAGAAATGCATTTCTAGGTATTTCTTTCCAGAAAATGACCTGACAGTGAGCAGAGGCCTCCCCAGGGACTTGAGATTTCAAGCTGGAAGGGACTTTACATAAGAGGTGGATGACTTTGGCTCTCTCAGTTTTCAGTTGGGGAGACTGAGGCCCATGGAGACTGTCGCCTGCCCAAGGATATACAGGTGATAAAGGAGTCAGGATTCCAACCCAAGCCCCTTAGTCTCAAATCTGGCTTCTTTGCATTTTCCTTTGCTTGGGGTGTCCAAGCCCCTCCTTTGGCAGGTGGGGGAAATGACACCCACAAAAAGGAGAGTAACTTTGTCTAAAATCAGAGGCAAATTAGTCACAGAAATGGGATAGAACCTCATCGCCTGGGTCCTAATTGCAGGCACTTTACACCAGGGACTAGCCCTATTCCGTCTTGCCGTCCATGGCTGTGTCCCTCCAGCATCTGAACATGTAAGGCAGTGTTCCCAGTGTGAAGGGCACAGGCCTTTTAGAACAATAAGCATGGGGGGGGGGGTTCGGGGATCCATTTTGCTGAGAAGTTAGGCAATGTCTCGTACCCTCAGCTCCGTGTCACCCCCCAGGCCTGGACAACATCCAGAATGACACTTTTCTGGGTCATCACCCCTCTTGGCAGTCTGGTGAGACTTAGGGACCCCATCCCAGAATCTTGTTGTTAAATGCAGAAAATACCTTCAAAACAAAGAAAAGTGGATCTGAAATGGATATAAAATACATATAATATATAATAATATAAATAAATATATAAAAATATATTTAAAAAATCAAATTCTGGATCTTTTCAACAGTGAGGTGATTCAAGGCAATTCCAATGGACTTGTGATGGCAGGAGCCATCACCATCTAGAGAGAGGACTGTGGGGACTGAGTGTGGATCACACATAGTATTTTCATGGTTGTTGTTTGCTTATTTTTTTTCTCTCTCTCGTTTTTCCCCTTTTGATCTAGTTTTTCTTGTGCAGCATGACATATGTGGAAATATGTTTAGAAGAAATGCGCAATCTACATTGGATTACGAGGGGAGGGAGAGGACATTGGAACACAAGGTTCTGCAAGGATGAATGTTGAAAACTATCTTTGTATATATTTTGAAAAATAAAAAGCTAATATTATTTTTTTTAAAAGCTTGTAGAATACAGGTTCTAGTCATTCATTTTCAGTCATGCTTTTCTGTGACTCCACTGGAGTTTTCTAGGCAGAGATGGTAGTTTGCCCATTTCTTTCTTTCTTTTTTTTTTTTCCCCGTTTCTTTCTTCAACTCATTTTATAGATGTATAAACTGAGGCCCACAGGGTAAAGTTTTTTTGTTTTGTGTTTTTGCTGAGGCAATGGGGTTAAGTGACTTGCCCAGGTTCACACAACCAGGAAGTGTTAAGTGTCTGAGGTTAGATTTGAACTCAGGTCCTCCTGACTAAAGGGCTGATGCTCTATTCAATACACCACCCAGCTGCCCTCACAGGGTTAAGTTCTTGCCCAGGGTCACACAGCTTGTAAGTAGCTGAGGTTGGATTTGAGCTCCGGTCCTCCAGGATGCCAGGGACAGAACTCTGTGCACGGTGCCATTTAGCTACCCTGTACTCCAGGTTAAGGAAAGAACAAATATTTATTAAGAGCCTGTTACATCAATGCATTTATTCTCTGTCTGCCTGTCTGTCTCTCTCTTTCTTTTTTTCCCTTTCTGTCTCTGTGTGTCTGTCTTTCTCCTCTCTCCCTCTCTGTCTGTCTGTCTCTCTTACACACACACACACACACACACACACACACACACACACACACACCCTGCCTGGAATGGGCTCCCTCAATCTCCATTTCCCTCCAATCCTCTTTCTTTCCTTCAAGATCCAGGCGCCTCCTGTTCTTAAGGACTTGCACTGTCTCTCTCCGGTGAGTCTGGAAATCCTCTCTCCCTTCTCTGATTCCGGGGCCTCTGCCACTTAGCCCCATGTGCTCCTTGCGCTTGTGTCAGGGGCAGCAGTTATTTATGGATCACAAGCCCCCGCCCCCCCTTCCCCACTCCCTGAGAGAGACTACGGCTTCATTGAAGCCCCCAGCAAGCTCGGAAGGAATTCTGGATGGAGCCTTAGTGGGACTTGGATTCCAATCCCTCCTCTGCTACTGACTGCCTGGGCAGCCTTGGGAGAGACCCTTCTTCTCCTGGAACTTCAGTTTCTTTGTTGTTGAATGATGCGGGACGACCTCAAAGTTCTTCCAGCTTCTTGTCTTTTAGGAGCCCAGAACAACTGCAGACCAGGCTCTTGGAAATGGTTGTTACATTTCTCTTCCACAGCCTCTTGGGACGGGATCTCTCAGGAGCCGCCGCAGGACAGCACCCACACTTCTGCTATTCCAGCTTCCCAGATACCTACTTGCTAGCAGCAAATTATTGCATCTCCAGACTCACTTTACTTATCTGTGAAATGGATGAATTGGAATAATGCTGAGTAACAGCAACCCCCACAACTGTGGCTGTGTTCATCCTGGCAAAGCATCCATTGTGGTTAATGAAAAGACTACGGGCTTGTCCTAAGAAGCAGCCAAGTGTAAGTCCCAGCTCTGATTTCTACAAGTTAGCTGTCTAACTTCTCCGAGCTTCATCCCCAATACCGACATCCTCAGACTGTAATGATAGTTATATCTGGATCTGGAAAATGGGGATAATAGGACTTTTCCTGTCTTCCTCACTGGATTATCTGGGGAATCGAAAACAAGCCCACAGCTGTGAAGGGCACATCACAAACTTTAGGTTGGCACTAATATAATTTACCATAAGTTAATATATTAACATATTATACAGAGAGAGAATGTAAGCTCTCTTGTTTCAGGTGGCCCTAGGTTGCGAGGTCCTAGCACTAAGCTGTATTTTGTCTTATTTGGGCCCCAAATTCTCTCTTGTGAATTAGCCCCTTCTTCCCAGTTAAATTGTCTAGCCTTCGACGGGAGAGATTGTGACTTATTAATCCCACCACCAACGGGTCTAGTACGTCCATAAAAATGAAGCCGCAGGGGACCTGACTTTCCCATTTTATAGACAAGGAGACCAAAGTTCGGAGAGGTTGTGACTTGTCTGAGATCACCAAGGTGGAAATTCGAACCCAAGGCCCCTTTCTCCAATCGGGCTCTTTACATGGCAGAGACAGTCTCTGAAGACTTTCTGAGGGATGATTGAGTTTTACTGTCAGAGAAGTCATTATCTCAGTTTTGCAGGCGAGGAAACAGAGGTGAGGGATTTGCCTGCGGCCCCAAGGCTCAGTTGAGGCACCATGTTGGTGCCCACATTGGAGGCTGGTTGGGGGCGGGTGGGCCATATGTCTTCATAAGGTGGGACAGAGTGGGAGGAGTTTCGGAGGCAGCCACGAAGGTCGGCTGGGGAGGGAGGGAGGGAGTTGAGAGGTGGGATCACGGTGAGAATCCATGACTCCCCAGATCGGAGCCCAGCGGGGCTTTCCACTCCTCAGAGATCTGGAGGGGGAACTATCCTTGGTGATTGTCTATTCAGGGCCAGGCGTCCGGGAGGGGGAGCTTCGGGGAGAGGATCCTGCCTGATCTCTGCTACCTCAGGAATAACACAATCGTGAATTTGAGCGTGTAGAACATTATTGCCTGTGCATTATTGATGGTTATTGTACCCTCTGGGTGATAAATTATTGAGGGAGAGGCTGCAGTCTGGTTAGAGGGGATGGGCTGGGTGTGGGGATGTATGTGAGACTCCAGCTTGTAGATTTAAAGCCAGAAGAAAGCTTTGAGATCACCTCCTCCTCCAATTCCTCATTTTTACAGAGGAGGAAACTGAGGTCCAGAGAGAAGGCGTTACTTAAGGTCACATGACTATTAAGTGCCTAAGCCGGGCCCAATAAAAAACGTTAACTGACATTTGTTTAGCGCTTTAACAATCACAAAGGAATTTCCAGACATCTTCCCCATTTATGCGAGGCTGCCTTGGAGCCAGAAGATCCGAGTTCAAATCTTCCTTCTGAAACATACTGTGACCTTGAACATGTGACATACCATCTCATTGTTCTGGGCGATTCTCCGAGATCATAAATTTCAGAAAAGGCATCAAGCCACATTTGTGGAGGAAGTTTTCTCATCCAGGAGGTCTCTTTCATAATGAAGTCACAGTTGCGGTCCCTATTCCCATATTGAATAATAGGAGGGAGGTGATATGGGCCGATGACCCCTGTTTTAAAGAAGAGAAAGCCGAGGTCACCACTGGCACGCTGCCGGTCATCACAAACAGAAATATGGTTTAAGGATGTGAAGAAATGGCCCAAAGAGAAAGGAGGCAGCTGAGTCTGAGCCTCTCCCTGTGAAGGTCTCCTCACTTTTCAGTCAACCAATCACCAGCTGCTCCCAATATTTCTCTGTGACCCTTTTTTCACCATTCTCTAGACTTAATCACTGACCGGGTGTGGCTTCAGCTATTAAAGATCTTATTTTTAAAAGGCCAAAGTCCCCTGAAATTAGAAAGATCTGAGTTCAAATCTGACCTCAGACACGTAACACTTCCTAGCTTTGTGACCCTGGGCAAGTCATTTAACCCCACTTGCCCCAGAAAAAAAAGGGGGGCCAAAGTTTCCCATTGCATCCAGGGCCATCTCCATCATCCCGATCAATATCTGGCCACTGGACCCAGATGGCTCTGGAGGGGAAAGTGAGGCAGGTGACCTTGCACAATCCTCCCTCCCACAATCCATTTCACTTGCAAGTTATGACATCGCCTCCCTGATGTTATGGTCCTCTTGGAGAATGAAGGATGAACAACTTTTCTGTGATTAGCTCCTTCCTGGATTCTAGGGTACCTAGATTCTTTGCGCTTTCCTGCTGAGACCAAGGGCAAAACTCTTCTTTTCTTAAGCCCGCTGAGGGTTTTTTGTTTTTTCAAAAAAGGAGTTTGGGGTCAGAGTGGGGAAAGCATGGAATCTTTTGGCCTTCTGCCTTTGTCATTCGATTCCTTGACCCTTCCCGCTGACCTTGTGTCCTGTGTAAGTCTGGTCTGAATGGCACTAATGCCTTTCTCCAAGTCATTAGTGAAGATGTGGAGAGTCTAGGACAGATCCCTGAGACACTCGGTTAGAGACTTCCCCCCGACCTACAAGTGGACACACACTCACTGGTGTCACTCTTTGGGTCTAGTCTTTTAGAAAGGTTGGAATCCATCCAGCCCCACATTTATTGAGAAGAGCAGTGTTGGAAGTCAGAAGACCAATTTTAAACAAATCACCTGACTTCCTCAGGTCTCAGTTTCCCCATCTGTTTCTCAGTGAAGGGAGGAACCCTCTTCCGCTAGAATCAGTTTGTTTTTTCTTTGTTACTGACATAGACTTGGGATTTCACTGATGGAAGGAACTCCCAGTCTCCAGCAAGGCAGACCTGGGACTATTCAGCAATTTTAGGCCTCTGGGGCACTGGCAGTTTAAATGACTTGCTCATGGCATGTACCTAGTATCTGGGTTCAATTCTCAAGCCTTCCTGATTCTGGAAGGGATTCTTTGAGCAAGTCCCTCACAATCTCTTCCTGCCTCAGTTTCCACCACATCTGTCAAAGGAAGAGACTGGAATCAATGGAGTCTAAACTCTAAATCTTTAATCCTGTGATTCTAGTGAGGGCTTGACTGGATACTAGCTGGCGAAAAATCTGGGTTTTCTGAGAGTCAAAGGCCCCTAGTTCAAATTTTAACTCAGACACTTATTGATTGTGTGACCTTGGGCACGGTCTTTAGGTGCCTGACAACCTGGGGATGCTGTGAGTCTCCTTCCCTTGAAGACAAGGATGAGAGACTTGTGGGAGTCACCCACACTGGGTCCAAATAATCAGAACCATGCTGATAAATGTTTAACAATCATCTCTTTCTAAAAAAAAAAACTGACATGCTTTTAAAGTTTGATGTGCATAATCAACACTTTTCCCTTCCCCTGTTTAAGTCTAGACAACCAGCAAAACATTAATCAGGACTTGATTTGTAGTGTCTGCTGATTTCCAAGGCATAAATGCTCCCACTGAAAATTTAATGGTGGGCTCTCAAACTGGCTCCAGCTCCACCTTGCCACCTTGCATGGACTTGTGGGTTCCATGTTCCTAGAACATGATTCTTTCTCCTCCACCCAGCTTAACACAAGAGCTCACATTTCTGAAACACTTCAAAGTGAATAAATTGTTTTCTTTGCAACAAACTTCTGATGTAGATAATATAGCTCTTCTTAACCCCATTTTATAGATAAACAAATAGGCCATTCTTCTATTGTTCAATCATATCTGACTCTTCATGACGTGTATTTAAGCAAAGTTGCTGGAGTAGTTTACCATTTTCTTTACTAATTCATTTCACACACAAGGAAACTGAGGCAAACAGGGTTGTAAAAGTCTGAGGCGTGGAGGAGAACTCAGGAAGAGGAGTCTTCCTATTTCAAGCCCAGCCTCCTTCTAGCTCAGAGTCTTATAGCAAGATTTGGACTTGGGCAAGTCACAACCTCTCAGGGTTTCAGTTACTTCTTTAAAATAGTCAGGTTTTTTGTTTTTGTTTTGTTTTTATCATGTATTTGTTATGAGGTTTTTGTTTTTCCATTTTTTCTTTTCCCAAAAAGGAGGGGTAAAAGGGAGAGAAAATAAAATTTTGGAAAAGTCAAAAGAATAAGACTAAATTTATTTTTTTAAAAGGAGGAGTCACGATGTTCTACATGATTCCAAGGGATCCTATCAGCTTTTTATCCCCTGATTCTAAGTGGATAGACCCTGGAGACCTAAGTGCATAAGTGGATGGACCCTGGAGTCAGGAAAACCTGAGTTCAAATCCAATCCCAGACACTTAACATTTAGTGTGGCCCTGGCCAAGTCACTTAACCCCAATTGCCTGACAAAAGAGAGAGAGAGAGACCCAGAGAAAGATACAGAGACAGGGGGAGGGGGAAAACAGAGAGAGAGACAGAGACAGAGAGGGAGACTGGAGGCGGGGAGAAAAACAGAGAAAGAAAGAGACAGGGATAGAAACAGACAGAAAGACAAGAGAGGGAAACACAGAGACAGAGAGATAGACAGAAAGACAGACAGAGAGAAAGACAGAGACAGTCAGGGGCGGGGAGAGGGAAAAGTAGAGGAAGAAGGAAAGAGGAAGAGAGAGATCGAAAAGGGGAGGGGGGAGGAGGAAGAGAAAGAGAAAGGGAAGGAGGGAAAGGAGAAAGAGGGGGAGGAAGAGAGAGGGAGAGAGAGAGAGAAGAGGGTAAGAAACAATACCTCGGGAAGACCACTCACTCAGTTTAGAACCTCAGGATCTGGGTTCAAGCCTCTTCCACACTACCTACCCAACACTGCACAAATCATTTCAACTCTTGGACCTCAGTTTCCCCTCCCATATAATAAAGGGATCACCAGAGTGAACCTTTAAGGTCCCTTTTAGATCCTCTTACGAGAGCCAGTCCCTAAGCAGGGATTCTTAATTTGGGCCCATGAAGATTTTGGGAGAAACCCGCTGATAAATAACTATTCGCGAGTAATGGCTCTTGGTACTCCGGTGTACTGGAGGGCACTTAAGAGCGCTCTTCACACGGGCCCAGTCCTTCCCACCTCGCGCTCCCCGGGACTCGAACGCCAAACGGGTTAAGGCCTCTCCCCCCCTCGCCCCCCCTCCCCGCCGGATGGCTTCTCCGGCCCTTCCCCCGTCCCCCGCCCGCCCCCCAGGAGCGCGGAGCCGGTCCAGCCCCGGCCCCTCTTTCCCCCTCCCCTCTCTCCCACCCCGGGGCCATCCTTCTGCCTAATCTGCCCGGCACAAACAGGTCTGGGGATAATGATCAGAAGCCAAACAGGCCTCCCGCTGACAGGCAGGCCCGGGTGGGGGGAGGCTCCGGGATTTCTCCAATATAAATATAATAAACAATGGCGCTTCCTCGGGCCTGTCAGGGCTGACAGGGCCAAAAGGGGACTAAGTAGAGGGAAGATACAAGTGAGTGAAATATGTCCCGAGGCCTTCAGGCTGCGCGGCTCCATTAGCAGAGAAGCCACCTTCGGGCTGCCGGGCTTCTCCCTTTGTGGCTGAGGGGGAGGGAGGGGGGCGCGTCGGGATCCTTGGCAAGGAGGGCCCGGGGACTGGCAGCACAAAACCGGTCGGGACGGTCCGGGCCCGTGGCTGTCTCCCGGATGTTTACGAGTCCAGCGCTGGGGCTGCTTTGGCTCATTCGGTGAAGTCGGCTCTCGGTGGGAGGGGGCGGAGATCGGCGGGGGAGATAGAGAAGTGGCCTGAGCCCATCGGGCTGGGAGCTGGGACTCCTGGGTCTCAGCACGGACCTGCTGAGTAACTGTGACAAGTTGTTGGACCTCAGCATCATTATTATTATTATTTGCTGAGGTAGTTGGGATTAAGTGACTCGCCCAGGGTCACAGCTAGGAAGTGTTAAGTGTCTGAGGTTATATTTGAACTCAGGTCCTCATGGCTTCAGGGCTGGTGCTCCATCTCCCCAGCTTCCCCCTGGACCTCAGCATTCTTGTCTGTGAAAGGGGAAGCCTGTCCCTCCTCTGCCTATCTTGAAGGTATTTTGGGGGGACTTGGACGGGAGGGAAGTGCTTTCACAATTAAGCGACTTATTGGAGTAGGATTGAAAGAGCCTTGAATGTAGGGTTCAATGTCAGCTCAGCTTTTTGGTGCCTGTATGACCAGTTGGGCCTTGGTTTCCATATCTTTAAAGTAAAGAAGTTGGTTTAGTTGGTTTAGATCAGAGTATCTTCTCTCTCTCTCTCTCTCTCTCTCTCTCTCTCTCTCTCTCTCTCTCTCTCTCTCGTGTGTATGAGTGATAGACCCCTTTGAGAACCAGGTGAGGTCTATAAAATATATTGGATTCCTCTGTAAGGGTACCAATTATAGTGAAATACAGTTTTTGTTTTGTTTTAAGATCAAAGATCCCAGGTTAAGAAGCCTGAGATGATCTCCAAGGATCCCTTTTGATCTTCAAAATAGAAATCTCTAGAAGAGAATAAGATGATATTACCGTTGGGTATGTGACAGGAGCGTATGAGCGGGCTATGGCATAGAGCTGGCAACTCGGCAGCTCGGTGGATAGAGCAGTGGGTCTGGGAGTCCCAGAGACCTGCATTAAAATCTGGCCTCAGATACTTCAGAGCTAAGCCAGTCACTTAACTTCTGATTGCCTCAGTTTCCTCATCTGTAAAATGTGGATATCAATAGCACCTACTTCCCAAGATTGTTATAGGGATCAAATGAGATAATAATTGTAAAGTGTTTAGCACACTGCCTGAGACATTGAAAGTTCTATTTAAATGTTAGTTCTTATTATCTAGTGTAAACCCCTTGTACAGGTAGGGAAACTAAGACCTCTGTAAGTAGCTAGATTTGAACCCAGGTAAATACAGGAGCAGAATGAAGATCCTCTCTTTTTTTGACCCTCTCCCTCCCTTTGCAGGAAGACTACCACTTTCTGCTGCCATCTCATAGCCGGTCTCCATAAGTGAAGACCTCAGATTTCTCCTAGTGCCTTCCATCTCCTGTTGGGTGCAGCAACAGCTCAAATGGAACCAGGGTCTTCCATCTCCTCCAAGTTCAGACTTTTATCTTTACAAGCGGCCGACAACCTCTATCTTTTACTGCCAGCCCAGTCTCCCAACTTGGATATGGAGAGCATCCAGGACAAAGGAAATCAGTCCAAAATCTGAGTAAGTCCAAAATCTTTGATTATCCTCATCCTTTGAGAGAAGAGGAAAAAGAAAAGGAAGAGGAAAGTTGGCATAGAGTGGAATTCCTTTCTCTTGCTGTGTAGATTCAACTTCCAAGTCCAGTTGCATCCCCTTCCTATCCAATCTCTGAATGGCAGACAAGTTGCAAAACTACTATCTTCCGATCTCTTCCAATGCACGTCTTCAGTCCTAGCTCCAAATTCCAGTGGAATGAAGAGCATTCTAAAACTTCCCATCCCAGTGACTCAGAATTCCCGTAGATCATCCAGACCTCATTGTCCATGCTTCCCTCTGAATTTGTCATTCCTACCCCCTTCAACTCTCCTTCCCCAAAGCTTCAACTAAATACCACACTACCACTGTGCCCTCTGGAATACTTGTTCCATAAGCAACAAAATCCCCTTCATCTTAAACCTTCTCCTTTTCTAAACCAACCACTTCCCCCCTCCTCCAAACACAAAGTCTCCCTGGTCACCCTTTCCAGTATAAGCTATACTTTTATTCATTCTTTTTGGTTCACTGTCCAAAGTGGGGGAGCTGAAATATTCCTTGCTCCCCAATGTCACTTCCAAGCTTCCTTCTTCCATCACTCAGTAACCTCTCTTCATTTGATGTTCATGTTATTCATATCTACTACTTAATCAAAATCCCAGTAACTGTAGTCTACTGATTCCCAGGTCATTTCCTTTCTTTCCTTAAATAATTTGATTCCTGGCTTACAATTTTTCACTCTTCCCTAACTCCTGCCATTATACTTCAACATACAAATTGGCTTTCCTAACCACTCATTTCCTCAATCTACTTATGTCCCATGACTATTCCTCCGTCCAACCTCAGCTACATACAAAAATAGCCATTCCCTTAATCTTACCATCACCCACAAATGTACCACCTCCATGTTCAAGAATTCTGAAATCACTTTAATCTGATTACAATCCATTAGTTTTTCACTGTTTCTTCATGTCTTCCCTTACAAAATCCTGCTCTTTATACCACTGACCCCCTCAGTTCCCTCCCAGGTCATCTCCCCTGCATTAACCAATTTTTCCTCTTTCCTCCATCTTGCCTCCTTAGTGAACTCATTTACCTCTACACTGTTCTCCTCTCTTAGGTCTCTATCCCTCTTATCATATTGCCAATTATGCCCTATTAAATCTCAGTCTTGGATTATTCCCATCACAGCTGCCTTTACTCCCACATAGGTACAGCTGAACAAAGAGAGAAAATCACACCATCATTCTGACTGGTTTCATAACAGATTTACGTAATACAACATCAATTGGGCCCTCACTGCTGCTAGGCAATCCTATTAAACTTACCTTACCAATTCATTATCCCACTCTCTTCAGTGGCTCTTCCAAATCTTGTCACCTTTCTTTGAACTTCCCATAGCTCCCTCTTCTCTGACTCTTCCAACTAAGAACCTTTCCATTTTAGAGAAAGAAACTTGAGGCAATTCACCATGGGCTCCCTTTTTTCCTTCTTCCTTATTTCCTGTCATCGGCCTTCTGTCACTCTCCTCCTCTGTCCCTGCCTCACGTGATGAAATGGCCCTACTCCTTAACAAGGCTAAACTCTTTTCTTATCCAGGTGATTCCATTCTCTCCTGTCTCCTTGCCCCTCCATCATTCCCATGCTATCATTTATTTTCAAACTCTCCCAGTCTACTGGTTCATTCTCTTCTGACTATAAATCTACCTATATGGGAGGAGGAGGGGGAAGCAACAACAAACAACCACAACAACACTGCTTACTTGATACTTCCATCTCTGCTCTGTTTCTTCTGGAAAATTTTTCTGGCTGTCATCCATGCCTGGAGTTTTCTCTCTCCTTTGATTCGATGAAATCCCAACTAAAACCCCTTCTTACGTTGAAAGCCTTTCCCAAACCCTCTGAATTCTTTGCATTCTCTCTGTTAATTGCTTCCTATTTAACCTGTATGGAACGGCTTACACTGTATTTATTTGCTTGCATCTGGTTTTCCCCATTAGATTATAAAGTGTTTTGAGTGCAGGGATTGTCTTTTATCTCTTTTTGTATGCCTGGTGCTTAGCACTTAGCCTGACACACACTAGGTGTTTACTAAATGTTTATTGAATTGAAATTTCTGGTTCTCATTTGGATTCTAGCTCAGAGGCTATTTAGTTCGGCCTCTCATTTAATGCTCAGGAAAATCGAATGGTTTGCTCAATACCTAGCATGGAATCCTTTGATTTGAACCCAGGTTCTCCACCTCCAGTGATAGTGCTTCTTTTCAAGGTATCTCATTTACTTCTATTTGCAAGATTCCCTTCCTATGTCTGCTGCTTCCTAGAAAAAACAGTGGGGACTAGGAATAAGAAGACACAAAAGGTGAGGGTTAGATTGGGGGTGGAGTGAGGAGGGAAAGAACTTGGTAGGTTTCTTAGAACTGATTTAGGAGCAGAGAAATTACCTAGGATGTAGCAGTATAAATAGAGAAAGAGGGAGGGATGGAAGGAAGGAAAGAACAAAATGAATGGAGGAAAAAAGAGAGGAAGAAAAAGAGGGAAGAATAATAAAAGAAGATAGATTGAGAAAGAAGACAAAAGAAAAGAAAAATAAAAGTAATAAAGGAAGGAAGGAAGAGATAGAGAAGATAAACTGTCTTCATGGGTTGCAGTTCTATTATTTCCTTATATACTTTTGCTGGAGGTAAATCCTGGCAAGCTGCTTGGGCCACGGGGTGAATTCCAGCTCAGTCGGAAAAGACCCTTGACTCTAGGGGAGGATACTGGCTCAACAGGAGCGACCAGGAGAGGAAGAACCTGCTATTCTTGTAGGAAATGGGAGTGTTCCGAGGGAACTTAAAGGTCACCTCCTTTGTGCTTCAGGCAGAGACTTGACCAGAGGAAGCCCTTTCCAGTTCGAAGATCACATGACGCTAAGTCAATCACCCTATTTGGTCTTTGTTGGGACAGGAAGGGAGAACCCCAAATACAGCTCAGCTTGGAGCCTCCCCCTCCCCAGTCTCAGGAGTATTGGGGGCTCAGACTGAGCCCCCTCAGTCCCGCCATAGATCAGAGAATGCCAGAAATGGAAGAAACTTTAGAGACACTTAATCCAGTGGAAGCAGCCAAATTAAGTTGCACAGAGCAATATAACAACCAAGCTGCAGGGTCAGGGCTAGATCCTTGGTCTTCTGACTCTTGGGAATAATAAAAACAGCTCATATGCTAGAAAATTAGCGCGTTGGAGTCTACAAAGGGTTTTCCTGACAATATCCCTGTGGGCTAAGTCATACAAATATCATTGTCTCCATTTTACAGATAAGAAAACTGAGACCCAAAAAGCATGAGGGCTGGAAGTTGTCATCAGCTGTTATTCAGCAGATAAAGGTCGGGGATTGTAGTCAGTAAGTTGAATCCAGCCACAGACTCTTGACAATCACTTTAACCTCTATTTGCCTCAGTTTGTTTAGCTGTAAAATGGGGATCATAACAGTTCCATTTTCACAAAATTGTTATGAGGATCAAATAGATATTTATAAAAAGCAGTTAGCGCAGTTCCTGGCACCTAATAGGTGCTTTATGACATTTTCTTCCCCTTTTGACTCCTGGTGATGCTAGCAATAAGCATAGATCACATGCTGATAGCACTTTGAGGTTTGCAAAGCTTAAGGTCGGTAATGCAATGTTACTGTCCTAGAGATGAGGAAAATGAGATTAAATGACTTGCCCAGGGTCACACCATTACTACTACATGTCAGAGTGTCTGTATTCTGAATATCCTTTCCAAAATAGACTGTCTAGGCATCTTGGCACCAGTTCTGTTTCCCAGAAGAAGGAGGGAGCTGGGGAGAGTGTGGACTTGCTGGGAAGCAGGTCAGGTGCCTTCCCCTCTGTCCTTGTTTGCCTGGTGTTGCCAGCCCTAGGGTGGGGAGGGGGTTGCTGTGTAGATGTAGGGGTGGGGCTCAGCCCCCTTCCTGTATGAACAGTGTGCTCCGTCTGGCTGGGCTCGGAGGAGGCTGTAGCTCCTTGTTTGGTTTTAACCCTTGGACAGGGATTTCAGCTGGCTGCTTATCCAGAAACCAGAAATTTGGGTTCAAGTCCAGACTTCCTGACACTCGCTAACTATAAGACTAGGAACAAGTCACTTAACTCTCTGATTTTCAGTTTTTTTCATATGTTAAAAATAGAGATAATAATATCCATACTACCTGAGGCTTATGAGGAGAGTGCCTTTTAATACAAAAAAAATTCATACTAATAGGTAGCCCCAAAGTTTTAGTGCAGTTTTAAGCTTTCAAAATTTAAAGCTTTTAAAATGAATTGAATAAATGTGGTAAGTTAATGAGTTTAAGTGTGTAGATCTGGGGTGAGAAGAAGGAAGGAAGAAATTTACCCAGATGATCTCGCCACTGTTTTCATTTCACAGGAAGATAGGTCTGGAGCTGAAAGGGGTCTCGGGGACTATTTAGTCCAGATTCATCATTTCACAGATGGGGAAACTGAGACCCAGGGAGCCCCCAAGATAAATAATCTCTCCAGGTCCGCTCCCACTCTCACCCCGTTAGCTCCCCCCACTAACGGCTTCAGCTGAACCCTTCCTCTAGGAGTCTGGAAAGCCAAGTTTGAGGACAAACAGTGTAGGGTCAGCTGTGCACCTGGGAAAATAGAGCCGGGAGAGAATCCAACGTGCCCAGTCAAAATGAGAATGCCGGAGCCGGGAGGGCCCTTCAGTGAAAGAACTAGGGGACTCCATCTCTCTTCTACAAATCGGGGAAACTGAGGGACAGATTCGGAAAAGGAGCTAGTGCGAGTCCGACTGCTAGAGTTCGGACTTCTGGCCACGGAGTCAGGCTCTTTCCTCCGCTTTAAACGACGATTCCCAGCTTTTCCTCAAGTCTACATTTAGTCCGGACCTGGGGGGAGATGTGTGGGCATCCCTCCCCCATGTGTGCTTTTGAAACCCACTGTTTCAGCTTGAAATCTTCTGCCTCTAAGATTTTAGCTCCACTTAGAACCTCGCGCGCTCGCGCGCGCGCGTGGGTGTCCGTGTCCATAGTTGGGGCACGGGTGGGCAGGAGGGGCTGCACTTCCCATCCTTCCTCTCCGGTCCAAATACTGACCACAGAGGTGAAAGCCTCCCGACGCCCTCTGGTGGTGTCTCTCCGGATAACAGTTCAGCAACAACGGAGATTTCTTCTTCTCCAGCTTATTTTTGGCAGCAGACTAACTTTATCACGATTATTAATATTAATATCACCAGAGCTGCTTTTATTGTTATTTAAAGACGCAGTTCACAGGCAACTACTCTTGCCTCTGGTTGAAGAGCGGTTTCCCAACTGAGAAGGCTTTCCACATCCTAGCTCATCCCGGGGAACCAGGGATGAGGGGGGAGTGGGAGGGCGGGAGCGTCGGAAACAATTCTGGGCTAGCAGCCCCCCGGCCGACTTACCGAACTGCGTGCCCTTGGCCCACTCACGCGCCTTTTCTTCTCAGAAAGGGAGAGGATTAAGCCAGATGGCTTATGGGTTCCCACTCTGGCACTCTGGGACTCGCAATTCGCCTGCAGAGAAAATGTAGAAAGGGGGCAGCTTTCTAAAACCTTTCAAAAGGCTTTGAGGCAATTAGCACAGAGTGGGGAAGGGGACGGAGAAAGGGACAGAGATAGCATCTGCATGGGCTACTCAGGTGGCCGAGGATGGGGGCCAAGAATGGGGATCGGCGAAGAGAGAGATTTCTTGCTCTGCCTTATCCACTCCTGACTTAACCTGAAGGGAGAGGGAGTGAGGGAGCTGGGGAAACCCCTGCTCTCTGTGGGCATGTGGGGAGCAGAGTATAGATCAGCTCTCTCTGGCTGGACTTAGAAGAGTGAGGAGGCCAGAAAGCTTCAAAGTTGGATTTCAAAGAGTCAGAATCTTAAGAGAAAAATCCTGGGTCTGGGGAAGGGAGGGGAGGAGGAAGAGAAGCAGCTCATCCTCTGTCTGTCCACCTCCCTCCCCCACCTCCAGCCGCAGGAATTAAACAAAGCACTGAAATTTGAAACTGGAGATAGAAGAGCACTTTGGTATAATTGCTACCTAGTCTGCATAATCTTTTCAAATAAACACCCCCCTTCCCCCACCTGGAGAGCTCTGGTTTCTAAAGCATGTGGGTCCTGGTAGATGTTGTATGTCCCCGAGAGCAAGAACAGCTGGTAGGATGGGCATAGACTTGGCCCATAATCCTACCGCACTCACACATTCACTGGCCGTGTGCTCGCAGAACAAATCACAATGGCTAAAGACTCAGTTTCTTTATCTGTAAAAATAAACCATAATATATGGCCCATAATCCTACTGCACTCGGACATTCACTGACCATGTGATCGTGGAAGAACAAATCACAACAGCTAAAAGTTCAGTTTTTTTATGTGTAAAAATAAACCATAATATTTGTGACATGTATCTCACTGGATTGTTGAGAAGAAAGCTTTAGAAACCTAAAAACCGGTACAGAGAGGATTTCTCTACTGTGTTCTCCTTCCCTGAAGACCCTGGATCAGTGTTGGTATGAACCCCAGAGTTTATGTCTTTGTCTGGCAGGAAAGTGTACCTGTTTCTAAAAGATGGCCAGCTTACAGTTCGTTGTAATGTAATTTTTTTCTCTCCCCATCCTTGTATTCTCAGGCCTTGACTTGTCATGTATCCAAAAGGTGTTTAATAAATGCCTCTTTCTTCGAAAAGAGCATCCTGGCCTGAAATGATGAGTGGAATTTTATAGGCCCTTTGGCGAGACAATCTTTGGAGTCACAGGGAGGTGTTGCTTTGTAGTGGGAGCTACCTTTGGAAGTGGAGATGGAGGTGTGTTTTGGGAGTGGTCTGTCTAGCAACAAGTCTGTGTAGGAGGGTCTTTGTAATTGTGTCTCTCTTGGGTTGTGTCTACAGAGGGGTGAGTGTGTGTGTGTGTGTGTGTGTGTGTGTGTGTGTGTGTATGTGTGTGTCTTTGTAGTTATTTGTCAATGTAGAAGAGGAATCAATGACTTACATATCATTTTCTTTTGGGGATTGATCACAGATTCTCCAACTTTTCTTTTGGAGGTGTTGGGTCTTTCATTGGCAGCCAAGTCACCTACCTAGCCTCCCCAGGGCCACCACACTCCCTCCTCCCTGTGGAGAGCCAGACAGTCTCAGGGGTAGGACAAGGTCCCTGATCTCTCCAGTGCTTCTGCAGACCCTGAGCCAGCATGGAACCAGAGTAGTCCCTCTTGAGCACCCAATGGGAAAGATTCTCACCAGATCAGTGATAGCAGCAGAAGCTGAAGGGCTGTGCCCCCCAAGGGTGTGTATGTGGGTTTCTATAGAGGGCTGTTTTTCTTCCTCCTTGAGCCCAGAAGCAATGGGGGGGGGGGAGAGTGAGAGAATGGTCTCAGAGCCTTCCCCTTCCTGATTCCTTCCCTCCCATCTTTCCATTGAACCCAGCACTTGTCTTAGTGGGTTCTAGGGATTGTGGAAGAACAGGGCCCATCTACCAGAGGACCCCAGTTTTGGAGGGGGGGTCTTGAGGATTATACTTAGCTTACATTATCTCTGTGCACCAAAATGAGTGGCAGAACAGAGCAGGGCTGCTGGAGATAAAGGATTCTGGTGGGCTGGGGAAGCCTCCTGAGCCTTCTTCCCCATCTTTGCCAGGGCAGAACACAGCCCTAGAGCTCCCTCACCTCAGGGAGAGTCGAACAGGGAAAGTCCAAGGCAGTTTAAAAATCCTAACCTGCTTTCTTCCTTTGCCAGCCACCTACCCTGGGTTAAAGTCCTATTTCTGTATCTCTCCAATTCTAAGTTCTCCACCTCCACCTTCCAGCTTCCTAAAGCCCCTATTCGACCTTTTCAAACTCTCTACCCAAGTTAGACAAGGACGGGAGGGAGCCAATAAGTAAGCACCTACTGTGTGCCAGGCACTGGGCTACAAAAAAAGGCAAAAGTCATTCTTTTAGAACTCACATTCTAATGTGAGGTGGGGGGAGAAAACATTCAGTTATGGACAAACAAGACATGGCTGGCATAACTGAGAGGGTAGTCTGAGAAGGAGATGCTAAGATTAAGGAGGAGAGGAAAGACCCTCTTTTCATGAACCCCCCTCCCCACTCTGTTTCCTATTTTGAATGGCTATAGAGGCAGCCACTTCCAATCCCTTTTGCCCCCTTCCAGAAACACTTCCTGTTAGCAGGATAGTGTAGGTGACAAATGAGTCTTGCTGTGTGACCCCTCCTCTCAGACCCTGCAGTGTCTGTCAGGGCCTGATATTTGCCAACTGGATAGAAGGGCTGATTTTCCCTTGGGGAAGTGGTCAAATTCCAGGAGGATGAGAGGGCAAAAGGCCTCTTTTGGCCTAGGCCAGGTTGAAAACATTGGTTTGTGTATTTGCACCACTTTGGTTAAGAGCTCTCCCCTTGAACTGAGTGTGGATCACAACACAGCATTTTCACTTTTTGTTGTTATTTGCTTGCATTTTGTTTTCTTTCTTATTTTTTTTTTCTTTTTGATTTGATTTTTCTTGTGCAGCAAGATAACTATAAATATGTATATATTGGGTTTAATATGTATTTTAACATATTTAACATATATTGGATTATTTACCATTTAGGGGAGGAAGTAGGGGGAAGGAGGGGAAAATTTGGAACACAAGGTTTTGCAAGGGTCAATGTTGAAAAATTATCCACGCATATGTTTTGAAAATAAAAAGCTTTAATAAGAAAAAAAAAAAAGAAAAAGAAAAGAGTTCTCCCCTTTCTGGGCCTTATATTTCTCGGTGAGATGAGGGAAAGAGTAGATAAAAATGTCATTTCCAGCTGCAAATCTGATCTTATAAACCTCTTCACAGCCCTTCTTCCTCACAGCCTTCTCCCTCACCCATCCCACTGCTTATTGTTTCACCCTCTCTAGCCCAACCTTTCTCCATCCCTTCTAATGGAAACCGGACACTGGAAAACACAAAGATACACATCAATGCCCAACAATTTTCTGTTCCCCACAAATCCCACACTTAAATGCAGCCATAAAATCATGGAAGGTTTGGCCCTTTCATAAATCAGATGAAGAAAGTGGCTCAGACTGGGACTTGTACAGCAAATCATTATCAGGATCTGGACTTGAACCCAGGCCTCCTGCTTCCTGGATCCAAGATTTTTTCCCATCATACCATTAGGATAACACCCCGGACTCCATTCCCAGGAGAAATCCTAGGTAAGAATTTCTCCCAAAGCATTTTGAGAGAAAAAAGAGGAAAGGGGGCTCAGAGAAGGTGAGCAGATTCTTGATTATACAACCCCTTCAACTCTGGAAAGATGAAAGGTCTTGGGAAATAGTACCTCCAACTCACCCTCTTAAGGCCTATAGACAGGAGTTCTTGACATTTTTTGTTTCCCAGCATCCTTTGGAAACCTTTGGGCCGCTTTTCAGAATTTGGATTAAAACACTTGAAAGAAATCCTCAGGCTTGGTTAGAAGTTAATGAAAATAAAGATCTAATTTTTTCATCACCCAAGTTTCTGCACCCTTAAAATCTATGCACGGATCTCAAGTTGAGCGTCCTGGGTAAGATGAAATTCTCGAGTCGGAAGCAGGATTTCTGAACCCCTTTCCCACTTACCACCCCCGAAAACTCGGGTCTCTGGCCCAGAACTCATCTCACTCAAGGAGGTGAGGGATGTGGGAAGGAACGTTGGGGACAATCAGAAGACCAGGGAAGGCGCAGGTACGACCCAAGAGGAAGCTAGGGGTTATTGGGAGGAGGGGATGGGCCAGGGAACGTCCGTGGGGGTAATTAGGAAAGTGAAGTCCAGTACTATCCCGGAGTTTCTGCCAGTCCTCCGGGTTTTCCATAGAGCCGGGTCCCGCTCTTCGCGAGTCCCCCTGAGGGGCCCCTACCTTTCCAAGCGCAGCGCCCGTGCAGACGTCGGATCCCCCCTAGTGTCCACCCCTCCTCACGAGGCCCCTCCTTCTTTCCCTCCCTCCTCTGGTCTCCCCTAAGCTCCAGGACTCGGGCTAGCAAGCGGGACACCTCGGCATTGTGGCTGGCGGCCTGGGCAGGGGAGGATGCCGGAGCCCAGCTGAGTGGCCGGTGGAGGAGAGCGCGGGCGGGCGGGCTGCCAGCCGGGAGGAGGAGGAGGAGAAGGAGGAGAAGGAGGAGGAGGAGGAGGAGGAGCTGCTGAGGGCTGAGCTGCGCTGCGCTGACCGCACTCACTCGTTGCTCAACTTCGGAGAGAGCGGAGGGAGCTACCGGAGCCCGCAGGCAAGGAGGGGCACGAAGTAGCCTGGCACCGGAGAAGGCACCGGGCGCCGCCGCGCTCCCAGTCCTTGCGCGGCGCAGCGGCGGCGGCCGCCTCCTCCGCGCCGCTCCGCGCCCGGGTGCCAGTGCCCCGTGCCTCCCTCCCCAAAGCGTGGCTGGCAGTGCCCCCAGGGTGGGCACGGGCTGGCGCGGCCGGGCGGCCGGGGGCCGGAGGTTGGAGGTACTCGGGAGGACGAGGACGAGAAGGAAGAGGCGGCGGCGGCGGCGGCGGCGGCGAGGCTGGGGCCAGGGAGAGATCCCCGGGGGAGAGGCGCCGGAGCCTGGCCGGGGAACGATGTTAGCTCGGAGCGCGGCAGCTGCGGCGGCGGCGGCCCCGACAGCGCGGGGGGCGCGCCTCCTGGCCTTGCTGCTGCTCTGGAACTTGAGGCTGTGCGGAGCAGGTAGGAAGATCTGGGGGTCCGGGATCGGGGAGTTCGAGCTGGGGGCGTCCGGGGGCCTCGGCCGCCTCTACAGAGATTCTCTCCCCCCTTTAAACGCCCCTTCCCCACAAACACAAACAGATCTCGATCATCCTCTCGCCAAAGGTCATTGCTAACCTGCAGCGGCTTCCCGGGGGAGCCCATACTGCTCCTTGGGGCGAGGAGAAACAGGGAGCCCGGAGGGTGCCAAGACACCCCCGTTGGGTGATTGGGATTTTCTTTTCGATAGAAAAGTGGGAAATGTGTGGGGCGGACGGGTGTGAGGGGAGAAGGGTGGCGTCTTAGACGGCTCCGGCTCCGGCTCCGGGGAGGTTAGTTTGGAGGGTGTCGTCTGGTCAAAAGGGCTCCCCGCGAACGCCCCGACTCTCCGGGTCTCAAGGCTTTCTCCTGGGTGCTTGAGCGTACCCCAGGTAGCGAGAGCGTCAGCTCCAGGGTCCTCCCGGATCCCCAGGAACCCAGGAGGGACCGGGGAAGGGCAGGCGCGGTGCACGCGGGATGCGCGGTGGTACGCGGGTCCTTCCCGGACAACTTCCCGGGGAGCCCCGGGCTCCCTCGCCTCGGCTCGCACTCTTCTCTGGCAGGAATCGGCGGAGAAGCCGGGAGATCGGGCAGGGCAGCCGCGGAGCCGGGGCAGGGCAGCCCAGGCCAGCGCGCTGACACTTCGGGGGCTGGAGCTGCGCCGAGCTCCGGGGCTCCGGCCACCGAAGGGCGAAATGGCCCTGCGGGGCTCGAGCTGGGACGAGTCCGCGGTGGGCAGGGGCTGCAGAGGGCCGGGCGGGTGGGGCAGGGTGGGGTGTGCGCGGATCAGGCCAAGCTCCCCTGTAAGTAGGTCACTCTCCTTCGGACTGCTCTCCGTCGGGCCGCCTGGCCCGGGAGGGCTGCGCCCAAGCGGCCGAGGGCCCTGGCTCTCGCCGTAGGGAAGAAAATATCTCCCAGCGGGACATGTGTCTGTTTGTGAGTACGTAGAGGACCGGGGGGGCGGGGGAGGTGCCGGTTCTCCGACTCGGATGCCGCGCCTCCCCACCCATCCCCAGCCACTAATCCAAGCGTTCTCCCGATCCCCCATGTGGCCATAAGTCTGCTGGGCCCAAGGAAAGGTGGGGAAGGAGGCAGAGAAGCCCCCTCCTGCTGCTGGAGCCCAGGCAGGTGGGGACTGGGACCCGAGCTGAGCGCGTGGTACTTGGCTCTGTGTGTGCGTGTGTGCGTGTGTGTATGTGTGTGTGTGTGTTACATGAAGTTCTTCCTTCGAGTTCAGGCCCAATGACACAGAAAGCATGTGTGATGGGGGGGGGGGGGCAGAAGAGAAGAGTGGTATTTATCTACATTACTTTACCCTCCTACCCCCTTCACTATAACAAATGGCTGTCACCTTGGGGGCTGATAATTTGTTAGTCGGGTCAATGGGCCCGGTAATTCCGGGTTTGCTCTTAAATAATCACCTCTCTTCCCCGCCCTGTCCTTCTCTTTCTTTCTGTTTTTATTTTTATTTCTTGAGCTGTAAAGTTCCAAAGCTTCTCATTTTCATCTCGAGGGCAGTCTTTGGGATTTAAACATGATTCTGGAAGTTGGAAATGAGTCCTAATTGATGGAAGGAGGACTGGAGAATGAACCATATTTTTTAAAAGGGGGTGATAGAATATTATAGACCTCTAAGGCTCACAAGGGATTTACTGGGATAATTTCCACAATAATCCCTGGAAGTAGATGCTATTATTATTCCTATTTTACAGATGGGGAAACTGAGATTGAGAAACTCTGGGGCACAGACCTCTATCCACTAAACCTCCTAAGATTTATGAGTGGGTGCTGAGAGTATTTTCATGGAGTTGAAGATGGAGTGATCGGAGAGTCAGAGAGGAGTTTGGGAATTTGGATAATCAGGAGAGGCTGGCACTTTGAAAATGGCTGGGCCAGATTTTTCATTGTTGCATTTCTTAGGGCTCGTAGGACATCTTGGGTTTTTTCTGTCTTCTGAGAAGGGCTAACCTAGAGGAATCGGCTATCTCAGTGGGCCTGCTTAATAAAGTGCCTGGTCCCCGCCTTGCCTGGAAAGAAAAGTACCCAGCTAGAGCTAGCCTCTAATAATGGGCTTTGATTTCTCTCTCTTGTGTTTGAACCTGGGGTTTAAATTATGCTCATTACCGGCTGCACCCAGGTGCTGAATGCCCACCACTTTGGAGAGGCTGCTAACTAGTGCAAATTTCCTGTGGCTTCTTCCTTTGGGTCCTTCAGATTTGGAGTTTAACCCTTAAATTGTAGCTTGGAGAGCTTTTTGTCTTCTGGCATTCTTGAACATACATAACAGTTCCTTCCCATTTGAAGGGATAGAAGGTGAGCCCAGAGTCACGATGACCTTTGCTCAAATCCAACCTCAGATATTTGGTAGCAATGTGAAACTGTCGCTTCACCGGTGTTGCTTCCTTTTTCTCAACTGTAAAATGGAGACAATAACAGCACTTACCCCCCCCAAATTTTGAAAATCAAATTATATAGTAATGGTAACAAACTTAGCACAGTGCTTGGCACACAGTGGATTTTAAAAAATATTTTTAAAAATCATATGTAAAAGCAATTTTTCATATTTTTTTTAATTGAGTTTTAAATTCTCTCCTTTCTTCTCTCCCTCCCTTCCCCCTCACTTAGAAGGCCAGAAATTTGATATGTTATTAAATACATAGTGTTTTTTTTTAATGTTAGTCATTATTATTTCCAATCTTGAAGTGTTCCATTTTACAGATCTGGAAATAGAGGCTGAAAGCATTTGCTTTTCTTAGGACTTAGGCTGTCAATGAAAGTCTACTCTGGAAGTTTTGATTCCCTGTTATTTAATAATAATAACTAGCATTTATCGAATGCTTTAGAGTTTACAAGTTACTTTTCAAAGATTATCTCATTTTATCTTCACAACAACTTTGGGAGGTAGGAGCTAACATTATTCCCTTTATACAGATGAAGAAACTGAGGCATAGAGTTGAAGTGATATATATGATTAAACAGCTAGAAAATGTCTGAGGCTGGATTGGACCTCAAGGCTCGTTTCCAGATCCAGTGTCTAATCTTTGTGATACCTAGCTGCCTAAGTTTCTCTTTTTGTCCAAAGAGACTTCTGGTCAGAGGGTCTTTGCAGCTTCTATCTAGGACCTCCAGGTAGTATAATATATATATATATATAATATAATATAGTATAATATAGTATTAATATAATAGTATAGTATTAGTAGTATAGTATAATAGATAGTATAATATAATAGTATAGACCTAGGGGTAGAAAAGACCTCAGAAAGAGATGGAAAGGACTTTAGAAGTCATATAAGCCTATTAATCTATTTGGTACACATTATAGATAATTATATGTTTTATATAGAAAAGACCTCAGAAAAAGATAGAAAGGACCTTAGAAGTCATATAGGCCTATTAATCTATTTGGTGCACATTATATATAATTATATGTTTTGTATATAATATATTAATATAATCTATATATTTTCCATATATATTTCCATATCCATATATATATGGAAATAATATTCATGTTCCATAGATGGTAAACATCCATATATAGGATTTGAATCCAGCTCTTCTGACTGAAGAGCTATTGCTCCTTCTATAGTACCAGGCTACCTCCTTTGACACACTACCCCAATATTCTCAAAGTTTGGTGTGAGAGAGATCCCCCCTCCCAAATCCCATCTCCACCTCTGTTTAACTTTAATTTCCTGAGCCCTCAGTGAAAACTGGACTCTCTCTGAAGGGGCACTCAGCTTGGGACCCTCGCCCTGCTGGCTTTCCCTTCCTCCCTCCCGGCTCCTGGGGAGAGGGCAGAGAGAGCACAGGGGAAACGACAGCAGGGAGAGCATAAAGTTTGATGGCTGCTGAATTTGGAGGATGAGCTCAAGTTATAAAAGCTTTAGCTCCGAGAGGGAGATATCAATGACAGACCGACAGGCAGGCAGGCAAGCAGGCAGAGACCACTTCAAAGGGCCCAGCCCGGTCCTAATCGCCCCCTGATCTGCCCCCTTCCCAAATCCATCTAATGTTCCTCTCCCTCTGTGCTCACTGGGATGCAGAAACCAAGGTGTGATGACAGTCCCTTCATTTTAAAGTATGATTAAAAGCTGTAGTTTTCCCCCACATCCTTGGGAGTGTGTTTCCTTTCCTCCCATTGCTTCCACACTTTACAGAGCAGCTATCTCACCTAAACAAATGGAAAGTCAAGAGGGTTATAATGAGTTTTCTCATTAAATCCCAAGTACAGGGAAGGGCTTTCTCTACCCCTTCCCTCCACAAAGATCCGTGGAAGCTAAGAGCTGGAAAGGATCTAAGAGATTAATTAATCCACTCCCTCCCATTTTACAGAAGAGGAAACCAAGGCAGAGTTCCATTCCCAGGCTCATACAATGGACTGCACCCATATTTACATTTTGATTACAGGCCTTCCTGATTGATCTGGGACCTCTGGGCAGGGGTTGATGGTTCTCTGATGATTTGGGATTGTAAAAATGGATTCTTCCAGTGGGAGCAAGTTACAGAATGAGGGGTGAGGAGTTGGGGGTCCCAATATTGTAGGTAGATGGATGAGTTGAGAACTGAAGACATCGGTGGTGAATGTCATGATCTTGACCAGATCTGGGTTGTGGGGGGCTCTCCTATGAAGGTGGGATTCATCAAATATCATCTCTATGCCAGCGGGGCACCAGCAAGACATAACAGACTCGCTCGGCAGCTGGATCTGACCCATTCTGCATCACTTCCTCCCTAAACAGCTTAGATGGGAGAAAAGATTAAAAAGTATAAACGAGACAAGCCCATTCGGGCAGTACCACCCTATTTGTAGCCTTCTTTTTATAACTCGCCCGAGATTTTGTATTCACCAACAGCCCCATTTGTTCCCCAATTTCCAAAGAATCTAGTATCCCCGCTGGTGGGTGGGTTGCACTGGGATGCAGTTGGATTGCAGAGCTGGGCTACTGAGACATTGATTGCCCTTGGTAGGATTTGCCTCTCAGTCCCATCTTTGAGTTACTGGGTCCCACTGTGAAAGGGCATAGGGGTTTCTGGAGGAGGAAGGAAACCAGGTCTAAACTCCCCAAACCTCCCCAGTTCCTAGGTGCAGGGGAATAGGTAGGGCTGCTACAACAGGCAGGGATACCCAAAATAGTGCAGACCTGTCGGGGGAGTCTCACCCCAAGTCTGCTCACTGAACATATGGGCTTGTGAACAGACGGAGGGGAGGAGGGAGCCAGTTTGGAGCTTGTAGCTCAGCCGCCTGCCTCCGAGGGGGGGAGGAGGAGAAGTTGGTGGGAACTAAGAATGCAGAAGAATGGGTGAGACTAGGAGATGAAGGAGGGAAGGATGGAGGGAGAGGGAGAGGGGGAGAGACACACAGAGAAAGAGGAGAATAAGGAGGGAGAGAGAAAAGAGAGAGCTAGAAGGAGGAGAAAGAGGAGCAGGAAGAGGAGGAAGAAGAGGAGAAAAGACAGAGACCCCACTGTTGGTTGGGTGACAGTCGGGGTACTATCATGGACTCCAGAGCTGGGAGAGCCACCTGGAGGCAGAACTGGCACCGCTACCGGATGGGACAAGAGAGAGAAGGGGTTCTGGGAGAGGGCGTCAGGAGCTTCTGGAGCAAACTGCTCTTCTGCTGCCATCCTCCTCACCAGTTTCCTAAACAACTCCCACAAATGGAATCATTAGAAGAGGAGAAAAGAAATCAAACAAGGCCAATCTGTGCTCTTTCTTTCAATTAGAAAGAACGAAAATCCAAATTCTGGAATGAGAACAATCTGCCTTGTGTTCCAGGCTGCTTGGGAGCAAAGTCAGAGGATGCTTCCTTAGCCATCAGGGCTTCTTCCCTGCCCCCCTCTCTCTGCCACCCCTTAGAGGCGGCTTGAATTGGGGGAAGATGGCAGGCTTTTAGCCTCCCACTGCCCCATGGAGCCCTCGGGGTCCTTCTCCTCTCCCCAAAGCACTTTGTACGTACTTTTATCCCCCCTTGTGAGGTCGAGCAGTGCACCCAGGTAACTTTGCAAGTGAGGAAGCCGCCTCCCAGAGAGTGGAGGTGATTTGCCCAGTCGTACAATAAAATAAGCCACTATTTGAACCCAGATCTTTGGGTGTTCTTGGCTCGGGATGCCTGATGGAGGCCCATTTTAGAGATTCAGATGTTTGGGTACCTGACTGGGAGGAGGCAGGGGGTGCTGGGGTCAGTGTCTATATCAGGGGTCTAATCAGGGGTCTAGAACATTAGAGCTGGAAGAAAACGTAGGTCCTTTTGTCCACCCCCTCACCCCCCACTTCCCAACTGAGCCATGCAGGCCGAGACCGCTCAAGGTCACACCGGACTGGCTTTAGCGGAGGTCGCAGGGAGGGCGAGGAAGGGGAGCCCCCCCTCCGAGCCGGAGCCCCCTCCCCAGGGTCAGCGCCCCCGCCCCGTCCCCACCCAGGTCTCCCTGGGGCCGCGTCCCTCCCCTGCGCAGGGACCCCAGAGTTCCTTGCTGCAGCCCCAGAGCCGCCGGGAGCCACAGGTCTCCGCCGGCTTCCCTCCTTCTGGCTTCAGCAATGCTAATGGCAGCGAAAACATTTGCTGGAGTGCCCGCATAAATCACGGCCGGTCCTCCTCCGCTCCCATCTCCCCCGCCCGCTTTGTTTCCTCTTCCTTCTCTCCAAAAGCTCCGGAGTTGCTGGAAGCTCCCGCATTTACCCGGTGCAACAAAGCGGGCTGATTAGCATCTCTTTGGCAATGGGGATTTAATTCGGAGCCGGGCAGCGGAGGCAGCGCGGGGACCTTTTCTTCTCGCTCGTACCGGCAGCCTCCCCTTCGGTCTGCTCCCCCCGCCAAGTGATGCAATCAGAAAACGGTGAGGGCGAGAGGGCCGCCCCCTCCACACCCCGACTATGGGCTGCCCCCAGCACTTTGCGACTTCCTGTGCTCCCGGGGAAGGGGGGGCGGTGTGCTGGGTGGGGGGGTGCAAAAGGGTGTGAGGGTGTGGATGAGGCAGCAGCATAGGTGAAAGTCCTCGGCTGCCTGCGCCAGTGTAGATGGGGCTGGGGCAGCCATCGGGCAGGGAGATTCGGGTCTGGATGGGCACCTGGCAGGTGGGCCTAGATGGGCACCTGGCCTGTGGCCTAGATGGGCACCTGGTCTGAGGGTCTAGATGGGCACCTGACCTGGGGTCTAGATGGGCACCTGGCCTGTGGCCTAGATGGGCACCTGGTCTGTGGGTCTAGATGGGCACCTGGCCTGTGGGTCTAGATGGGCACCTGGCCTGTGGGTCTAGATGGGCACCTGGCCTGTGGCCTAGATGGGCACCTGGCCTGTGGCCTAGATGGGCACCTGGCCTGTGGGTCTAGATGGGCACCTGGCCTGTGGGTCTAGATGGGCACCTGGCGAGTGGGCCTAGATGGGCACCTGGCAGATGGGCCTAGATGGGCACCTGGCCTGTGGTCTAGATGGGCACCTGGCGAGTGGGCCTAGATGGGCACCTGGCAGGTGGGCCTAGATGGACACCTGGCCTGTGGTCTAGATGGGCACCTGGCGAGTGGGCCTAGATGGGCACCTGGCAGATGGGCCTAGATGGGCACCTGGCCTGTGGTCTAGATGGGCACCTGGCGAGTGGGCCTAGATGGGCACCTGGCAGGTGGGCCTAGATGGACACCTGGCCTGTGGTCTAGGTGCATGCTTGTTTTAGGCTGATTGGTGATTGTGCAGGTGTCTGTCCCTGTACATGTGTTAGGGAGATCAGGCTGTGTCCAAGATCCTACAGCTGATCCCTCCCTAACTACTGGGCCCCGCTGTTTGCTGGATGTGGGTGGGTATGAGCTGGAAGAAGGAGGAGAAGGGAATTGTCTGCTCTGTGTGTGTGTGTGTGTGTGTGTGTGTGTGTGTGTGTGTAGGGGGAGGTCAGAGGCTGCAGTGTATATGTGACAGAATGACCCTGCATGAAGATGCCCACTTTGAAGTCGGATGCAGCTCCAACTCTTGCTGTTTGTTTAACCTAAGTCAGGCGAGCTGCTTCATTTTCCGTGCCTCAGTTTCCTCATCTGTAATATGAAGAGATTGGACTAAATGACCTTTAAAGTCCTGTCCAGTTCTTCATCTATGCTCTTATGACCCTGCTGTGTCTTGGTTTTCTCATCTGAAAGATGAAGGAAGAGATTGGACTAACTGACCTTTAAAGTCCCACCCTGTTCTTGACCTATAATACGCTTATGACCCTGCTGGGTCTCAGTTTTCTCATCTTCTCGGGAACTGGATCAGATTTTGTCTTGCTTCCTTCCCAGTCCTGTCTGTGCAGATTGCCACAGGGACAAAGAGGATGCTTTAAACCCCGGGAGTGGGCTGAACTGGGGTGGGGGGGAGGGCTGGCTGCTGTTCCATCCTGTGCTGCTTGGCCCGGGCCTTAGGTGTGCTCCTGGCCCCGGCTCCTGCCCCTGGCAGCCACTCCTTGGCACTGTCCATCGGAGAGAAGTTCACTCCTGGGATTGGTCAAGAAAGGGCAGACACGGCTTAACTGAATCAGAATCCTAATGGGCGGGCGCTGCCGGAGAACGAGAGCCTCTGGGAGCGGGGACCTGGGGGGACAGAGGACCTGGCAAGGGAAGGCACCTGCCCTCCCAAAGACATGTCCACCCCAAGCCCTGTGCTGGCAGCGACGTTAGGCCCCAGCCTCTCAGGGGCACAGCTGCCCTTTCTCGTCCTCCCTCAGTGGTGATGTCCAAGAGCCGGGAAGTCGCCTTCTGCTGCCTCCCTGGAAACCTCGGGCCTCCACTTCCCTTCCCGCATCCGGTAGAAGGACACCTGAAAGCGGAGATAGCAGCCCCTCGCTCCAGGCACTTAGTCTAGGAAGGGAGATAAGAGACACAGACATCTCAAGTTAAACACCGAAGCAAGACAACACAGGAGTTGTGGGAGCTGCATTTAACAGCGGGTGCGATCCAGAAGGCCCTGAGCACTGGGGCCAGCCTCGCCATGGACCAGAAGGCAGAGGGAGAAGGGGAAATGGCTTCGCCTCTGGGGGCAGAGGGACAGCCTGGGCTTTGGAGGCAGGAGCTGGTCTGAGAGCCCAGCTTAACTACTCTCTGATCTTCAGCCAGCCTCTTCTGCTCTGTGCTCCTCAGTGTCCTTCTCTGCAACATGTAGGAGGAGATCCTCCAAGTGTGAATCAGGGACCCTGGGCTCCCTTTTTGAGAGCTTGTGAAGTGGAAGCTTTTTTCTAATGGCATTGAGACATTTTTATTTCTAATATGAAAAATATCTATGACTATAATCCATAAATTTCTGTGGGGAATCCCCAGAAACTTTTAAAGAGTTTATGCTTTGGGGTCTTGAACCCCCAGAGTTCAAGGGCGAGGTGATGGCTCCATTCCCCGTGTCCGTTTCCTCCTACCCTTGAGATCTAGGAGAAGGCAGTTTTCCCCAGCCTTGTCTTAGTGCTGGTGACAAGGTTGGGAAGGGTTGGCCCAAGACTCTGCACCTCTGCCATCTTACACACGGCACCACCTTGGAAAAGTCCCGGCAGCCTCAGTTTCCTAAGCTGCGCAGTGACGTGGTTGGACCAGCCGTCCCCTGAGGTCTCCCATCTCTGAATCTGTGACTTCTTTTCCAGTTCACCCGAGGCTTCCAAAAGCTCCTTGTCTCTGTGAGCCCCGTCTGGGGCTGGCGGCCCGATCTTGGGGGAGGCTCATCCTGTTCTTACTTGGAGGTATTCCCATGGCTCAGATCCAGTATGGGCTCTTTTCAGCCCCAGTCACCTGCACACCTGGGGGAGGGGAAGGAGCCCCGGATGGCAGGTCACAGTACATTGGGAAAGGGTGGAAATCATCGGTGAGAAAGGAAATGAAAAAGTTGGGCTGTTTGTGCTAGGGTGTGTGTGAGTGTGTGTGTGTCTGTATGTGTGTGTGTGAGAGAGTATGTGTGTGTACGTGTGTGTGAGTGTGTGTATGTGTGTGAGAGAGTGTGTGTGAGTGTGTCTGTGTGTGTGTGTGAGTGTGTCTGTGTGTGTGTGAGTGTCTGTGTGTGTGTGAGTGTGTCTGTGTGTGAGTGTGTGAGGGAGTGAGTGTGTGTGTGGTGAGTGTGTGTGTGAGTGTGTGGTGAGTGTGTCTGTGTGTATGAGTGTGTGGCGAGTGTGTGTGTGTGTGTGTGTGAGTGTGTGGTGAGTGTGTGTGTGTGTGTGTGTGTGTGTGTGTGCTGGAGTTCTCCTCTCCACATCCATCAGAAGAAAGAGTAAGGAGGGATCAGAAGCAATCACCCCCATTTCTTTGCTCAGCCCCTCATTTGTGAAGTCACCACACTCTGAACTGCTCCACGGTTTATACTGGTTTCTTCACTCACGCCGGACGCTCGCCCCATGCCTTGGCTGGAGCTCGGATCGGCTGAGCAGGAGCGGAGACTGCAGCGGGGCAGGCTGGCCTGGCCCTCCTCAGCCCCACAGGACAAAGGCCGGCCTCTGGTGCTGTGGCCTTTTCCTCCCATCACCGCCTCCTTAGCGACCTCCGGGCCCTGCCCATTCATACACTTACTTTCAGGGCCCCAGCCCCAGGTGATGCCGGGGAGCCGGGAGATTGGGTGACAGAGTGTGGCAAATTGAATTGGGAGGATTTAAACGCTTATTGACTCCACCTGCCTCCAGGCTCCCCAGGAACCTCAGCTGAAGGCCACCCAAGGAGAGGAAGCCCCTGGATGCCGAAGGACGGCCTTCTTGGGATGGAGAGAGGAGAGATGTTAGGCCCCGACCAGCTGTGACCTCCACAAGTCAGCGCCCTCTGGCCCCCGACTTTTGTGCTCTCTAGAGGGGGAGGCTCTTTGATTCCTTCAGAGAGTGCCCCAGCGCTCCAGGAGAGACAGACCTCCGGACCCACTGTGTTTAGCAGAGGCCCCTCCTGAAAGTCGATATATCGACTGGAGTGCCCTTGTGTGCATTATGCGTCCCTGGGTTTCTCTCCAGAGCTGTAAATCATATATCCTGTGGACTTGGGTTTCTGCTTCCTAGCATCATCTGCCTCCTAAGTACAGAGAGAGAGAGAGAGAGAGAGAGAGAGAGAGAGAGAGAGAGAGAGAGAGAGAGAGAGAGAGAGAGAGAGAGAGAGAGAGAGAGAGAGAGAGAGAGAGAGACAGAGAGAGAGAGACAGAGAGAGAGAGACAGAGAGAGACAGAGAGACAGAGAGACATACAGAGACAGAGACATAGAGAGAAGGAGAGAGATAGAAAGAGGAGTAGAGAGAGAAAAAGAGAGACAGACAGAGAAGCTCTCCTCTCAAAGGTTCAGAGATTACTTCCCCTATTGCAGAGAACAGAACTGACAGCCTTTATGGAGGGCACATGGGAAGGGAGATGACTGGTAAGGAAGGCTGGAGGTCTAGACCCCAGAAAACTTGGCAGTTGAATATCCGAGCCTGTAACTGCAGCCCTGCCTTTAATACCTGTATGATCTTAGGCAAGTCAAGGATCTTTGCAGACTTCAGTGTTCACATCTGTCAGGCTGACTGGACAGAACTCCCTGGGTCCCTTTCTGTGGCCTTCTGGTCAAGGTGAACCTTCCCCTGGAGAGGGTGGGTTTGAGATAGGCCTTGACGGGCCAGGAGGACTCACTGAGGGGTGAACGTTCCGGAGAAGGAGGGGGAAGCTGGAGGTGGGAGGCAGTGAGCCAGGGTTCCCAGGGAAGGAGGCCCAAGGCAGGTGTTTGGATCTGGGTCCCTTGGATGTGAATTCATGGAATCACCTGGGGATGTTTTGGCCAGATCGGTGACTTGAGAGGCCGAGGAGAAGGATTCCTGCCCATAGCCTTGTCCCTTCCCTGGTGAATGCATCTGGCCAGAACCTAGGCTCATGCCCCTCTTTTGTGGCCTGAAGGACTCCTTATTGCCGCTGTGTTTGAGAGGCTGTGGCAGGGCGGGCTGTGGGACAGCGCTCCCAGCCTCGGCCCCGCTCCCAGCCCCAGGAGATGCTGCCCATTAGGAGAGTTTGGGAGGGCGGGTTCAGCTGAGATCACCCAGGAGCCGGTGGCCCCAGGAGGCTCCGGGAGTGTCCGGAGGCATTACTCAGCCTAAGGAGAAAGCCGGCAGCCAGATGATGGGATGAGGAGGCGCCTGCCGGCACGACCTGGGGCCTGCGCCCACCAGCAGCTGCTGACAGGGAGGATTCCAAGAAGCCCTTTCTGCTCTTGCTGACCAGCCCTCCTCCCCCCAGACAGCGTGACATGAGTCTGATGCCGCTGCTGGACAGACCAGAAGTGACCACTGGGAAATGCACCAAGCAGCGGCTCCTGAGAGGGCCTTGCCTTAGGGGACAGCCCCTCCCCCCCCACTGCCTCCCCTTCCCCATCAAGGAGCAGTGATTTCAGAGGGGATCTTTCAGGACAGAGTGAAGAGCTTAAGGCTCTTCCTGGATCTTTGGGCCTCTCAATCAAAAATCCTCCCGGTGTTCTCTAGTTACTGAGTCAGAATTGTCTGTTTTACAGATGGGAAAACTGAGGCCGTTTTAGGGAGTGGGATGTACATGGACAGGCTTCTTGGCTCAGCCAGAGTCAACCACTTACTTCCTCTCTCACTTGAGACCCGTGCCCAATGGCCAGTGAGCTCGGTATTACCGTCCAGAGCTTCTCCTCTGGGGATTAGCCATTCCCGGCTGAGGCACAGAGCCGGGCCTGAGGGGCGCCCCCACAGCCCACTGACCCTCTGGCGGAGTGGCCCCCACCAAGCTCCCCCCGACTTGGCCCGACTCCTAACTACAAGGAGCCTGATCTCTTCTCCCCAGCTCCATGCCCACCCCTGGCCATTAGCAGGGACAGATGCCCAGGTGGTCAGAGCACAGAGTTTCTGACGGGCCGCTCACTCCCTCTTTGGGCAGCTTAGCTGACTTTTGGGGGGCTCCGGAGACCGTGAGTTGAGTCAGATGCGAGAGAGGTCAGATCCTGCTTTGGCCATAGATTTCTGTGTCCGCCTGGAGGAGTCATTTAATCCCCCAGAGGGTGTCAGCATAATAGTAGGCTTTTTCTCTCAGGGTTGTCATGAGAATCAAAGGAGATCCTGCATAAAGTGCTTCTTAACCTCTGAAAGTGCTGGGAAAAATACCGGCTCTTATTAGTTATTTGAAAATTCTTATATCAGAGATATAATTGATCTATATATCAATTATATAATCACAATTATACCATTACATCAGTCATATATATGATAATATATATAAATATTTTAGATCACTTTGTAACTACCGCTCACCGGCCCAGTGGGGCATTAGAGGCCAGCTTCCCTCTTTTTCCATCCGGCAGCATTTCAGTTATATCATGTTGTTTCTTAACCCCCTGAGTTTTCTCCAATTTTCAGAGCTCTCCGAGAAGGTGGCCGTAGTCCTGATCCACAGTAATAGACTGTAGCCAGTTAGGGATAATTACTGATAATATTAACCGGAGCTAGCGTTTTAGAGCTTCCTCATCTCTATCAGCATTTTGCAGAAGGGGAAACTGAGGCAGGCACCAGTTACGTGATTTGCCAGTGTCGGGCTAAGTGTCTCAGACAGGATTGAGCCCTGATCCATCAGAAACCACTGTGCCAGGACCGGGAAGGTTAAAGAATGGGTTTCTGGCACAGGGAATGTCATGAGCCGAGTTAATGCGGGTGAGAGCAGTGTGGAGGGCCACCGGTTCTAAGGCGTCGGGACTGAAGTGGTCGGGGCCTTCCCAGGAGATCCGGTCTGGGAGCAGACTGAGGGACGGGAGACGGGCAGAGACCTGGGGAAGTTACAGAGCCAGCGGCTGGGGGGGGGGGGCTGCACAAGGGCAGACATGGGAGGGAAGAGGCTTCTGGAGGCAGGATCGACAGGTCTTAGGATGGGGCTCGGGGAGGAGTCCCAGGGAGCAGGGAGGAGGCACAGGGCGGGATTGGCTGCCAGACTGGCCCCTCCCGTGGGGGGGCTCCGTCCTCCCAGCGCCAGAGAGGGCTGGAGCCCCACGTCAGGAAGGGTTAGCATTAAGTGATGGGTTTAATGTCATTAGAACAAATGCACCATCTGCCATTCTCACCAGAAGTTACATAATCCTCCTGCGGAGAATGTTCTTGGAAAACCAGGATACAGGCGGCCGATCAGCCGGTAGGGAGTGGCAGGTCTGTGCCCGCTGCTCAGATTCCTCCCCGCGCCCCGCTGCGCCTTCAGTCTGCCAGTGCAAGGGGCACCTTCCCCCTCCTCGGGGAGGGCCTTCGGCGGCCCTGCTCCCTCGGCTCCCCGAGGCTTCCGGGGGGGAGCACCCGCCCCCGAGCCCCCGCTCCCTCCCGGGCCGTTCCGCTGGGCCCTCGCCAGAACACCCGGCCCGGGCCCCTCGCCAGCCTGCGTTGCCGCTTCAGCAGGAGCAGCGTGTGGCCTTCGCCTCTCCCGGGCCTGGGCCCGGAGCCAGGGGCCTCGGTTCTTCTTCCTCGGGCTGCGTCCTGCGGGGGTGGGGGAGGCAGTCGGTCCCCGAGGAGCGCGAGGATGCGGTTCTGCTGCCTCCCGAGATGCTCCTTCCCTTCAGGAGGTCCTTGTTTAATCTCCATTATTAGTAACTATAAATAATATATGGATATTATTTAACACGTGAATAAGTTCATCTTTTTTGCTCTTCTCCAGTCCCTTCTGGCTTCCTGCCTCTGGAAATGCAAAGCCCCACCCTATACACACACACACACACACTCACATACACACACACACACACACACACACACACTCATACACACACACTCTCACACACATACACATATACTCACACTCACTCACACACTCACTCACACTCACACACTCACTCACACTCACTCACACACACTCACACACTCACTCTCACATACACACTCACACTCACACACACACTCACTCTCTCACACACACACTCACACACACACTCTCACACACACATACACACACACTCACATTTCCACAACACTCCCATTTCCAAGGTGGGAAGGGAAGAGGCTGCTGGTCACTCTCAGCTTCTCTGGGCTTTGGGCCACAGAATCACAGGCTTTCAGGCTTCTCACCCCTTATTCCTTGCCCCCTTCCGAGCTCAGCCATATTGTCCTCCATCTCTGGGCTGTCCTGGTTGGAGAGCACGCCCTCCTTGTCTTTCTGGTTGGGATTGTCACAGATCTACTGCTCAGTGGGAGTGAGGAGGTGCGAGTGCAAATCCAGCCTCACTAGCTATATGATTGTGGGCAAGTCTCTTAACCCTATTTGCCTCAGTTTCCTCATCTGGAAAATGAGCTGGACAAGGAAATGGAAAATCACTCCAGTGTCTTTGCCAAAAAAAATCCTTTGAAGGAAGGAAGAAAAAAAGAAAGGAAAAGAAAAAAGGAAGGAAAAGACAGAAAGGAAAGAAGGGAGAAAGGAAGGAAGGAGAGAGGGAGGGAAGGAAGGAAAGAAGAAACAATTTTACCAAACTAACCCCCACTGTCAGATTCTGACAGTCTGTGCCATTCGTTGTAGTTCTGAACTTTATATTGAGCTGACATAGGTGTCTCTGCAGCTTCTTTTGTGTTTTCCCCATGATACCAAACATGCTGTTTTGTGCATAGTAGGTGCTCACTTCAGAGCGTCAGTTGATGGATTGACAGATCTGGAACTTTTACATTGATACAGAGAGAGACAAAGAGACAGAGACACAGAAACAGAGACAGAGACAGAGACAGTCAGAGAAGGCAGAGACAGAGCACTGTGTGGAGGAGTCTTTGCCCCGGGTGCGGGCAGACGAGCTCCACCTGAGAAGAGAAGGAGAATGCTGAAGCCGGAGCCGGCCAGGAGAGGGGAAGCTGCCCCCCCTTTTTACCCCTCCCCCCAGTGCTTGAGTCAATCAGTCGTTCATCACCCTCTTGGCGTCTCCTCCTCCTCTTCCTCTGCTTCCTGTGTAGGTTGGGAGGGCAGGGGAAGGGCCCCCTTAGGAGGACCAGCCAAGGATAGGAATCTTCTGGCAAAGACAAAGAGCATGCCCCGGAGCCCCGGAGCCTTGTGGGGCAGAGGCCTGGTTTGGAGCCCCCGGGCCCGGGTTCAGAGCCGCTCTCTGTCAGCCCTGGGGAGACCTTGGGCAGCTCTCTTCCCTGCTCGGAGGGTCCCCTTCCTCCTTGGCAGGCGGGGGTGCGGGGCCAGCCCTGCTTCCCTTAGAAGGAACCTTCTCTCCACACAAGAGACTTATGAAATAGCCTCTTTAGATCCCCTCTATGAGTGTGGCCCAGTAGAAAGAGCGCTTACTTTGGATCTGAAGACCTGTGTTCCAGTCCTCCTCACCAGCAGACTTCAGGTCCCTTGTGGTTCTTACAAAGGGCCCTTCCCTCGACCCAAAGCCAGACGCCGTAACCCTATTCCTGAGAACAGAGACCCCCGGCTTTCCCCTCTCATCCCCTTGGCCAGTGGAGTGATCAAGAGCCATAGGAGGGCCCTTCCTGCCCACCCAACACCACCCAGGTGTTGAGGCTGAAACACAGAAAGAAACCAGCCCTTTCTTCATCAAACTTCCATTCCATTGGAGAGTCTTTGGGAGCCTTCCCTGGGAGGTGCGACCCTCACCCATGCCCTCTTCCCTTCCTTTGGGACCTACAACATCATCTCAGTCCATCTTTGGACCCTTAGCAAGAGAGGCCTTGGGCATTGTGTCTGAAAGTCTCCTCCCTTGGAGTGGAAGCCCCCTGGGGGCAGGAGCCTCGGCTAGCCTAAGCTTCTTGGTGCCCCCCTTTCCCTAAGCCCCTCGCTAGAGCTTTCGGGAACTGGTGTTTAGGGGAGATTTGCTGATTGATAGACTGAGCCTGAAGCCTCTCCCAGAGTGAGTTCTAGTGTCTATAGACCCTATTAGTGTCTATAACCCCTGGGTGGGGTGACAGAATGGGGAGCCCACCAGACTATCTCTGTGGGATAGAGGCTGCTGTCCAGTCTGGTTTTAGTCCTAAGGAGTTTATTAGCTATGGGATGGGAGGCAGCAGAGCGAGAGGCCGGGGCTCTGAAGGTGACCTGAGAGAGCTTTTGAGAAGGAAGACAAGGTCTCCTGTGCATTTCTTGATTGACTCCACTGGTCAAGGGTATGAGACAGGCAGGCAAGGGCCCCTGAGGACCCGAAGCCTCCAGCTTGTCCCGGGGACTTGGGAAGGGAATTTCACTTAGCCTTGGCCATTCTAGTGCTTAGGGTCTCCCGAGTGGGGGACAGAGAGGGAGAGATCCAGGTGCAGGGCACCAGGTGAGCTGAGATACCCAGAGGGATGAAGGGCCGACAGAGGGATGAAGGGCCGATGGAGGGATGTAAGGACGACATGGATGAAGGGCCAACGGAGGGATGAAGAAGGACTGATGGAGGGATGAAGGGCCGACACAAGGATAAAGGGCCTATGGAGGGTTAGGGAGACGAGGTGCCTTGGGAGTTATTGGGGGCCATTCTTTTACCATCTTGATTCTGACGTGAGTTTTCTCTTTGGGTTCATCCTTGGCGGATGCAGGCCCTACGTGGCCTGGGCAGAGTCACTGATTATGGCGATTAGTCCGATGTCACGATGTCCCAAGGCTGACGTCCCCCTGGTCTAATTTCCCATAGTCGCACATGGTCTGTACTCTTGGGACCCATCCCTCATCCGTCCCTCTGTGAACGCCCCTTGCAGCCACCTGCCTGGAGGTGGGCGCCAGTTCCGGCACAATCCGGTGGCAGCAGTGGGCTCTTACTTATAGGCTACGTTACCCTTCAACAGCTCGGCCCCAGCTCCCCTCACTTAACTCCGAGGAGGGGAAGCAGCGCTGAATTTGAGCCAGCGAGATCTTTCTAACAGCAAGAGGATCCAGATCGCTGGCACAAGTATTTGTAGTCATGGAAACTGAGTTCAAATCCTGCCTCTGTCACTTTCCTGTGTTAGCTTGGACCTGTTACTTGGGGTTATTTAAACCTCTTGGAAAAGGAGAAAGTTGAGTTAGCTGGGATTCCTTGTAGCTCCTGCCCTCTGATTTCCTATGGCTCGTCCAGGAGGGCAAGAACGAGCAGATTTGGAGAACTGACTGCCCACGGCGGGTCCGGGGCCCCCTCCATTGAGTTCCAGTTAGTGATGAGGAGCCGGATGCCCGTAAACAAACACGGAGCTAACTGAGCCGATCTGAATGTCAAATCTTTAAATAAATATAACGTTTCTCCCCAATAAAAGCCCTGGTTGGGCCCCTCTCTGCTGGAAGCCTGGCTGGCCTGGGCAGCCCCGTGCTGTGAAAAACCCACTGGACTTGGATCCTGGCTGCAGACCCGGATGGGCCAAGTGACCCTGGGCAAGAGAATCAGCATCAGGAAACATCAGTCTCTTCATCTGTGAAATGGGACCGGTCTCGCCGAGCAGGTGGTCACTGTGAGCTGCCAGAGAGAGGGGATCTGGGATACTCTCGGCCCCTCCCTTGTTCCCCTGACTCCTTGCCTTTATCCCCCTCCCGCTCCCCCCACTCCCCCAGAAGGCCACCTTGGCGCCCAAGGTACCCGAGAAGTCGCTGTGGGGACGGTGTCAGCCCGGCTTCTGTTGGCAGACAGACTTCACCTCGGCAGCCGGCCCGGCCCGGGGCCTCTAATGAGAACCAGCCCCCGTGCGCTGACAGCTGGGGGACGGACTGAAAGGGCAGGCTCGGTTGGAGGGAGGGGAGCCGCTTTAATCAGGGACGGCGGCAGCAGTGGGGAGAAATTCTTTTCCTTGTGTGTCAGGGCGGTTATTGAAGTAGCCCTCGCCCTCCTGGGGAGACGGTTGAGTTTTAAAAGGGGGCTGGAGCTGGAGCCGATTTGCCGTTGGATCAGACCCTTTCTTTGTTGCTTCTGGGCGGGGGCCTGAGAAGAGGGAGGTCACAGGCCCGTCTCTGGGGGCCCGGTGGGCGCTGGATCGTCGGGAGGGATCCTCCATCAGGAGCCTCGGCCCTCAGCTTTTTGCACTCAGTGCGCGCGTTGGGGGCGGGTTCGGTTCGGTTCTGATAGTGGCTCGGGCCGCCTTAGGCAGGGCCAGATTTCCTCATTTTTCATTCATGGAATGGTCATATTGGGATGTGAAAGTTAAGTCCGCCAGTCAATCAATGAGTTTTTCTGTAGTCTGTTATACGTGGGCAGGGGCCAGGCCCTGAGGTGTTCGCCGGCCCGATCTCTTACCTCAGGGAGTCACGTTCTGTTAGTCAGATTGGGCGCCTGCCGTGCGTACGGAGAAGGGGAGCCCTTCGGTCTGTGTGGCTCTTTCTGTCAGAGCCGCTGTCCTCTCCAGTGCCTTTGTGGGAGGGGTTCCATCACCGAGTACCTCAGGACAGTCGTGACCCTGCCCCTGCTACAAAAGGCAGATTCGCCGGCCTCTGGGCTTCTGTTTCTCATTTGTGAGTAGGGGGCTCGGGATTGGGCGACCGCTGAGGATCTTTGATCCTGCGGCCCATTACCTCCTTCAGCCCTCCTAATAACCTTGCTGGGTTAGGGGGGTAAAGGAGGGAGGGATGGCTGGGTCCATTTCACAGCTAACAGAGCTTTGCCCCAGATATGATTCCCCAAACCCCCAGAAGAGGCTCACATTTCGTCCCCCTCAGTGTCCCGGAGGTTTGCATTCAGGCCTCTTGGGGGACAGAGTTAGAATTAAGAATTACTGGGACTCCCTGAGTCTCTGGCCAGGCTCGCTCCCTCATCCCCCCAGGTTACGTCTCTGCTCCTCTGTGACCAGAAGCCTGTCCCCCACCCTCCCCCCGGCCTTTGAAAATGTGGCCCACGCTGCCCTGCTGCTGACATTCCTCATCCAAAGGAGATAAGGATCCTGTCTGGCGCCTGAGTGCCTCCCCCCCTTCCAAATCTGCTCCCTGATTATCTGCAGACAGCCCCTCATTGGGGGTGGAAGGGGGGAGAGCGGAGAGGAGCCTCAGGCCACAGATAAAGAAGGCGAGGGGAAGTGGTGCTGGGGGTGGGGGGAGCCTCAGAGGCCTGGCTGCTGGCCAGACAGACGGGCTCTCTGCCCCCCAGTCCCACCCAGGCCAGGGCTCCTTGTGGGATCTGTGAAGTGACTGGACAGTGGGAGGGCCCTGAAGGAGGGCCCTGAAATCCTAGCTGCAGCAGAGAAGCCTGCAGAAGGTCAGGCTGGGGGTGGAAAAGGAGGGAGAGGTAGGGGCCCAGCAGTGAGGGGGCTGTCCCTTCGCTTCTCAGGGGCCTGCCTTCTGTTCCTTGGAAGAAGGGGCGGCTGTTGGGTCTGGGCCCATTTAGGGAGGAGGAGGAGGGGGAGGACCCAAGCTGACAGGCTTAAATTCGGAGCTGGGGTGAGGGAAGGGGTTGGAGGGTGGGGTTTCTTCTCTGGTCAGTGTACATCAGTATCGGGCCTGGACAGCACCCAGAGGGGATGTGGTGGAGGCCTGGGCTGGCCAGACAGACAGATAGACAGCCACATCCTGTGGGTGGATCCTGCTCCCCCAGAGCCAGCCAGAGACCGAGAGGTCCCACTGGAATTGGTCCCCAGCCCCGCTCACTGTGAGATGTAGAGCTGGATCTTCTGAGGGCAGAGGGTGGGACCCGGGAGGATGCTTAGAGGTCAGTGACTGACACAGAGGCCTCTCGCTTTCCCATCTCAGGGAAGAGTCCTAGACTTTCTGAGCTGGAAGTGACCTTGAAGATTATTCAAGCCAACTGCGTTTTACAGACAAGGAAGCTGAGCAGGGCCATTCATTAAGAGAGACTGTATAAAACCATGGTTGCCCCCCTTGGCCCATAAAACTAAGACTGGGGCCGGGAGAATGGACTTGAGGAGTGGCGCAAATGAGATGTTTGTGGCTAAATGGGGCCTTTGAGAGGCGGGTGATGGGGAGATGGCTAGAAACCAGATCCTCAGGGATTGGCTGAAGACTCTTGCCCCATCCCAGGGGTCACAGACCTGGAGCTGGAAAGCATCCTCAGAGGTCATTGGTCCAACCCTTTCAGAGGCCTAGCAAGGCCCAGGCAGGCAGGAAGGGCCCTTCAGAGCCAGGATTCAATCTCAGACCCCGTGGCTCCAGGAGTTGTACTCCGTCCTCTAAAGCATCATGGAGCTAACCCTTCACCCCTTTGTATATTTGAGAACCCACAGAAAGAAAGGGTCTTGAGGACATGCGATGTTAGGAGAAGAGAGACTCCCAGGTCGCTGAGAACGACCTTTCATTTTATAAATAACATAAACAGTTTATAAGGAGGAGAGACATTGCCCAATGTCCTAAACTGGGGCACAGGACTCCGTAGGATCTGAGGAGCCCAGATTTAGAGATAGAAGACATTCTAGTTCAACCCTTTCCTTTTATAGAGGAGAAAACCGAGGCTCAGAGAGGGTAGTTGCTTTATCCATGGTCACACAGGTACCAAGTAACAGAGCAAGATTTGAACCCAGGACTTTTGACTCCATTTCCAACATTTTTATTCTTATGGTTCTAGTAAAAGATTTTTTTATCTGGGTGTGTGTGCTGAAGTTGGCTGGTGGGTAGATTTTAGATATGAGGGGTAGACAACCTACTCTGCTGGTCCTTTCCTTGCTATAGGAAGAAGTATGAATCTTTTGCCTTTTTCTAGGAAACTCCCTGCCAGGGTGTCCCTGCTCAGTTCCCTTCCTTGCCTCCTCTGCTCCTTCTCAATTTTCTCACCCCATCCTTCTTCCTTCATGGGTTTTGGGGAGCCCTCATCAGTGAAGGTTGGGAGAGGAGGCAGTTCAGCATTTTTTTCTGCCATGAATATTTAATAGAGGCAGACATTGTGAAGAGTACAAAAGATTCCTTCCTCTCGTTGACATCTCCCCCCCCACTCAAAAAAAAAAAATAATAACAACAACCAAAGGGAGCAGGATGAAGTCAGATCATTTTTTATGGCTTCCTGGAGCTCTTTGCTTAGCCCAGAGCAGGGGGCTGGTGATTGGGTGACTGCTCATGGGGGCTTCCTCCATTTCCCCCTCAGAGCCTTTCAGCTCGTAAATATTAAGCCACTGCCCAGAAGCCCATCGTTAAGCTGTCAGTGGGGCTCCCACTTAGAAAGTCATAAAATGTTTCCCAGAGTCTCCACCGCTGACTATGGGGGCTGGGCGTCTCTACCCCACCACTCTAGGAGTTCTCGCCTCTACAAGACTCTGACTCCCCTGGCCCTCCTTATCTTTATGTCCTAGAGTCCATTCAGTGGCTGGTTCCCCTTTTTTTTCCCCTAGGCCCCCTTTTTCAGTCTCTGCTTCCCCCCTGTAAATTAGGAAGCCTCAGTGCATTTGGCTTTTCTGAAGGGTGAATGAGGGCCAGACAACCCCCAAGAACCTGAGTGGGCAGCCTAGCCTAAAAACCTCTTCTAGTTTGGGCAAAACTTATAGATTATAGGGTCACAGATTTAGAGATGGGAAGGGCCTCTGAGAACATCTAGTGTGTGTGTGTGTGTGTGTGTGTGTGTGTGTGTGTGTGTCTTGGACCCCTTGGGCAGTGCCTGATGGATTCCTTCTCAGAAGAATATTTTTAATGCATAAAATAAAAAAAGACATAGGATTACAAAGGAAGTTGATTTTATTGAAATGCAACTATCAAAAATTTTTTTTAAAAAAGGTAATAGATCCCAGATTAAGGATGGTGGGTATGGAGTCAGGAGAACCTAAATTCAAATTTGAATTCAGATACTTATGAGTCATGTGATTCTGAGCAAGTAACTTATCACCAGTTGCCTCCATCACCCCCACGAAAATCCCTGATTTATTTAAATCATTTAGTTGAAGTGATTTGTGGAAGGTCACACAGGTTAAGTGCTACAGAGCTGGGCTTTGAACCTTGGTTCCTTGGCTCAAAATCTAGTACTCTGCTCAGTGTCAGGGATAGAAGAGGCAAAAGGGATCATGTAAACCATCCTCCTTGATGTATAAAGTTGTTGGAATCCGAGAAAGGTAATTGACTGGTCCTGAGGGCCCAAAAGAACCAGGATGATTTCTAAGGGAGGGTGGGAAGATGCCTAATAAAGGAAGGAACTTAGTCACTTACCAACAGAAGAGTGAAAATTTTGGGAATATGAAAATAAACCTTTCTCCATTTATTTATTCATTCACTTACTTATTGAAATAACTATTTATATATTCAGGCTCCCTCTACTTTGCCCTTCATGCTGTCACTTCCCATTTCTCCTAGAAGCTTACACCATTCTCTCTTCTTTCATCTCTACTCTTCCCCTATATTCATATTTATTTCTCATAATTAAAAAAAATTAAAACTCTTTAGTTGACCCTGCCATTCTTTCAAACAAATGCCTAATAGCACCTTTCCCAGTCCCCAGAAATCCATTTACCCTTGGTACTTCCATTTCCTCACTGCTCATCCCTTCACAATCTGGCTTTCAACCTTGTCACTCAACTGAAAGTTTTCCTTTCCAAGGCTTGATTAAGGCGTCCCTCCTGCTTCCAAGTCTCCTCTGACTCCTCTGCGCTTCCTTCCTCTACAAATTGCCTTGTGTTGACTTTGCGTGCCTGTTATGATCCCTCAGGAAAATAAAGCTCCTTGAGGGTAGGGACTATTAGGTTCTGTTTTTTCATTTTTGTCTTTAAATCTTCTCATTGTGAAATCCGTAACGATCCTTTCTCGTTCTTCTTCCCAGTCAGTTTCGTTGCCACTTTCACCACTGCTTGTCACGCCCTCCTCCTCCTGGATGTTCTGCTCGCTTGGGTTCCCTGACATTGCTCTCTTTTCCACTCTTCTGGCTGCTCCTTCTCAGGCTCTTTTGCTAGCTCATCATCCATCTCTGGCTCCCTAAGTCTGGCTATTCCCCAGAGTTCTCTCTGAGGTCACCTTCTTCTCTCCAATCTCTCCCAGTGATCTTACCTGCTCCCAGGGGCTCAATTATCTCTCTACAGTTGACTCTCAAATCTATATTTCCGGTCCTAATATCCCTCCTGAACTCCATTCCTACTTTGCCAGTTGCCTGCTGGACATCTCCCAGCTATCCCAGAGGCCTGCCCCGCTCAATACATCTCAGACAACACTCATTATCTTTGTGCCACAGTCCCTGCTTTCCGAGCCTGCCCACCCCCCCAAAGCTTCCCGTTTCTGCTGAGGGCATCATCCTTCTTCCAGATTCACAGTCTGATGTCATCCTTCTCCCACATCCAATCCGTTTCCCAGCCTTGTCAGTTCTACTTCTCCCATAACTCCAGCTTCTTCTCCATCTCCTATATTGTTGATTTTGGTCTCTCTCCCACTTTTGGAATGTCCTCTTATCTCATGGTGCTAATTTTCATTCAAGTTTCCACTTAGGAGATGTTCACTATTTTAAACCACCTCTGTGTGAGATTGATAATTCTCCTCAAATTATTTATGTGGGTATTTTTGGTAGCCTCCCAACAGAATGTATACTTCTCGAGAGCAGGGACTGTGATGTTTTCTATTTTTGTCTCATTCAGAACCTAGCACTATTTTTTTTAAAAACAAGGGACAGGGACTTATGGTTGAATTAATATGGGGAACTCCCAGGTAAGAAAAGTACCTCCATCAGTGCAACTTTCACTGTAGCTTAGAGTTCCTCAGCACCAATTTGCTCTGTGTCAATGGCAAGATTGGAACCCAGATGGTTCTTCCTAATTTCAAGGTCAGATCTCTCTGTTGTATACGACACTGTCTCATCTTTTACCAAAAAGCAAACACTGGATAAAAGCTTTTTAACTTGTATGATGATGGCAGAGACAGCAAGACATAGCAATATATCCAAGTTCAACATAAAGGATGAGGAAAAACTGAGATGGGAAAGTCCTACCCAGACTGTGGAAGGCTTCATGGAGGAAGCAACATTTGAGATGGCCTGGAAAGAGGAGTGCAGTTTCTACAGCAAGACGGTGATCAAAAGCACCGCTCCCCTGAACAACCATAGCATCAGATTGGGAAGCTCGGTTGGAGCCAGATTCTAGAGTGCTTTGAATGGTGGTGTCAGGGAGCTGAGGGTTTCGAGTGGGAGAAAGTGTCAGAGGTCATCTAGTCTAATTCACATTACAGAGAAGGAAACTGAGGTCCCAACTCTGTGATAGAGGCATTTGGGAGCTACTTAAGGTTTATGAGCAGAAGAATAACACGAGGGAAGAAGGGTTTTAGGAAAATGAATCCAATCCTCAGGGTCAGAGGGTCTCTTCTGAGAAGCCCCTTTGTTTGGCAGTCAGTCCTACTGGCCCCACCCCCAGGCGAGGCCCTCACGTTGCTGGATCAGGGCTTTTAAAAATAAACTTTTAATGCTTGTGTCAGGGCGATAAAAGATAATAAAATGTGAAATTAAATTGGTTCTCTATCATTATGGCAAGTTGGGAGCTGTGCCGTTGGTGTGGGGGAAGGGAAGGGAGTCTCCCTCATTCTCGCCCTGCTGTGACCCAATGGGGGTGCTGAGAAAAGGGGGAGTAACGGGCTGTCTCATGGGTCGGCAGGTTTGGGGACCAAAGGGAGTTCCCTTTTACCTTCCCCATGAAGCTTGGGGGAAGGAAGAGAAAGGCCTGCTCTGAGTCCGCCTCATTAAGTTTATTACAAATAACTTGGCTGCTGGTAACTCCCTCAGGCAGGAATTAGGGACAGCCAAGGAAATAAATAAATAGCTATAATAATTTTAAAGCATACACAACCCTCACTCCAACCTCAGGATGGAATCCACCCCTAAGGTACACATATCCTAGCTCTTACAGTTAGTCTTCAAGGTAGAGTTCACTTCCTGTGGACTCCAGGAGGGGCAGAGGGTTTAGAAGCATCCCAGGATCCCAGGATGGGTCTGTTCCCAGAATGTTGGGGTAGAGCATTTCACAGAGTATTTCTATCATGTAAATGATAGAGTTTTCACCACACTGAGCCTCCTCAGTGAAGGATGTAAATACTCCAAACAGTGGCAGCACAGGAAAAACACTGTGGATGAAGGATATATATTGTGCACATGTTCATTTAACAAGCGTTTCTTGGCAATCAGGGCTCAGTGACTTGTCCAGGGTCACACAGCTAGTTAAGTATCAGCTCTCTGGGGTTGGATTTGGACCCGATTCCAAGGCAGGTGCTCCATTCACAGAGCCATTTACAAACATTTTTTTTAAGTAGTTTTATTATTTTGCCAAATACATGCTATTTTTCAACATTCACTTTTGCAAAATGTTGTGTTCCAAATATTTCTCCTTCCTTCCTCCTCCCCTAGATAGTAAGTGATCCAATATAGGTTAAACGTGAGCAAATCTCCTAAACATATTTCCATATTCATCATGGTGTGCAAGAAAAATCAGATCAAAAGGTGAAAGAAAAAAAACACAAGAAAAAATAAGCAACAAGAAAAGATGAAAATATCATGTTTTGATCCATATCCAGTCTTCGTAGTTCTCTGCATGTGGATGGCTCTCTCCATCACAAGTCTACTTTAACAATACTATATATAAACTTTAACAGGTATTTCTTTCTTTTTAATTATAGCTTTTTATTTACAAGTTATATGCATGGGTAATTTTTCAGCATTGACAATTGCAAAACCTTTTGTTCCAATTTTTCCCCTCCTTCTCCCTCCCTCCTCCCCCCATGGCAGGTTGACCAATACATGTTAAATATGTTAAAGTATAAATTAAATACAATATATGTATACATGTCCAAACAGTTATTTTGCTGTACAAAAAGAATTGGACTCTGAAATAGTGTACAATTAACCTTTAACAGGTATTTCTTAAACCATTTTCTCTAGACTATTCATGCCCTTGTGGATGTGACGACAATAATAAAATGTTCCTGTCCTCAAGTTCCTTCTATGGAGATAAAAGCAGCATTAATAAATAAGTATATGAGAATTTGCATAAAGACAAATAAATATATGAAAATTTACACCAAGTAAATACAAAAGAATTTGAAAAGGAGGGCGATAGCAGTTGGAGAGGGTGGCAATATACCCCTCACAGAAGGTAGCCCTTAAGATGAGTGTCAAGAAGCATTCTGAGAGACAGGTAAGGGGGAATATTGGGAACAGGCAAAAGCAAAGAGGTGAGAGATGGAATGTCACATAGCAGGATCAGTAAGTAGGTCAGTGGAGAGTAGATGAACATGATGTAAACAGAATGTGCTATAAACTTGGAAAGATACACTGGTTCCAGATTGCAAAGGGCTCCAAATGCGGAACAGAAAAATTTGTATTTTGTCCTAGAAGAAATAGGGAGCTACTGAAGACTGCTGAGTGCAAGGGCAGGTCTGTGATTTATTGATTGGGAGATGGTAGCTAAATTAATTGGAGCTGATGAGAAGAAGAGATGGGGAAAGGAAGAGAGAGAGGGAGAGAGAGAGGGGGAGAGAGAGAGAGAGAGAGAGAGAGAGAGAGAGAAACACCAATAGAAAATAATGAGGAGATAAAAGGAGAAGGGGGAAGGAGGAGGGGAATGAGAAAAAGAGAAATTTCTCCTGTCCCCAAGCTGGTCCATCAGTACCTTGCACAGGGCTGCAGAGAGACAAGATCTGGGCACAAAATGCAGCAGGAGGAGGAGAGCCAGCCGGCTGGATTACAGTGGGGAAACTGTGTTTAGCTTTCACTGTTCCCAAGCTGTTGCCTCTTGAAAAACCCATCTTTCTGCCATTAATATTCTTCCGGTGATACTCTATGGCCGCCACTCATGGAAACCCTGTGGTCTCAGAAGAATCCAAATTGTGGAGATGCTTTAGAGGATAAAGCAAAGCTCCCCGATAGGTATGAGGAACCCATATCACATTACCTGTGGGGACTCATCCACAACAAGAAAACAAACAGAACTGAGGCATACAAGACCCCCCAAGGGCCCATGTGCCCAGAAAAGAAGGGGAGCTGGCCAGTGGCATGACCAGGGCTTCCAGACGGACGCTGTGGGGATTGCTTCCATGGTGGCCATGAAATCTGAAGAGGCCAGGCTGCCAGCACATCGGGTGGAGGTCTCCAAGCAAAGGTTGAATGACTCTTTGGAGAGAAAGAGAGGATCGTTGCTCAGGAAGGTTTCCAGAGCCTCCAATCAGTGATCTTCCCAACTGCACCCTTTTTATAGCCTTGGAAGCCTTTTCTCACGACAGTCCTGTCAAGGAAAACCAGGGACTTCAGTGTTCCCATTTTATAGAGTTGAAAATTAAGCTTCGTGGGATTAAACAGTTTGTGCAGAAGAACATGGTTAACGTTGGAGTCAGAATTTGAATCCAGATCTCCAGACCACCAAATTTCATACTTTTTTCCCCCATAGCACCATGATGCAGTTGACTTTTGTAAATAAGGTGGGCTAAGGGAGGCAAGAAGTGAGCAGGGTTTCTGGAGTTTCTGGAGTTTCTGGGGCTGAATTGAAGGCCCTCAAAGCCTGGGAGGAGGGGCAGGGAAGTGCCCGGCCTGCCCTCCTACCCAATCCAAACCTTCTTGGGCATTGAGCTACAACCAGATTTCTAGGTTCTGACCATGTCTCTTTCTTTTCCTTCATTCCTGAATTTTCAATCCCTTTAAAAAAAAGAAAAAGAAAACCCTTCTAAGAGGCTTAGTCCATGAGGGGTTAGTAGAGATTTTTTTTTTATTTCTATTCAAATATTTCTTTAAGCCAGGACCAAGGCTGCTTGACATTTTTACTGTCAGGACAACTGAGGCCCAGAGATGTGGGACAATTCTCTAAGATACTCAAAACAGGGCCAGGATTCGAGTCCCTCTTGCCACTGATCATGATCCCGGCACCCGCTTCTCTGGTGGGTGATGACCACATAGATTTCTAACAGGGAAGCTGGAGGCTTCCCCGGTATATCTGGCCCTAACCAGAAGCCATACTGTTTCATCCCCATTAAAGCTTCTCACCTGGTAAACAGACCAGAGTGGAGTGTTTATGAACAGACCTGATTTCCTGAGGATACAAGAAAGACAAAAAAAAATACAAAGATTTGGGGAAAGCAGCTTCAGAAAGAGTAATGGAGACTGGGCAGTAGGGACAGCAGTGCAGAGTTGAGGAGGGGGCCCAGCCCACAAGCAGGGCGACTTAACCTTTTGTAAGCCTCGATTTTTTTTTCTGCAAAATTATATTAATAACAATGAAAGGTTATTTTAAAGTAGAATAAAGTGCTTTGGGATACAGCTGAGTCCCCCTCATGGGGGAGAATGAGGCTGGATGCCCATTTGTTAGAAGGAAGGAAGGAAAAGTAAGCATCTATCAGTATCAGAATCAGTAAGCATCTATTTTGCTCCTACTATGTGTCAGGCGCTGTGCTAAGTGCCTCACAGCAACCCTGTAAACTGAGTACGTCCACCTCCAGAGAAAGAACTATTAGAGTCTGAATGTGGAGTGAAAGCATACCATTTTCACTTTCTTTGTTTTTTTTCCCATGGTTTTTCCTTTTGTTTTGTTTCTTCTTTCACGACATGACTAATGTGGAAATGTGTTTTACATGATCGCACATGTATAGCCTATATCAGATTTGGAAGTCAAAATCTTATTAAAAAATGAATGTTGAAATTGTCTTTACATGTAATTGGAAAGAAATTCTATTTGCATTTAAAATTTTTAAGGAAGACAAAAGGTGCATAGATGCTCATTTGATCCCCACTTTATGGTGAAGGGAAACTGAAGCAGAGTTTAAATGACTCATCCAGGATCTGTCTTTTGCCTTTTTTTGTATCCTTAGCTCTTAGCACAGTGCCTGGCATATAATAGACATTTGTTGTTTAATTGATCAGTCCATCTCTCTGTGACCCCATTTGAGGTTTTCTTGGCAAAGATACTAGAGTGGTTTGCCATTGTCTTCTCCAGTTCATTTGATAGATGGGGAAACTGAGGCAAAAAGGGTTAAGTGACTTGCCTAGGATCACACAGCTAATAAGTTTCTGAGGTTGGATTTGAACTCAGGAAGATGACTCTTCCTGATTCCAGACCTGGAAGTCTAGGCATTATACCACCTAGCTGCCCATTATAGGTACTTTATAAATATTTATTTTTTGATTGACTTTTAAATGAAACTGGCTTTGAACCTGAGTTTTCCTGACTCCAGGTGCAGCGCTCTATCTACTGTGGCAGCTAGCTACCTTTGTTAGGTATGCCTTGGAGGGGGATCCTTGGTCGAGTGGGATCGAAGTGGCAGACCCCTCCTAAAGGGAAATCTTCCCTTGCTAAATTTTAAACCATACAAATCTCCCTCTTGGGACTTCATGCTCCACTAAACGTATTATTGCTGTGCTGGACACTAGGGATATTCTTCATTTTTGTTTCCTGACTATCTTTCTTTTCTCCTAACTAAAGTTTTAAGATCTTTAAGAGTAGAATCTTTGTCTTGGACTTCTTTGCATCTCATGCTTAGGACAGTGCTGAGAGCATGGCAGGTACACTGACCTTAAAAACCCTTTCTAACCTTGATCAAGTCTTGGATTCCAGCATTCTGAGGTTCTGTGAGTCAGAGCCTGGGATTCTGAAGCTTCTGTGGTGTAAGACAACAGGAAAGAAAGAAACCCAAACACATCCACTGCCCAGGTGGCCTCTGCAAAACCTCAGAGTGATCTGGGGCTTGCTTGGCTCACAGCCTAAGTGCCACCTCCTACAGGAAGCTTTGCCTTATTTCTGGAATTGTTAGTGCTGCCTTTATTACTTTTAGTTCCTCCAAGTGTATTAAATGTGTTTGCTTATGTGTCAAATGTAAATCCTCTAAGGACAGAGACCAGTTCCTTTCTGTCTCTGGAACTTCAGCATTTATGTAGTGGCTGGCATATAGTAGGTGCCCGGTAAATTTTGTCAAAAGACTGGACTCAGTCTGGAACGGCTATTTCAGTGAGATTCTCTGGCCTTAGCAAGGAACATGTCTTCTTGTAGTAAGACTTCCAAACTGACCTAAATGGTGTTCTACCTCTCTTCCCAGAGCACGGTCAGCCTAACTTGGCAAGCAGTGGGTGCTTCTTTGGGATCTTCAAAGAGTCTGATTTCTTTTAAGAGAAATCTGGGGACTGTCTATTTAGGAAAAAAAATATAACTATATTTCAGTATAATTAATTTCCATCATTTTATGTATTTTATTTGATGCATTTAAAAAACTTTCTTTTGTATGTATAGAAGAATTGCACATTTTTAACATATATTGGATGACTTGCTGATTGAAGGAAGGGGTTGGAGGAAGGGAGGGAGAACAAAAATTTGGAACACAAGGTTTTGCAAGGGTGAGTGTTGAGAACTATTTAGGCATGCGTTTTGAAAATTAAAAGCTTTAAAAAAATAAAAACTTTATTTTGAGGTATCCACAGGCTTTACCAGACACTGCCAGAGGAGTCCAGGACACAGCAAAAAATGTTAAGAACTCTTGTTTTAAGGATTCATTAACTAGAAATTAGTGACTCCCAGTTTTTCAGGCTGGTTATTTTGTTGGTCTGCAGAGTGAAAATATGAAAAGGCGACGTGATGGTGGGCAAGTAAGAGTCCAAACCGGAACGATTGCCTCTGTCGGCAGATTTCTGAAAGTTTAGCTTCTGACCAAGGAGCCCCTATATTAGCAAAAGACTGGGGAGTTATTTCCTAGCTAATTGAAGGGACGGCAACCCTTTCTAAAAATGGCATCTAAAAAGACCTTATCCTTTCGAGTTTTGCCACAGGGAGGATAGGTTTGACTTTAATCATGAAAATGAAGGTAGTGATGATAATAATTGGCATTAATACAGGTTGATAGGATCATCTAGCTACCTGACTTCTGGCCCAGAGATTGTTATCCCAACAGTGGATCTTTGTAATATACTTGGTTAATGGGGCCTGTCCTATTATGGTGGATTAAGGTCAGACTAATCTGCACAATAAAAATAACAATAGTGATAATAATTCCTCTGAGTGTTCACCTCTGTTATCCCATAGTTCATCTCCTTTGAGGATACAGGTTCAGAGAGGCTAAGTGATTTGGCTGGGGTCACACAGTAAATCGGTGTGAGTGATGGCAGGGAACCTCTTACAGCCCTCTTAAAGCCCTTGAGCCCTTTTCTGCATCCCTAGGGCCCACTTCCCCCATTTGACACCCCCTCCCTTAACCTTTGGCAGAGATGCCCACCAGGGAATTGGAGGCAAGTGCAAAGCCCGGGAAAAATTTGCTGGGTGAGTGAACCTCTTCCAGACTGATTTGTATTGTATCTTACTCTGCTCCGTGGGCTTCCCTTTTCACATGACGAGCCTAACTTGGGGTAACTCCCCAACAGGGGCTGGGTAAGTGGAAGCTGATGAAGAGGGGCTGAATCACACATTTTGTGGGTGCTTCTCTGGGGCCTTGGATTTTTTTAAGCCCTTTAAAAGAACTTTGAGATCACTTATGAAATTGCTGGTTGATCAGGGAGAGTGACTTTGCTGTCTGTTAGGAGAGGGAAGGGAGGATAGAGAAAGCATTGTGAACAATCCTTTATTCATTAAATCATAGATTTAGCTTAGGAAGGAACCTTAAGGACCATCCTGTCTCAGCCTTTCATTTTATAGATGAGGAGACAGAGTCAGAAATGTTAAGTGGCTGGCCCTAAGCCCACAGATGGCAGAGATGGAGATTTGAACCCAGACCTTTTGATTCTAAATCCGCTGATCTCACTTTCCATCCATGATCAGACGTTGATTTCCTTTGGTTCTTCCTATAAGACTGAGATACTCCCTAGTCTCAGTCCAGAAAAAGAGATACTGGGCATCACATAAGAAAGTGGAAGGGCAGCCAGGTGGTGCAGTGGATAGAGCACCAGCCCTGAAGTCAGGAGGACCTGAGTTCAACTCCAACCTCAGACACTTAACACTTCCCAGTGTGACTCTGGCCAAGTCACTTAACCCTAATTGCCTCAGCCAAAAAAAAAAAAAAAGAAAAGAAAAAGAAAGCTTTCATTTTAAATTAGATTTGGGATTCTCTATTTCAAATAATATCTTTGGACCTCTGGTGAGCCTCTTATCTCTTTCTTTGCAACCAGGGCTATTGAGACATCCCATTGTCACAGCAGAGTGATGTTGTGTACTGCCTGGCTGTCATACGCTGTCACCAGGGCAGCAGCCATTGGGCGCGCCCTGGCCCCTGGAGGATGCTGTTGCTGCAGCTGTTTTCCCTGTGTCCCCTGGGAGAGAACCTTGAGGGTTGTGTTTTCTCCCTCCTTCCTTCTCTCTCTCTGTCTCCACTCTTTCCTTTCTCCTTCTCCCTCCCCTCCTTCCTTTCTCTCCCTTCCCCTCTCTGTCTCTTTTTCTCTCTTCTCTCTGTCTCTCTCCTCTCTCTGTCTTGCTCTCTTTTCCTCTCTCTCTGTCTCTTTGTGTCTGTCTCTTTCTCAGCACCATTCCTGTCACCAGCTGCCTTGTGGACATATCGAGCTGGATGCCCCACAGACATCTCAAATGCCCAGTCAGGACTCCTTCTTTTTCCCATCCTCCCCTCTTCCTAGTTTCCCTCTTGTTCCCAAAGGCTCCTCCAGCCTCTGATACCCTGGCTCACAAGCTCCATGTCACCCTCAGCTCCTTCCTAGCCCTCACTACCGCTGAATCTACTCCCAAATGTCCTTTCCAGCCTCACATGGCTCTTCTGCCTCCCTCTCTCTCCATGCAAACGCCCAGCAGCTCCGGCCGGGCCCCGTTACCTCTCCGGACCGCCGCAGTGGCTCAGATGGGCCTCCCCGCCTCATCTCTCCTTGTGGCCGCTCATCTTTGGCTCAGCTGCCAAGGTCATTTTCCAAAGTGAGGTTCGAGCATATTGTCCCCTACTCGGTAAATGCTAATGGTTTCCTCTTCCCTCCAGGATCTGATGTCAAGTACTTGGTTGGGCATTGAGAGCTCTTCTCGACCCGTTTTCCTTTTTTTTTTTTCAGTCTTTTTACACTTAATTCCTCTTATAATCCAGTCTCGCTGGCCCTACTTGTAATTGCTGCAAAACACTCAATCTCATCTCTGTCCTTTGGCTTTTGAAATGCCTCCCTCCTTCCTTCAAGACTCAGCCTGTGTCCAGCCTTCTGCAGGAGATCCCCCACACTCTCAGATGATAGGGTCTTCCCCCTTCCCTCCCATATTACCTTTCCTCTGCTCTTTATATATATGTTGCCTTCATTGCTATTCTCGGAGCTCAGCACACTGGCTGGCACATAGTAGGTACATAATGGATGCTCATTATTGCTAACTTCCTCAGCACCTGTTGCAGAATCCGTGTCCAAGTCAGATTTGGGGGAAGGAGACAACTCTAGTGCAGAGCACACTGACCCATAATTGGCCACCAGATGTGCCGCAGCTGGGAGCGAACAGGCGATACGATCTCCTGGGGAAGCTTCCCCTGCCCAGGTGGGCTCAGGATGGCCTCTCCTACACTCTGCCCCCTCCTTCATTTCTGTTCTTTAGGCCTGCGATAGCACTCGCCAAGGCAGAGCTGGCTGTTACCCCTGCCAAGAGGAATATGGCAGATCGGACTGAGTGGGCTGACAGTCAGTGAACACGCAAAGTGCCGACTGTGCTCCAAACCTGCACTAGCTGTTGGATCCCGGCAGACTTTGGTTTCCACGTTTGCAAAATGGGAATAATACATTACAAGGCCTAGAGGTAGGGTTGTTGTAAGACCAGATGAGATACTGCATATAAAGAGCTTTGTCATCCTTGCTGTTATGGTGGTGATACGCTGTTTAACGTGCAAAACCTGAGACCTTGAATGATATGCTCAAAGTTGCTCTGCTTTCGCCCAGGGTAGCCATGCCCTTCTGGTCCTGGCTCCTTGTCCCATCCTTCTGGCACTCTGACCTCTCTAAGTTTCCTTATCTCTAAAATGAGGGGCTAGGCTTCGGATTCCCTCCCAGCTGCGGCTTGATGATCCTCTGACCCTGTAACCCCCTTGTCCCAGAGACTAGCAAGCTCTCGGAGCCCTCGTGTGCCCATCAGTGTGGGCCCTCCATTCGCCACTGCAGATGATCTCTCCTCTGGGACGCCGAGAGGAGATTTGGACGTCCTTTGGACCACAGATGGTCCAAGTCGTCAGCAGGACCGGCTGTGGAGGCCTTCCAGCTCCGTAGGCCCTACCAGAAATGGGCTCTCATAGGCCAGCCTTCTGGGGCGACGAGCCACTGCCATCCCAAGGCGAGCATTGGAAGAGGAGTTTCGAGGGAGAATTAGCCAATCACAATCTGAAATGTCCACACCGTAGCTCGGCTTTTTCTCTTCCCTGGTGCTGTTGTTGCTTCCATCTGATGGCCGGCCAAGAAAGCATCTTCTTCATTTCATGGTCCCTGTGTGGAGGGCATGGGGAACTCAAGGTCCCCAGAACCCAGGGGATTATGTCATAGGGGAACAGCAGAAAGGGAAAGGGGGGGACAGAAAAGCTTCTGAACCTTCTATTATGGGGAAATGTTGAGGAATGGGGGGGGAAGAATTGTAAGGAATATTGGGGGGTTTCTAAGGTAAAGAGGATGGATGTCTGGTCTGGGAGGTGGTGGAAATTTCCATCATTAGAAATTAATTCCCTCATAAGTAATGTCTTTCTTTAGGGATCTGTCAAAAATGTAAATCCTTGGTAAGGGCGTGGTTGGTGGATAATGAATTAAACTTCTAACAGTTTATTATGAATGAGTTTATTGGGTTGAAGAGACCTGAGAACTCAACAGAACAGAATGTTGGCCAGCAAAAGACTTGGTGGCAGCGTGGGGTGGGGTTGGGTGGGGATGGTGTTCTTTGGGCACTGGAAGTAATCCTGGCCAACTGGCACATTTTGCCAAGGCCTGTCCTGGAAAACGGCCCTAAGATGGTTGTTGTAACTGATGTTGTTGCTGTCCCCCACCCCCAACTGTTCATTCATTCATTCAATTAATATTTATTGCATTGAGTTATTGCCCAACTTCCTGCTCTTTTGGGAGAGACCTTCCTTAGTGATCATTTAGTTTCAGGGGTTCTTACCTGAGAGTTCCATAAACTTGTTTTTTAAAGGATATTTTGTTAAAGTTATTTAAATATAACTGGTTTCCTTTGTCATTCTTGGAGGGGAAGAGTGAAGGCGAAGGGTTTCTTTAGTCATTCTTGATATTTATTTTGTATATTTTAAAAAAATAATTCTGAGAAGGATCCATGGGCCTTCCCGGCCTGCCCACGGAGTCCATGACAAAGAAAAAGATTAAAACTTGTCTCTGGTCTAGCCCCCTTATTTGATAGAGGTAGAATTTGAAGGTGAGAGAGTAACTGGCTTGCCCAAAGTCGCCTCCTTGAGTGGTTTCAGTCTCAGATGGATCTCCATCTCTAAATCCAATCTATTTCCCCTCCCTCCAGGCCTGGGATAGAAGTCTCCCCAAGAGTGGGAGGAGAAGGGGCTCAGAGCGTCTGGGACTCTCGGGGGTATCCTGTATTAGATGTGCTTAAGGAATTGGACCGCCCAGGCCAGTGTGGCTGGAGTGTTGGGTGTATGTCAAGGACCAGGTGAGCTGGAGGTGAAAAGAAAAGAGCAGGCTAAAGTTTAGGCTGTTGGGTGGGCAATGGGGAGCCATTGAAAGCTTAGAGCAGAGGCCGATACCATCAGAGGTGCACACAAAAGGTTGATCTAGCAGTTTATGAAGAATAGATGAAAGGGGGAGAGAGCCGAGGCAGAGACATAATTTAGGAGGTTATTACATGACCCAGCTTAGTAGTAATGAGGATTTCCTACTTCAGTTCCTTCACTCAGTCTAGCCCCAATGCCTGGAAAAAACTACCAGATTTGCCATTCTCTACCCATCCTTTCATCGCTTTCTTCCCCCTCTAATTCTACCCTTCATATTTCTGTAAATGAATCTTTCCGGCAGAATGTAAGTGTATTGAGGGCAGGGATATTCTGCAATTTGTCTTTGTATTCCCAAGACCTATAACAGTACCTTGTTTATAGCAAGGGCTTAATAATACAGTGCTTGGCCCACAACAAGGGTTTAAGAGTGTGTATGTTCAGAAAATCTGGGTTCGAATCCCAGCTCTTCCATTTCCTGCTGTGTGACTTTGGACAAGTCACTGAGTCTCCTGAGCTTTAGTACCCCATCTGTAAAATGGGTCTGAAGTTCAGTTCAGTTCCAAATTGGTGCTCCTGGGGGGACGGCTGCTGTTTCTTGTAGTCGAGCAGCTGTCCAGCTTGTCTCATTCATCGGGATTGTCCAGTTTCTTCATCTCGGCTCCAGGAAGGTAGACGCCGACTCCAACATGAACCACAGAAGCGTCCCTGAGTTGCCGGCTCTGTGTGTGTGTATCTGGGTTGTCTGTAACGCGGATCCCAGCCTGCTGCCAACTCCTGAAGACGGTCCCCATGACCCCCCTTGCTCTGCCCCCCCCCCAGCCTCTGGCTCTCCACATTGCAAGGAGCCAGATGTCTCCCAGATGTTTCTCACTTCCTGCCTGGCTCCGTGCTCTGCGTGTGTGTGTTTATTTTGGACGGCCCACCAAATAATAACCATTTTAAGAAAAGCTTTTCATAACCCCGTTCCCACGAGGAGTCAGAGTTCAGGAAATAATCTGAAATCTATTCACTATTGTCTCTGGGCAGCTTCTCCCCTCTGGCCTCCCCATTCCCACTTTTGAAAAAGTTTTTTTTGGTTCTTTTTTCTTTTTTCTTTTTTCTTTTTGGTTCTCATATGACGTACATTCCCAGCGGACTGCTGAGTACTTTGGGAGTCTGTGGCTAGAAGTTTGGGAAATGGTGTGATTTAAAAACTGCCCATTGAAGTTGGGCTGAGGCTGGAAGCCTGCAGGGCTTTCTGTGTGCAGGAGGGAGCTTGGCCCAGGATGCCATCCCCAGGGGGGAGGGACTGCATAAAGCTCCCAATTGGCAGAGATGGGGGGAGGCTGACACATGCCCTGGTGCCATTATTGAACATCACTCCCACAATAAGAGAGCTTCTGGAACGTTCTTTCATCTGCCCTTTTGTATATCAGGCATCTCATTTTATTTTTCAGGCATCCCATTTAAAATCAGCTACAAAGAAAACCCCGATGAAGGAGTAAACGCTAATACTGAGAACTGTTTGAGTTCAGAGCTTGGTCCCCATAAGGCCGTCCCTTCTCCCCTATCATTGTCCCACCATAAGGATTTTTATGAGGGAGAGTTTATTCCTTCACTGCTAGACAAAGTCAAGCCTGAGATGCCCATTTTATGTTTGGAGAACCTAGGGCATGAGGTCTTGGGACTGGAAGGCGCCTTAGAGCTCATCTCCAAGTTTAGAGTTGAAGAAACTGATGACTAGAAAAGAGAATTAAGGGTAAGTTAGTAGTTAGGGGAAAGACAGGATTTAAATCCAGATTTCTTGCCCCCCATGGTTGGGGTTCCTTTTGTGTTCTTCATCATTACTCACATTTCCAAAGATGGTTTGGTTTACAAAGCTCCGCTCTCACAATTGTGCAATCCAAGGATCACAGGAAAGGTCAAAGCTTTAATGTGGAAAGGGAAGATGTTGGAGGGCAGAGTTCAAACTCTTTATGTTGTGGATGAAGGAAAATTCAGAGATTTTAAGTCATTGGCCCAAGGTTATACAATAAGTGGTAGAGCTGGGATCTGAGGCCAGGACCTCTCGTTTGATACTCAGGTCTCCTACTGGAGCACCCTGCTTCTTGAGGAAACATGGATGTGGGAAATATTGGGAGAGAAGGGGTCTGGAGGAAAAGAAAGCGCTCCAGTTGTGAGACCTGGGCAGAATGGTATTGGGGGCACCACAGTGGGAACACAAGATTGGGAGCAAGGGGGTGACTGAGCATGGGTTCTTAACATGGGGTTCTTGGATTCCCTCTCCGAAGGATAGATTTAAGTAGATCTGGGAAGTTTATTTTAAAATGAGTAGTTTTCTTGGAAATTTTATATATTTAATTTGATGCATTTAAAAACATTATTCTGAGAAGGGGTGCATAAATTTTGCCATACTGACGGCTAATGGGGTCAGCAACACTAGGGAAGTTAAGAATCTTGCATTAGAGCTATTCATAAGTGGGATGGTCTGCTTTGGTCGTGGAGAGCAGGGGATGGAGTTCCCCCTCACTTCAAATAAAGCCTGAAGGGTCACTTTTTGAGAATATCACTGAAGGGATTCTCAATCACATGTCAATTGAATTAGGTGGTTCTTGAGATCTCTTCCAACTCTGAGGTGATGAAGGCAGGCTAGGGTAGTGAGTATCACATCTAACAGACGGTAAAAACGAGCCTTACGGAGATGGGAAGTAATCTGTCCAGTGTCACAGAGGTAGGAAGTGTCTGGGCTCAAACCCAGGCCCCCCAAGTCTATCCCTTTTTCCATTGCCTCTTGCCCCTCCTTAGGCGAGGCTGTACACTCGGTGCTGGATACCAGACCCACTCGTGACATGACAGATCTGTATGTGACCTACTTATTTAATGAGACTTAGTTCTGCTTTCCCAGATTTCGATTGGTCACGAGCTCTTTGAGAGAAATAACCAGGTCTATTTATGGGTTATTGTCTTCTTCATTCTCCTCAATTGTACAGGTTTAGCACCAGAGGTGGGGAAATGGTCCTTCTTGGAAATCTGAAGATCCGGGCAGTGGATGTTAGAAAAATCACACTGTGGTGTCCGCCGGATTCTGAGAAGGGAACTGGAAGCCCCAAAGAGGTTAGCCATGTCCGGGCCACGTAGATAAGCAGAGCATTTATTAAGCACTTGTGTTTTCTGGGCGTGGGCTGAGGATGCAAAAAGAAGCAAACAGTCCAGACTCTTATCTTCAGGGAATAAACATTCTAATGCGGGAAGCCAACATGTAAGAGGGAGCCGGAATGGCGGGGAGAGCCTCCCGACTGCTGGAAAGGATGTGGCAGGGATAGATAGACACTGGAGGGAAATAATGGTCCAGGCCACGAGGAGAGAGGTTCATGGAGAGGCTCAGGCTGGCCCATCTCCCCTAATAATGGCCACGGAGAGGCTCAGTTTGGGAGGAGCCGCTTATGGGGGGCTGATCGTAGGGCATCTTACCTCGGAGTGACTCACTGTCCCTCCTCTGTTTTTTCTCTAATTCCCTTCAAAGTCCAGCTCAGGTGTCACCTAAGCTCCTGAACCTCCCAGGTATGGTTAGTCCTTCCCTCTTGATACCATAATATGAGGGCAGGACCCCAGATTTAAAGTTGGTAAGACTTAGAGGATTCCAGTCGACTTTAATTTACAGAGGGAGAAATGGAGGCAAACAGAGTGAAGTGTCTTGTTCAGGGCCGCACAGCTGGCTCCAGGCTTAGCCTTCCATCCACTGTGTCACCTGGCTGCCTCTCTCACATACAGTCGGAGAATCAGTCTTAAATATTTGCTGAATTTAACTGAATTCTTACTTGGGAAGGGAACGAGCATATGAGCCAGAACTGCCAAGGCTGCCAGCCCCCATGCCCTTGAGATGCCCTGGTTTCCAGACCTGGGAGCCCCCCTCCACTCACTGTGTGACCCCCCCCCCCAGACGCCAGTTTTCTTCATCTGTGAAATGAGGGGGGTGGAGAGGGCATCTCCTCCCGCCAGCTCTGCTCCTCTTCAGCTTTATAATCTTGACACCAAATGGAAAGGTCAATGGTTTTAACCTTTTAAAAAATGTTTAACTTCTCAGTCTTGCTAAGGACTCTGTGTTCTTGATGTGAGCTCTGTCTGAGGACTCACTGTACCCACTGTCTGGCCTGAGACTCTGGGGGATTTCTTCTGATGAGATCACAGGAAGGGCCCTAGTCAGAGCCCCTCCCTTGGGAGGTATGGAAGGTTTAGGTCCCCCACCCCCACCCAGGGTCTCCTCTCTCTGGTTTCTGTCAGGCTGCAATCCGGTGGTGAAGAGACAGACAGAGAGAAAGGGGGGGAGGAAAAGGGAGCAATGGGTGATAGAGACACAGAGAGAGAAAGACACAGAGACACAGAACCAGAGGCAGAGACAGAGAGAGACAATGAGAGAGAGAGAGAGAGAAAGAAAAGGGAGAAGGAAAAGGGAGCAATGAGAGATAGAGACAGAAAGAGAGAAAGACACATAGATAGAAATATGGAGAGATATGGAGACAGAGAGAAAGGGGAGAAGGAAAAGGGAGAGATGAGAGAGAGAGAGAGAGTGACAGAGAGAGAGAGAGACACAGAGACACAGAGCCAGAGGCAGAGACACAGAGAGATACTGAGAGAGAGAGAGAGAGAGAGAGAGAAAGAAAAGGGAGAAGGAAAAGGGAGAGATGAGAGATAGAGACAGAGAGAAAGACACAGAGATAGAAATATGGAGAGATATGGAGACAGAGAGAAAGGGGAGAAGGAAAAGGGAGAGATGAGAGAGAGAGAGAGTGACAGAGAGAGAGAGAGAGAGACACAGAGACACAGAGCCAGAGGCAGAGACACAGAGAGACACTGAGAGAAAGAGAGAAAGAAAAGAGAGAAGGAAAAGGGAGAGATGAGAGATAGACACAGAAAGACAAACAGAGAAAGAGACACACACACAGAGAAATAGAAACACAGAGAGATAGAGAAACAGCAAGAGACTGAGGCAGAGACAGACAGAGAAGAGACAGAGACAGAGAGGGAGAGGGAGCGAATGCTAGCTCAGAGGTCAGTGATATTTCTAGGTTCTAGGACCACCATCCATTTCCCAGCCCCTCCTCAAAGTTTCTCTGGAGTGGCCGGTTCAGACCCAGCCTCCCATAGCCCAGGCCCACAGTGAGGCACTGAGGAGTGCATGAGTGCAGGGGGGGGGGGGGCATTAGGGAGAGAAGAAAAAAACCAGGCCTGAGTCCCAAAGAGAAGAAGTCATGGAAAGGGGGGGACGGCTCTGTCCTGCAGGGTTTAGGCCAAGTCCCCAGAAATGGGCCCTTTCCTTTTCTTCCTGGTTGAAACCTGGAATCATGGCAATAGCACCGGGGATGGGGGAGTTCTCCCCCTGGAGCAAGCACCAGAGGGGAGGAAGGAAGGGGAGAGCCCTCCTTCTTCCCCCTGGACCGGCATTTTTCTTTAACTCTGGGAGTTAAGCTCTGTTTTTCCTTTCCCACCTTTCTCCCTCACCATGACTGCCTATTAAATAATTTAAATATTTGGGCCTAAAGGCCTTCAATTATCCTTTAATTTACATTAGTAATTTATACATTAGTCTGAATGGCCACGCTGTCAGAGTAACAGCCCCCAGTGGACTGCTAATCTCAGCGTACCAGGTTTTCCCGGGACTTCTTCTTTTCCTTGGCGTTTCCAGGTCTTTGAACACACAGGGTACACGCGTAGCCGTGTGTCAGTGTGCATGTAAGTGTGTATGTGTGCACATGTGTGTGGAAGCATCAAAATATATTCCAACAGATCCTTTAGAGGCAAGAGAGAATCCATGGAGAGGTTGGTTCAACTGGGTTATTTTATTTTATTTTTCTCTTCGGACAACGGCTTTTTGTTTTCACAAACATACAAAGACAGTTTCTGACTTTCAGCCTTGCAAAATCCCATGCTCCAAATTTTCCTTTCTCCCTCTCCCCACCCCTCCCCATGACAACAAATAATCAACATAGGTTAGACATGTGCAGTTCCTCTGTACCCATTTCCACATTTGTCCTGCTGCACAAGAAAAATCAGATCAAAAAGGGAAAAAACGAGAAAGAAAACAAAATGCAAGCAGACAACCACAAAGAGGTGAAAATGCTGCGGAGTGAGCCATACTCGGGGCCCACGGTCCTCCCTCTGGATGCTGATGGTCCTCCCCATCTGAAGCAGATTGAGGCTAAGTGTCTCATGTCTCTAGGGGCGCAGACCCTGTTTCCCATTGCCTGCTCTGGAAGCGTCTGATGTCCCCGGAGACAAACAGGGGCAGGCCGGTGAGGGAGGAGCGGGGCCGGACTGGGGCCAGAGACCTGGAGCAGCATAAATAGCCGTTTCTCCAGAACAACCTCTCTCCCTGCTTGGATGCACTCACCAGGGGATCAGAGCCAGGAGGCTCGGGGTTCCCCCTGACCAGCCTCAGTTTCCTTCTCTGGAATATTAGGACTATAGAACCTATACTTTCTGTCCCCTTGAATTGTTCGGAGAAAAGCACTTTGCAAACCTTAAGTGTTTCTCCTACCTCAAGAATCTGTGGTTTCCTCAGTGTGGGCCCTCCCTCCCCAGTGCAGATGCAGATGCAGACCCCCTCTTCCCCCCACCCCGTCACCCACCACTTAGGAGATGTTCTTAAGACTTAATGTGGCTGAGGAATCGATCGCCCTGCGGCCGCCGGCACTGAGCCTCTCCAAACTTGGCCAGGCCGGCCTGGGATGGCAGGCCACGCTCCGGCCTCGCACCCATTTGTGGAGACCTTACACAAGGGCATTTTAAGGGCTGACCGGGGTGAGGTCCTCTGCTGGCTGTGTTAAGTTGGGCCCGACTGGTTCAAACTGAGCTGTCCCCGTCCGGCCTCCCCTGCCCTGGCTGAGAACTGCTCCCAGCATCCTCTACCCATGTACGCTGCTGTTCTTGTGAGAGGAGAAAAAGACTTCCCAAAGTCCCTAAAAGGGCCATGTGAAGATGAAGGGGAAAAACTGGAGCTTTTCAGGGAATGACGGATATTTTAACTGACTTCAAGAAATGGAAAGGGGAAGGGCTTGGGGATCGGAAGGACCCGAGTTCAAATTTCCTACTGGCGCTTACTGGCTGCAAGCTCCTGGGCTGATGCCTCCTTCAGCTTCCTTCTCTGTGATAAGAATAATAATTAATAATAGTTAGCATTTATATAGCCCTTTAAGGTGTGCAAAATGTTCTATAAATAATTATCTCTTGGAGACTATAGTGGCAGAGGCTATTTTTATATTCTGTCCTCGCAACAATCCTGGGAAGTAGGTGCTATTATTATTCATGCTTGGTAGAAGTAGAAACTGAGGCAGGCGGAGGTTAACTGATGTGTCAAGGTCACAGCTAGAGACAGGTCTTCCCGTCCCCCAATTCCAGTGTCCTATCTGTCGCTCTATCTTTTGTTCAGTGCTTTCAATCACGCCTGGCTCTTGGTGACCCCGTTTGGGGTTTCGCAGCAGAAATACTGAAGTGATTTGCCATTTCCTTCTCCAGTTCACTTTTTTTTTTTACAGATGAGGAGACTGAGGAACACAGGGTTAAGGGATCTGCCCAGGATCACACAGCTAGTAAGTGTCTGAGGCCAGATTTGAACTCGGCTCCCCAGACCCGGCTCTTTAGCCACTGTCTCACCTACTGCTTTACTTACTGTCTTTGACAAACTAAAGGGTTGAACTAAGGTGATCCCCAAGGTCCCTTTCAATCCTAACCCTGAGTCTCTGATCCTATGAAGACCATCCCCGGCTTGGGGAGTCACACTCATTCTGTTTGGCCCCAGAGGACAGAACCCGGAACCCTGGGGAGACGTCCCTGAGAGGGAGATGTATGGCTGGAAAATCTCCCTCACAATTGGATAGAGTAGAGTTGGGGGCTCCTCTTATGGCAGCTGTCTGGGCTGGGGAGGGGGCTCCCGCCGGTGGCTGGGAGGTGCCTCCCACCCTTCAGGTTTCTGGGACTCAGATCTGCTCATTCTCATTACTTCTTGGCCCGTGGCCTCGCCCCCCAGAGACGGCGTTTGGGAGGAAGATGATGTGCCAGGGGACATGTGCTGAGACGTGTGTGTGATGGGCGCCGGGCAGACCTTGACCCCATGAGGACTGGGTGGAAAATATCTAACCACCGACTCCCTCACCTCCCTTCTTCCCACAAACCTCAGGGAGGACACTACGGGCACTATTCATCCCGACCATTTCCTGAGCTCGGGCTGCCAGCTGGGCCCAGACTCTGAAGGGGGGCACCTCAGAACAGGCCTGGAGCACTGTGGGCCCATTGTGAGCTCGGCAAGGTCGATGGGGCCCGCCCCATGTGGAAAGACTTGTTGTCTGTACATCCTCTCCCTCAGAAGTTCTTCTCTGAGCCTTTGCTGTCTCCGTGGGGGACAAGAATAGGAACAGCAGGAGGAGCACAGATTTAGGTCCAAAAGAAACCTTACAGGACTCTAGGCTTGGGGCTTCAAAGGACCTCAGAGGCTATTTAGTCTTATTGGGGAAACTGAGGCAGGGGCATCTAAGTGGCACAGTGGATAGAACACTGGCACTGGAGGCAGGAGGAGTTGAATTCAGATCTCTGACTCTTGACACTTGCTAGTTGTGTGACTTTGGGCAAGTCGTTTAAACCTGATTGCTGAAAAGAAAGGAAGGAAAGAAAGAGGGAGGAAGAAAGGAAGGAAGCAAAAGAGAAAGAAAGGAAGGAAGAAAGAAAGAAAAAGAGAGGGAGGAAAGAAGGAAAAAAGAGGAAAGAAGGGAAAGAAAAAAGAAAGAAAGAAAGAAATAGAAAAGGAAGGAAGAAAAAGAAAGAGAAAGAAAGAAAGAAAAAAGGAAGGAAGGAAAGAAGAAAGAAAGAAAGAAAGAAAGAAAGAAAGAAAGAAAGAAAGAAAGAAAGAAAGAAAGAAAGAAAGAAAGAAAGAAAGAAAGAGAGAGAGTGCAGGGGAGGGAGAAGGGGGGAGGAAAGAAGCTGAGGCAAAGGGTCACACAGGTAGTAAATGTCAGAAACTGAATTTAATTTAAATCCAAGAGTTCCAATTCCAAATTCGACAATGCCCTCACAGGGGACTTGGGTTCAACCTAAGGTTTGATTACATGTTATTTTTATGACCTTGGAAAAGCTGTTTCCTCGTCTGTAAAGTAGGGTGGGCAGTGGCCCCACGTCCTATCCTATTCCTTCCCGCAGCCTCCCTGGGCCTCTTTCCTCAGCGAGAGGGGCCCCGTGACTCCCCCAGCCCCAGTCGGTAAAAGGCAGCCTGCCCCCAGAAACTGTAGCCCAGGCCACTTGACTGGAAGTCACTGACCCAGGACTGAGTGGGTGGGAGGGGCAGCTGGGAAGCTTCTAGGGAAGCCTTCAGCTCCGGGGTCAAGGCTAGAGAAGGGGCGGCCCGGAAAAAAAAAGAATCTAGGAAAATATCTCTTGTTTCCTGTGGTTTTGTGTTGTTTCATTTTTTAAAAAAAGAATAACAGAGACGAAGGCCCGCTTTTCCCCCTTGGATTTTTCTCATTTTTCCCTCTAGGTCCTCACATCTCTAAATATACCAAATGTGATAATTCTGTGAGCAAACCCAGTTATGCGTGATACATTTTTTATGATTCGAAGCTAACAAAGTAACTAGATCTCGGGAGGGTGCCAAAAAATGTGGTGTTTATATTTCAAGTTTTCCCCAAATTTCTGCTATTCTACCCTTCCCCCTTCCCCGATAACTACACGACTACACGGGAAACTTTCTTTGTTCTGTGTCCCCTCCCTTCCCGTAGCATTTCTAGGCGGTATTCCTAGATTATCCCTGTCTTGACAAGGTCACTTTGTCAGCCGGGAACCTCAGTCGGGACACTTCCAGCCTTGGTTGTCCCATTTGTAAAAATAAAAAAGGAGCATGATTCCTAGGTGGGTTTTTTTTTGGGGGGGCACGATTTCATCAACGTGGGCTCTGAGTTCAGATCTTGCTTCTGATGCCCTTAGCTTAGATCAGAGCAGGGGGAGAGGGCTACCCCAAAAGGCCGGAGAATGCAGCAGAAAAGGGGGTGATCTTTAGGGCCCCCAGTGCCGGCTCCCGTCCCCGTGGTGGCCCGGATCCATTTCTTTCTTTCTCATCCAGGGAGAGGAAGGCGCCCGTGGGAAACCCCCAGAGAAGTACAAGATGTGGGGAGCAGGGCTCCCTGCTCTGTGTGAAGGCGTTCCTCATGCTCCACTGAGTTCCAGCGGCCACGACTTTAACCGTCCCTGACTCCCTCAGACCCAGCCCTCGGCTGCCCGTCCCTTGGTCCTGCTGCTGGCTCCAAGCCTGTTTGGAGACCGAATTCCAAGGTTTTTATCAGGGAATTTCCCAGGATCTAGAGAATTTTAGAACCTTAGCAACAGCCATTTTTGCCGTCTTGAAGTTGTGAAGAAGCCTTGGAAATAACATTTCACATGTTTATAGCTCTCCAAAGGTTGACAAAACACTTTTCATCAAAACCCCCCTGTGATGGTGATGGTGGTGATGATGATGATGATGATGATGATGATGATGATGATAATGATGATGGTGATGATTCCCATCTCCCACTGACAGAATCCCTCACCCTGATTTGAACAGACTTTTAAAAACTCAAGAGGAGTTTCTCTGGGGTCCCACAATTGCAGGAAACACTCATTTTAAATCTTTCCTCCCTGTTTGCTCATAGTCTGTCCCAGCCCCCCCAGGCCCAGCAAGGAAAGAGTCCCCAGTTTAGGCCAGAGTTTGGGCCTTCTGCCGCCTCCCCTCCTCCCCGGCCTCCAGGGCCCCACCAGCCTGATGCAACGGGCAGCAACGTGACAGGAGCCACCTTACCCACAAAGGCAGAACAGGTTTTCTCTCCTCCGTTTCCATGACCGCGTGAGAGGTACCTGGAGCAGGCGGGCGAGGGCCGGCCACAGATGTCAGAGCCTGGCGAGATTGGCCCGGCTGATGGCTTGTCTTAGTGCCATAGGCGCGAGGGGGGCCCTGCTGCTGCCCGCTCCCCAGATGGCACAGGCTGCCTCCTGCCCCTTGCCAGGGCTCCCAGTGCAGCCTCGGCCTTCTGGGTGCCTTCCCAGAGTTTCGCTGGAGCGAGGCCGGGTCTAATCACTGCTGTTGCTGGGGCAAGGGCTGGGGGCCCCAAGGATGGTTGGGCATGGGCTGCTTAGGCCCGCCCCTGCTCGATGCCCACAGAGGGCAGTACCTTGCTCGGGATTAACAGCTAAATAGTCAATAAATAGCCGGGCAAGAATTCAAACTCAGATGTTCTCCTTCCCAGACTGGGCTCTTTTATAATCCACATTTGGTAGGAAAAATATGGTCTATATTCTAATCAATAGGGTCATAATCATGGCATTTGTTATCACTTTTAAGGTTTGCAAAGTGTTTGACATATGTGATCTTACTCTTCCCTCCTTACATATTATTGTCTCATTTGCTTCTCAAAACAGACCTGAAAGGTGCTGTTATTATTTCTGTTTTATATGTAGAGAGAGAGAGAGAGAGATGGATATAGATATGGATATATAGAGATCTATAATAGCATATATATATAGTGCTTATTATGCACTTTATAATTGTTCTCCCACTTGATCCTCACAGTATTCCTGGAAGTTGGATGCTATTTTATCCCTATTTTGCAGATAAGGAAACTGAGGCAGGTGAGTCACATGACTTACCAGGGACACACACTTTGTCAGAGGCCGGATTGGAACTCACGTTCCTGATCTAGCTCTCTAATTGTCCCTCCACCTAATTGCCATAGATTAAGGCCAAAGGCTGGTGGGAGAGTTAGGGATCAGCTGGCTCAATGCCCTCATTTTAGAGAGATGACTAATAATCTTGTCCATCCGCAGCAGGATTGGGACAGCCAGGCTGGGTCAGCCTTGGGGGGGGGGGGGTCAGACATCCCCTGGGATGCTGAGACAGGAGCATTGTCAGGTGGGCAAGCCGTCCGGCATCCTCTCCTCCTTGGGCCCACAAGAGGTCTGTTCCTCTTTCTTTGGTGTCCTACAATTGCAGGAAATACCCAGAGGAAGCTCCCAGACCCGGGGCTCCTGGGGAAGGAGCCTTCGTGAGCCCGGGCGATGGGAAATTTTTCCCACATATCCTGGGGAGGAGGCTCACAATCCCAGAGGATATGCTCAGAGCCCCCATCAATAGGCTCCCCGTGAGCAGGGGGAAAGTGGCGTTTCATGGGTGGATTTCCTGCCTTTGGATAGCACCCCTCGCTCCCACCTCCGGCCTCCTCTTTCTCTTCCATTGCCAACAAACAATGACCTGTCTCCTGATGAGCTTTCAGCAGCAGGTGCATGACCAACGTCAGGCTCAAAGCACATTATGCGCCAGACCAAATCATCGGCAGTTCTGGCGGAGCCTGGAAGGAAAAGTCCGCCATTCTTCCGGGGGGGAGGGGAGCTAGGAAACCCACACCGAGACCCTGGGGGACCCCCAGGTTCAGAGAGACAGAACTATTTTTCCAAGGTCACACAGCTAGTCCTCCGGGCTCTTTCCATGACGGGATCCTTAGGGTGGGATTATAGAGTGAAGGTTAGCCATGTAATTTTTTTCCATTTTATTTTTTTCTCATTTTAATTTTTTTTATTTTTAAAATTTAAATTAAATTTATTTTAATTTAAAAATTAAAAATTTTAATTTTCTCATTTTAATCAAGCAAATAAAATGTAATTACTTAAAAGGACTTCCTGTATATTGAAAGTAGCAATGCTAGTTTAAAATGCACTAAGACTTGAGACACCGTACCTAGAACGGAGCAGAAGGATAGGACTGCATCTGAAACTTGGAGTCCCTGTAGTGTAGTCCAGGCTTAGGAGGCGCGACTTTCAAAGCTGTCCCATTTGTCCATGTTCTCTTCTCTGGGGCCATGTCATTTCTATGGTCCCAGAACAGAGAGCATTTCGTCCAAGCCTCCCTTTTATGGGGAAGGAAACTGAGGCCCAGAGGGAAGTTTGCCCCAGAATGTGCCCCAGATGAATGTTCATAGAATCCTAGAGTTCTTGGTTGCCTTTGCCCCAAGCTCCCATTCTCTACCTACTGGAATTAGCTGAGTGTAGAAGAATTAAGAGCAGCACAGAATCTGGAGGATTCTCCTTTCCCCACCGCAACGCTATTGAGGATGGAGGTTAAGGATTCTGACTGAAGATCACATGGAGCCAAAGCTCAGGTAGCCTGAGGCAAGTGTCCAAGAGCCTTAGTCAATTTTCCCATCTGCAAAATGGGGAGAACACCACCTACATGTCTCCCTCACTTCATCTCCCCCCCCTCGCCCACACCCCGAGCAGGAATGCTTTGAAGAGAGGAAGGGCTCCCCGTGTTTTCCTTAGCATGCTGCGCTCCCCAAGTGATGAGCCTGTGTCTGTGTGGGCTGGAGCAGTGTTGAAACTGGCTGGCCCAGGAGCCGTCCCAGAGAGACCGAGTGGGGAGAAGGGGGCTGTGGGTCGCCAGCTGATGACCTGGGGAGGAAGACTCCAGGAGACTGGTCTCTGGCAGGTAGCAAGTCTGCCCCGTTATGAGGGACCCAGATTGGCAACGGTTTTGTGGGAGCCTCCTTCCTTCTGCCAGGAACCAGCCTCATCACTCACTTATTCCTATAAGCTCTCAGGCCCTGAGCCCCTTCCTCTGCCATTGAGACTTTTGTTGGCTTCAGTCCTAGGCCCCGGGCTGTTCCCTTTTCCCAGAATTCAAGGCTTAATAACACCTTCAAAATCTCAGCCATTATTCAAGACTCAGCTCAAGCTTTGCCTCCTCCTAGAAGCCTTCCAGGATTTCTGTTAGCTCACAGGGATACTACTCCTTCTTCCTCCAGCTTGCACTGGCTGCACTTCTCTGGCATTTTCCACATGCTGCCTCTCCAGCTGCGCCATGTTTTATCTTTATCTATGGATGTATCTTCATTCAATGATCATTTATTTTTAATTAATCTTTTTAATTATGAATTTAGCATCACTTTTTACTCTGTGATTCTTAGCTTTTTGGGACAGTTGCAGGGATGTAAAGACAGTGTCTTCAAGGGGCCTCAATTTGTTTTTCTCTTATTATTAGAGAAATCTAAAATGGTTTTTCCACTTTATTATTTGTTTATTCATTCATTCATTTATTTTTGCTGAGGCAATTGGGGATAAGTGACTTGCCCAGGGTCACACACTAGGAAGTGTTAAGTGTCTGAGGGCAGATTTGAACTCGGGTCTTCCTGACTTCAGGGCTGGTACTCTATCCACTGTGGTACCTCGGTACCCTAGTTTTTCACTTTTAAAATAACCATCTCTATTAAGGTCCTACTCTATGTGAAGGTGTATGGCAGGTAATAGCTGTACCTTCCGCTTGGATCACAACCCTTTCACATGGTGTCACAGGCTTAAAGAGACACAGAGAGAGACAGAGACAGAGACAGAGACACACACACAGAGAATAAGAGAAACAGAGAGAGAGAGACAGAGAGAGACAGAGACACACAGACAGAGAGACAGAGACAGAGACACACAGAAAGAGAGATGGAGGGAGAGAGACAGAGACACATACACACAGAGACAGAGACAGAGAGAGAGACAGAGAGAGGCAGAGACAGGGACAGAGAGAGAGACAGAGATACACAGAGAGAGGATAAGAGAAACAGAGAGAGACAGAGAGAGACAGAGAGAGACAGAAAGAGACAGAAAGAGAGAGAGAGGGAAGGAGAGAGACAGAGACACACAGACAGAGACAGAGACACACAGAAAGAGACAGAAAGAGAGAGGGAGGGAGAGAGACAGAGACACACACACAGAGAGACAGAGAGAGAGAGACAGAGAGAGGCAGAGACAGAGGGACAGAGAGAGAGACAGAGATACACAGAGAGACAGAGACAGAGACACACAGAAAGAGACAGAAAGGGAGAGAGACAGAAAGAGAGAGAGGGAGGGAGACAGAGACACACAGACAGAGAGACAGAGACAGAGACACACAGAAAGAGACAGAAAGAGAGAGAGGGAGGGAGAGAGACAGAGACACACACACACAGAGACACTGACAGAGACAGAGACAGAGAGAGAGAGAGAGAAGGAGAGACAGACACACAGAGAGAAGGAACAATTGGGGGGGCCATCTATCCAACCCCTCATTCCATACTCTGGAATTTGGCCCAGCCTGGGGTCCCACAGCCCCTCTGACACTGGGCAGCCAGATCTCCCTGGCCCTGAACCCAGCGCCCTCTCCCCCCTCAGACTTGTGGAGCCCCCATGATCTCATCTTTTTGTAACTCGGGTCTTTATTTTATGGACGAGAAAACCAAACCACAGGGAGATGTCAAGAGGGGCGCCGGCTCTGATTGTCGAATAATCAGCGTTGAGCGTTTACACCTTGAAAACTGGCAGAGGCAACAAATTGGGGCTTAATTATTGTTTGGATGATTATCTAGACTTAAGAAAGTGATAGAGAAAATGTTAACAGCACAGCAAGATTGTCTAGACTTAAGAAATGGTGGAGAAAATGTTAATATTGCAACATAAACTTAAAGTCATATATGCATACTATTTCCTTCTGGAGAGCTGCTTGTTAAATGTTTAACAGCATACTTTTGCTGCATGCTATTTCCTTCTGGAGAGCCGGTTGTTAAACATTTACTAAGGGTTACTTGCTGGAATTCTAAAGAGCTGGTTGTTTGCTCCCTAGACTAGCACATTCTTCCTCCGCAGTTTATGGTTAACTAAGGAACTCAGATTATTGTTGAATGAGGGAATGACTATAATAATGTTTATCTTGATAGAAGATTTTAAGATTACAAACCACATTGCATTCAACCCACTTGAAGCTCACGTCATCTTTTGAGGAAGTGAGTCCAAGTATTACTCTCCCCATTTTGCAGATGAGTAAATCTGAGTTTCCTGAGATCACGTGGCCAGGAAAGGACGATGACAAAGCACTAGCGTGGAAGCGAGCGGGCTGTGAGAGAGAGGCAAAGGGGCTGCTCAGATAATGTGTGACTGTGGGAAATTATTTCACTTCCTTAAGTATTGTAATGGAGGGGGATTCTGGTCCGGAGCTGGAAAAACTCCTTAATGATCCAAGTTGTCCAGAAATAGAAGGGGCTGCCTTGGGACAGGGGGAACCACCCTCAGTAGAGGACTGAAAGCAGAGGCTCTTGGACCGTGGGGGAATGGTTGGCCCCGAGGGCCCTTCTCTGCCTCTGGGACTCGGAGAGACTGTTAGCCGGCCCCAGACATGTCTCCTCATCCCTCAGAAGGCAGCGTCCTTCCTGCGTCCAGCCGGAATCCCGACTCTCTGGCTCGCCTCCAAGGCTCCTTCCAGGCCCGAAAAGAGTCAGGAAAAAGTCCCCAGTGCCAGGAGGTGGCCGGGGACAGCAGGGAGACGAGTGGGCCCCTGCTGCCGGCCTCACTCCACAGAGAGAATGGTGGGGTTTTTCTTGTGACCGGGCCTGAATCTGGGGACCAAAGTGGCCAACAGGCCTCCGCCAGAATGCCCCCAATACACCCCCTTTCAGGTCCCCCAACCCCGGGCCCAAGGAAAACCTGTTGGCTTTGTCTCTGAGAAAGGGTTTGCCTCGTGACAGAGGGACAGCCCCCTCAGGGCTGGATTCAGACTTGAGGGGAACCCGGTCTGCAGCCCAGTGAAACTTTGGGTTCCCACGTGGGCTCCCGGGTTTGCTGGACAACCTCAGGCCCTCTCGAGGCCCTACCCTGGGGGTGGGGAGCAGTGGGTCTAGCCTGGACTCTGAGAGACTCTGAGTTCAGATACTTAGCACCCCCTCCCCTCCACAAGTCACTTAGCTTCCATCTTCCTGTTTTCTCATCTGTAAAATGGGCCCAGTGCGCCCGCCTCTCAGGACTGTGAGGACCAGTTAAGAACTCAGGACCTGCTCGTTGCAAATCTCTGCCTGCTCTATAAATGCCGGGGTTCGCTCGGTCAGGGGGAGGGGGACCAGATGGTCTGTCTGTGGCCCCGGGAACATGAAGTGCACGTCAAGGATTTAAGGGCCTACTGTGTGCGGTGCTGGGAGCGTAAAGGAAGGCAGGCAGACTCTCCCGTCCCTTCCTCGGGGTCCCTGCAGACTAGTGGCAGAGTAAGACAAGCACAGTCTGCCAGCATTGCTTGGGGACAAATCCTAACATATTGGGTGTGTAGGAAAGGTCCGAAGGGGAGAACTGAGGGCGGAGGCGACCTGCAGAAGGGGTGGAAGCCGGGGGCTTTCTGAACTGGGCCTTGAAGGGAAGGAGAGTGTGGTCAGGAGGAGCTGTGGGGAAGCTGCCCGAGGTCAGCGGGGGCACGAGTGGCTGCCCCCCTGGCCTGAGACAGAGCTGGGAGGAAGGGGCAGGCGGATCGCGAGGCCCTGAAGGTCAGGCCGAGAGCTGCCCTCCCGAAGGCCGCGGGGGAGCCGGGGGGGCTGATAGCCGCGGACTTGGCAGAGGGCACTGAGGAGGCGCGAGGAAAGGGCAGAGCACATGATGCCGGATCGATAGACACCATTCATGAGCACAGAAGCTTTCCGGCATTTGCTTTGCTCTTCCTGTCAGTGAGAGCCCGCAAGGTCAGTCTGGGTGGAGGCGGCTGGGCTCCGGCCTTCCGCCTTTGCGGGCCGGCCTCCTTGGGAAGGTGGGGAAGGGGCGGTGATGGGCACAGCCCCCCCAGCCGCTCCCCAGCACACGGGGCCCCCCTTCCTCCCCCAGGCCGGGCCCCAGAGCCCGACTTGGCCGGCGGCCCAGGCCCCGAGGGCCACCTCTGCGAGGGGGAGGAAGGATCCGGGGACAGCCACCGCCGGGGCCTGGGCATCCAACGCCCAGATGGCCAGGCAGGGGCCACCATTTCTGCTCTTCCCCGGAGGGAGGGAGGGAGCAGCCATGGCCGGACTCCCTGGACACTGCCTATGGTCTGGCTGGCTCGGAGGAAATTTCTAACCCTGGCAGATGGGCCCTCCGAGGGAGCCGGGCCTGGCGCTTGGGGGAGGAGGCGGCCCTGGCGCCCAGAAGCTCCAGTCTCTGTTTCTGCGTTGTGTGGGGCACCGGGTCTCTCCCCTGCTCTGTTCTGGCAGGGAGCACCCAGGGAGACGGCGGCCAGGGCTTTCTGCTTCCTCCTTCCCAGGATCCTTCCTTCTCCTGCTGCCTCTACACCCCCTTTGGTGGCAGATTCTGGAGTGCCAGCCTGGAGGAAGCGGTCCCTTTTGGGGACAGCGGGGAGGGCGATGTCAGGGCTCCTCTGTGCCCGGGAATGGCGCGGCTCAGGAGCCGGGAGGGGCCCTGGCGGAGGGACGGCCACGGCGGCCCCAGGTTAGAAGGCGTGTGCTTAGGTGTGGCCCCATAACTCCCCTGGCTGGCTGCCTGCCGCTGTCTAATTAAGGTGCCCTCCCAAACGCCCTCCAGCCAGTGGGGCTGCCAGGGGCCAGCCCCTCTCCTGGGGGCTCTGGGGTCACCTTGGGGAGAGTCGCCCCCCTTCTCTTCTGGACACCAGGGAGGGGTCTTCCCATCCACCCCCACACACGGGTTCAGGGAGACCCAGCTGCTTGTAAAAGTGCTGTGAGATCCCTGATCAAAGGCTCCATTGAAGGGCCTGTCGGGGCCAGTGGGGATGCCCCCTGAGGAGGAGGGGGAGGAGGTAATGGGGAGGGCTTTGATTCCTGGGTGAGTGGGCAGCCGGCGGCTGAAGCACCCTGTGAGGGAGGGGATTGGAAGGGAGCTGGCCAGGTTGCAAACCCATGCAGACCCACAAACAGCGTGACTCAGTTCACCGCATCTTCCCCCGCAACCAGTTGTCCCAGAGCCCCGCTGGGTGGCTTTCTCAACAGCGGAGATTTAAGGAGGCCTTGGAGGCCGGCTCATCCAACACCACCCCCATTTAACAGATGAGGAAACTGAGGCAGGAGAGGTGGAAGATTTGGCTCTTGGTTTGGAGGGTGAGTCAGGGAGGTCTAAGTGAGGAGCTGAGAGCCTGGAGGAGAGCAACCTCCCCCAAGATCCCCAGCTCTCCCGCCTCGCTGAACTCCCGGCCACGTCTCCCTCTCAGTGACCAGACAGAGCCCAGCTTCCCAGAACTTCCCTGGTTCCTTGGAGTCCCCTTCCCCCTCCCCCATGCCCCATATAAAGGGAGTCCAGCTTCAGACTTTATAATTTTGCTTAAAAGGAGGCTCCTGTTCCTTTTAAAAACCCTGTAATTAGTGCTGGCTCCGGGTACCCCCTCATTACTGGAGCCTGGGAGGAATACTCGGTAATTATGGGGGAGGGGAGGGGCCGGGAAGCAGGAAGCTCCCAGGGACCATGGGGGGGGGGGAGGGGACGGTAAAGAGGCCCACATTGTACTTGACTCCACACTGGGGCTGGGGAGGGCTCTGGGGCTCCCCGGGCAGGGAGGAGGGGGCTCCGGCCCCGGGGAGGGAGGAGGGGGCTCTGGCCCTGGGGAGGCCCCTTGCAATTTCTGGGCAGGGGGCTGGAGCTTGCAAGCATCCTCCCAGCTCCTTCTCCCCCAGCCCCGCTTCGGTCCTTCCAGAGCCAGAGAAACCCGGGAGCAGGAGGGTCCCGTTCGGGGCAGGAGGGCTCAGCCAGGGGCTTCTCCCCCTCCCCCAGCCCTGCCGGGAAGGAAGGGGACCCTCCGGGGAAGCAGGAAACACTGCTGGAATGCCTTTGCTGGCAAGGCGCCGCATTTGGCCGAGACTCAGTTTCCTTATTTGTAACGTGGGAATTCTTTGTGTTAAAAAGGGCTTTGTGTGAACCTTCACGCTAAGGAAGTGGGAGTTATTGCAACCCTCGATTTTAAGCATCTTTGTAAAATCTTAATGAGGGGCTGGAGAAAAATGAATGAATGAATGAATGAATGAATGAATCACAAGGTTTCTTAGGCCTGTGGTCCTGATTCGCTGCCCTGGAGGAGCTGGTGTTCTCCTGGGGGCCAGAATTGGGAGGAGAAGCTGGATTCGAGGAGGGTTTGGCTCGACTGCAGCCTCCACAAGGGAAAGCTGGCAGCGACCCCACACCCTTGTCCTCGGGCTCCTGGGCTCTGCCTGGGGAGCGCTCGCTTAGGCCCACAGGGAGAGAGTTATCCACTCCACAAAAGGTGATCTTCTTCTACGGATGGCCCAGGGTCCCTACAGACCCCAGCCCCTCTCTTCTCCTCCATGGCCCGGGACTTTGGGACAGACAAGACCTTCCACTCACTTCTTGCACAAATCGGGGTGTCCCGGGGGAGCTGGGAGACCAGCCTGCGAGCTGGGGACTGGCCTGGGAGCCGGGGAATGGCCTGGGAGCCGGGAGGTGCACCTGGGAGCCGCTTCTCCCCACCAAGGGCCCAGCGCTCCCCAGGAAGCAGACACAAAGGGGATTGTTCAGGCCTCAGTCAGCCTCCATCCTGAGAACAATTGGGGAGAAAAAAGCAAGACTGTTTGTCCTGGGGAGCGCTGCCGCTGGGAAAAAGCCGAGTGTCTCCTTGCTAAAATTAGCCACTTAATAAGCCATTATACCAAGGGCGAGCAAAGGCCTCCATTGTTTTGACCTAGGGGTCCCGAGGGACCTGGGGGGAGGGAGGGGCAGGGCAAGATCACAGGAGTGGTCCATCTGGAGCCGAGGGTGCCCTGCTAGGAGGAAAAGCCCAGGGAGAAGGGCCCGGGGGCCGGGAGAGCCAGTTCCCCCCCCCCCGGGGATGGTGGGAGAGCCAGGGCCCCTGGGGATGGCAGAATGGTGAGGGTCCCCAGACACTGAGGGCCCCGGAGGATGCTGGGAGAGCGAGGGCAGCAGAGAGCCAGGCAGAGGCCCCCCTCCTGGTGCTGAGTGTGTTACTGTGCCCTTGGCTCCTGCCTGGCAAAATGAGATCTCAGCCCAGCATCCAGGAGGATTTATTGACTTTGTCTTATATGTGAAAACACTGAAGTAGGCGCTGAGGGGGGAGTAGGAGGAGCAAGGGAGATGGAGTCCTTGCTCCCCAAGGACTTTGTAGTCTGGATGGGAAACTAGGATGTAATGGGCCTGAAAACAAAATAGCCGCAGTCAGAGGCCGGCTATGAGCCATTTCCTCCTCCCTGATCCCACGCTGGACATTGTCTCAGGGGAGGGGGATGGGAAAGAGGGGTGGGGGTGGGGAGACAGCTCCATCCAGACTGAGAGTCCATGAGAAGGGGTATCCCAGGTCACACAGGCTCAGTTTCCTCATCTGTTAAATGGGGATGATATAGCTCTATCACTTTTGTCCCCAAGCATGCTGTGAGCAAAGTGCTTTATGAAAGCCTGGAGACACTGTGGAGATGGGAGGGGAGAGCATCACCCCTGTCATCCTTCTCTCCTCTCTTTCTTTTTTCCTGTCGCTCCTCTTCCCTTTCTTTCCTCCTTTCCTTTCCTTCTCTCTTCTTCCTTCTTTCTGTCTTTCCTTCTCTTTTTCTCCTTCCTCTTCTCTTTTCCTCCCTTCTTCCCTCCTTTTTTCTTCTCTCTTCTTTCTTGCTTTTTCTCCTTTTTTCTCACCTCTTTCCTCCTTTCTCTTCTCCTTTTTTCTCTCTTCTTTTTTCCTTCCTTCCCCTTCTCCTTCCTTCTCTCTTTTTCTCCTTCTTTCTCTTCTCCTCTCCTCCTTCCTTCTCTCTTCTCTCCCTTCTTCTCTCCTCCCTTTTCTCCTCTTTTTTCTCCTTTCTCCTTCCTTCTCTCCTTCTTTCCTCCTTCCTTCTCCTCCCTTTTCTCATCTTTTTTCTCTTTTTTTCTTCCTTCTTTTCTCCTCTTCCCTTCTTCTCTCCTCTCATCTTTCTCTCCTCCCTTCTCTCACATAAATACACGGCCACCTTCATAGTCAAGGCCCATCACTTTTTCCTGGACAATCTCCTAATTCTTCTTCCTGCCTCTAATCTCTCACCTCTAATCCACCTTCCACCCAGCTGCCAAAATAACCTTCCTCAAACCCAGGCCTGACCACGGCACTCCCCTGTTCAAGAAGCTTCTGTGGTTCCCTGTTGTCTTTTGGATAAAATCTTGCCATTTAAAGCCCTTTACTTTCTGACATTGGTTTGTCCTTGTAGGTATGTGTTATATTCTCCTGCATCCCAAATGGCCCGTTTCCACTTCCCTGAGCTCAGGATTGTTTCCCACCTCCAGGTTTTTGTACAGACCGTTCCACATGCTTGGTGTGCAATCTCTGGCAATTCTGTGTCTACTTAAGGAGCCTGGGCAGGTTGCTTACTTTCACTGAGCCTCAGCTTCCTTCTCTGTAACATGCAGGTACTTTCTAGTTTTCTGGCTTGCGATCCTTTCTCGCTCCTCTCGCCTAAAACTGGTAGCTTCTTTCAGGCTCATCTCAAGCACCATTTACTGTGAGAAATCTTCCTTGAACCCCCAAAGCCATCACTCCCTTATATTTTCTTTCCTGCCTGCAGGTATCATATATGTATCATGTATATTAAAATGCAAACTGCTTGGAATCAGGGAATTGTTCTTTTTTGTCTCTGTGTTTTTAGTACCTAGCACAGTGCCTAGCATACAGTAAGTGCCTAATAAGTGCCTATTAGGTGACACACGGTTGTCACTTACTAAATTCTTTGTAAATTGAGTGGAACTAAATTTAATGCAGACTCCCGGGTGATGTAGGAATCCTTGAGATCTCCGTGAACAGTTTTCTGCTCTTCCTTCCATTGATTTTTGCTGGAGTCCCTGGGTCCTCAGGGAAACTGCAAAGTTGCCTCCTCATCTTCTCTCCCTTCCCGAGATGAGGCCCTTGGGAGCCGGGCTGGGCTGAGCTAGGCCGGGCTAGAAAGCACTCCTCCCCCTCCTCCTTCCCACTCCTCGGCTCAGCTAATTGGGAAAGAAACAAAATAAATCCGAAGCTCTTGGGCGCCGTGTGGTTCCCAGCCCCGAGCCAGGCTCTGCCCACAGGGAGGTTCCATCGGGAGATGGCCTGGCTCTCATGAGAGCCCCCAAGCAGTCCCAGCTCAGTAATAGCAGCATTGGGGGCTTCCCAAGGTATAGACAGGAAAACTTGGCCAGACGCTTCCAGAATGTCCGATCCTTCTTTAGTGTCTGAAGGGCAGCAGGGAATGAGAAAAAGGGCTTGGAATGGGGGGACCCGAGGGTGAACATAACCACGGGCAGATCTTTGTCTGTTTCCCAATCTGTGAAATGGGTATAATAATAATCCTAGCTCTGTAAGCCTTAAACAATTTTAAAACTGTGAGTCATTATTAAGAGAGGGAGCGCCTCTACTTATCCCCATTTTATGGATACAGCAATTAACCTCAAAGGAGTAAAATTCCTCCTCTAAAGCCCAGCTTCTTAAATTGTGGTTCGGGACCCCATGCGGTATCTTGGACTGAATGTGGGGGCTGTGAAATTATGATTTATTATCAGTGAATGTTTGATTCCTGCACCTCATCTATATACCTATATGCCCTGGTTGTGGAAAAATTGCAAAGGGGTCTCAGGTGGAAAAAGTTTAAGCAGGTCTGGTGTAAAGGCAGAGCAGGAACAGAATCTACTCCCTGTGTGTTCCTGGGGGCCGCTGGGAGAGAGTTCATTTAACTCCAGGTGGCCCGATTCTAAAATCTGAGATCCTCCGGGTGATCAAGGCCCTGGATTTGGGGGCAGAACATCTGGGCGGAACCGAGCGATCTCAGCCAAGTCCTCCTTCCGTGGAAATCCTGTCCCATGGAAGGTGAGAGATGGATGGTAATATTATAATTATTTACTATTAAGGTTTGCAAAACTCATAACAGACATTGTCATTTGATTCTCAGATATGAAGGAATTGCTATTACTATCCCCATTTTACAGATAAGGAAACTGAGACTGAGGGCGGTTGTCACTTGCCCAGGGTCACAAAGCTATTCTGAAGGAGGATATGAACCCTTCCTGACTGACAGGGTGCCCTCCCACAAGTTCTGACCCCTCCTGCCCTCCTAGCCCTGAGAATGGCTTTTTCCCTTTGGGCTCCCTGCTTTGTACAAGGTTATCCCTGCTCCATCCATATGTTTTTCAGTCCTTTCTGCCTTGACCTCCTCCTGCCTCCTCTCCCATCCCCAGCTCAGAGGAAGGCACCCAGCTCTGAGCCAACAGGGCCCCGGATTACATCAGCAGCGCGTCCCTAGGGGCTGCTGGGATGCTCCAAAACTCTATTACAGGGCTGCCTCCCAACTTGCATCAGCCTTTTTGCAGGGCCTTGTCAGCAGGAGCAGAGCTGGGTGCCCGCAGCTGCCTCTGTGAGGGGCCGAGCATCCGGGAGGTTCTCCCACCCAGGCCGAGATAGGTGGGGAGCTGGGCCTGGGGCAGAGCAGCTGCCTCCGAGAGGGGCCGAGCACCCGGGAGATTCTCCCTCCTGGGACGGGCTAGATGGGGAGCCCAGGCCGGGCTAGGTGGGGAGCCCAGGCCGGGCTAGGTGGGGAGCCCAGGCCGGGCTAGGTGGGGAGCCCAGGCCGGGCTAGGTGGGGAGCCCGGGCCGGGCTAGGTGGGGAGCCCGGGCCGGGCTAGGTGGGGAGCCCCGAACACCCGGGAGATTCTCCCTCCTGGGACGGGCTAGATGGGGAGCCCAGGACGGGCTAGGTGGGGAGCCCAGGCCAGGCTAGGTGGGGAGCCCAGGCCGGGTTAGGTGGGGAGCCCAGGCCGGGCTAGATGGGGAGCCCGGGCCGGGCTAGGTGGGGAGCTGGGCCTGGGCAGAGCAGCTGCCTCCATGAGGGGCCGAGCATCTGGGCTGTCTCCTCCCGCCTGGGCTGGGCCTGGGGCAGAGCAGCTGCCTGGCAGCCTGGACCAGCCTGAAGGTTGCCTGCCTTCTAGGGGAAGCTGCTGCTCTAGCTGGCCCCAGGACACGGTGAGGAACTTCCTAGACCCTGCAGCTTTTAAGGAGTCTATCCGGCCTCTCTGATGCTCCCCCAAATCGTGCTGCCTTTTATTCATTGGCACAACATCTGAGGAGCTCCCTCACATTGATATAGGCCCCCAGGGGCCTTGGCTGTGCCCCCATCCAGTCGTGGGACACTGGGCAAACCACTTTCCTTCACTGTGCCTCAATTTCCTGTTCTGTAAAATGGTTCGCTCTCATCAGTCTCAGCCCCAGGTCTGTGTACTTCAGTTCTCCGGTAGCTATATTTCAGCAGAACAATCTCCCTTTGTGAGCCTGTGGGTCTTGTTTTATGCATTTACACACGTTTTGAAGAACCATAATTAACTGTAATAGTGAGGGAATCGAACTGAGACTTTGCCAGGGACCTGGAAGTTGAGTCCAGGCCGAGGGACCCAGAGGCCCTTGTGCTGCTCTTGATTCTGGAATCTCCTTATCTGTCTGGGCTGACTGGATGGATCTCCCCGCCCAGCCCGTGTCCCGGGCCGTGACGGGCTCAGCTGAGACAACAGCCCCACGGCCCTCCTGGAACGTATGATTGTTGTTTTCGGAGATATTGTTGTTGTTAGCCGTCGGCGTTCTCTGCAACAGCCGGGCCAGGCTGTGCCCCATCCCGCCAGCGCAGGGGCTGCCGTGGGCGCGAGCGGGTCTACAGGGACCTCTCTGTGCTCCCGGGGTATGGAAGACGATGAACCAGAGAAATGGGGGCGTCCGCCCTTCCCCCATGTGGCCCACCTCCTTGCCCCCCGACCCCGGAGAGCCCGGACAAAAGTTCTGATGCTAAAGACCGCCCCACGTCCCCTCAAACTCAGGCTGTTCCCTTGGTCTTTGCTCAGGAAACCGTGCCCCAGCAGGATCCCTCTCTTCCTGCCGAGAGTGGGAACTTGGGATTATCAATGCAGAGCCAGAAGGTAAACTGAGGCAGGCCACCAGAATCAGGCTTGAAGTAGTTTCATGAGAGGTCAGACTGTTGTACTTGGAGTCAGCAAGTCCTGGGTTCAATCCTTTCTCAGATACTTCCTGGCCCTGCCTTTGCTTAACCGCCCATCTTCCTGTTTGCCTCAGTTGTCTGTGAAATGGGACCGATAATAGCATCTGCTCCCCAGGATGTCTGCTCCAAGGATGCAAGTCCTAATTTGATCCCCTTGGTTGTTTCCCCAGGAGCCCCTGATCGGGGCCGATGAGGGCCACGGCGAGAAGGTTGTTTAAGCTAACCCGGCCCTCATGTGCTGCGGGCCTGGGCTGGTCAGTTTTTCCTCTGACCCCGTTCTCTCCTTCCCAAAGTGAGTCAGAGACGATTTCTTAGCTCTGGGGCTCCCTGGTCCTGTGTGTACGTTTACCCAGGGCCAGTCGTAGCAGGGGCTGGGCCGGGGCTGGACCTGCCCCCCCCCCCCCCCACCGACCTGGGCTGCCTTCTGAAGTCGTTGCCCTGCTCAGAAGAACAGACCCGGCCCTGTCCGAGTCTGGTTCTTGTCCTCGGTCCCTCGGCAGCTTTTTCTGATGGGATCCCCACCAGGCTTCCTGGCATTTCAAAGGCTTCTCCTCCCTCCCCCACCCCAGCTCTCCCCCCTCCTTCCTCGCTGTTTTCCATCTTGTTTGCATCAGTTTGCCCGCGGAAGACATCGCCGCCTCCTTCCAGAGCGCCTGCCTTGGAAAGAACTTGACTAAAGATATAGAGTCCCCGTCATCTCCCACCTCCGGGTCTTTGTACTGGCTGCCCCCCTGCCCACGGTGCCCCCTGCCCAGCGAGGAGCTGCCCAGCCTCCGCCCCGCTCGCCGCTTCCCCAAGGCCCCCCTAACCTCGTTCTTCCCCGCCTCCACCGTTAGCCCCCTCCGCCCCCGGGGTTTGCTTTGCATTGAACTTCTACATATATTTTATGCTTATTTATCTGTGTACGGTGAATGTTGTTACCTTCCCATGCACCGAAACTCCCAGAGGGCAGAGAATGTTTTGGTTTGTTTTTCTTTGTAACGCGGGCACTCAGCACTGTGCGGTCCCTTGCACATGCTGGACATTTAACTAGTGCCCGCCGAATGAAGGAATGAATGGATGAACGAATGAATTCTCTCTCCTTTCTAGCCCTTCTACTGGGAGAGCTCTTTCTGCCCCCCCTTCCTTGTCTTGACTGGAGAATAACAACAGCCACAAAACAAAACCAAAAACAACCATTTTTTAAAATTGAAAAAGGGCCTTCTAGGGAGGCAGGGAATACCAGAATTACTAATCCCATTTTGAAGATGGGAACACTGAGGCCCAGAGAATCCCAAAGTAACCCAGCAGAGACAGGGTCTGGAAGCCCGGCCACTTTTCTTGGTTCTAAATCAGATATCTGTGGCACTGGGTCCCCAGCACGCCGGAGCTGGTGGGAGGGAAATCCGAGTTCTCTGGCCCCCGAGGAACCGTAGGGAAGCTGCTGGGAGTTCAGGGTGGCCCACTCAAAGGCAGCCCCTCCCAGTCTCCCTTTTCCCCCGGGCACCAGGAGCTGGGGGCAGGGGGACCTCACCCCCTGCCTTCTCCAGTTGCCCAGGGTGAGGCTGCCTTTATTTCCTCGGCCCCTTTGTCAGCTCTTGGGAAAAGCCTCCAAATTACCCAGCCCGGCCAACTGAGGAGGCCTTTGAGAGCCGAGCTCACTAGCTTTTATTTCTTCATTCTTCCTTTCCTTTCTGCCTTCTGATGCCCCCGTCCGGCTCTCCAAAGAACATGGAGCGTCTACCTTCCCTCCCCCCCCCTTGGTCTGGGGGCTGAATGGGGATCAGAGGGACAGGAATGGGGACAAAGCCGGCGTCCCCTTTACTCAGATTAAATCTGTCTTTCTTTGCATCCTAGGGTCCCTTAATCTAGAACTGATCCAGAACAGAGGCCATTCTGCAATCTTGAAGGGAGCTCTAGAACAGTAAAGTCTGTGACCCTGACTTCTGTTGTGAGGGCCAAGGGAGATGGCCCTCACTCAGCACAGGGCCTGGCCAGGAATGGGCCCCATGAACCTCCTGCTCCCTTTCCTTCCCAGCCGTCATCTCTGGGACTGACTCCCTCTCACCCCTCAGTTGTGCCCCAGTCAAACAGGAGGCGGGGCTGGCTCCCAAAGTCCCCTCCAACTTTCGGGAGGGGGAGACAAGTTCCGACGTCAGGGGGGATGGGAAGAGCACTAGCCACGGCCCATTATTGCGGTGGTTGCCTGTCCGCCGTAGGGGTTTGGTGAATACAAGATCTGACTGGGGGTGATGGGAAATGGAAGGACCTAAAAATGTCCTGAAGCCGTTTCCCTGCTTTGTAGCCATTTTGTTTGGCTCTGCGCTTTTTCCTTGATGACTGAAGGCTGTGAAATCCCAATGGAGCTTGAGAACACCAGGGGCAGAGCCACTCTTGGGTCCTGGGGAGCGTTGGGAGACCCTTACTCTCCCAGGAGAGTACAGGAGCCGCTGGGCCTGGGGGCAGTGGGACGGCCACGCTGAAATCTCGGTGTCTGGGGCTTGTGGCCAAGTGCCAACCAGATGGAAAACCCTTCCATCCATCCTGAATCACTGAGGAGTTTGGCTAAAGGTTCCTTTCACCATGGCTCACCCATCACAGGATAATTGGTTCCCTTCCTGAGCCTGTCCTTGCTTGCAGACTTTCTATGAAACCGGTTGATCAGTCATCAATCAGCATCCATTTAATGCAGTGTTAGGTCATGGGGATGTGCACGAGAAGGCAAAAACAGTTGCTGCCCTCAAGAAGCTTACACGCTATCAGCACAGATGTGCCAGTAATTAGATATATTCCAGAAACGTGGGGTTTTTTCATTATAGCTTTTTATTGACAAAACATATAGACGGGTAATTTTTCAGCATCAACAATTGCAAAACCTTCTGTTCCAATTTTTCCCCTCCTCCCCTACCCCCTCCCCTAAATGGCAGGCGGTCCCATACATGTTAAATATGTTAAAGTATATGTTTGATACAATATGTACAGTTATCTTGTTGCACGAGAAAAGTCTGATTTAGACAGAAGGTAAAAATAACCTAAGAAGAAGAAACAAAAATGTAAACAAACAACAGAGACTGTAAATGCTGTGTTGTGGTCCATACTCTTTCCCCAGAGTTCTTTCTCTGGGCGTAGCTGGTTCAGTTCATTACTGCTCCATTGGAACTGATTTGGTTCATCTCATTGCCGAAGATGGCCTGGTCCATCAGAACTGATCATCATTTAGTATTATTGTTGAAGTGTATAATGATCTCCTGGTCCTGCTCATTTCCCTCAGCATCAGCTCCTGTCAGTCTCCCCAAGCTTCTCTGTATTCATCCCACTGTGAACCTGGGTTTTAGGAACCTAAGTAATCCTTTAATAACTGAGTTTCAGTATAAGTCGCTTCCTTTATGATACCACGCATTTAAGAACATAACTGAGAAGTTCCTCCGGACGGTCAGAGGGGACCCCAGGAACGGTGAGGAGCCCGGCCTGCTAGGGGAAGGCGTTAGCAGCTGGGTCGGCCAGGGAAGCCGCCTCCCTCTCAGCCAAATCCTGAAGGAAGCCTGGGATTCTTCAGGCATGAGTCTGATATTTTGGAAAGGGCTTGTGCGCAGACTGCCTTATCTTGTGAGGTTTCTGGGCAGGGCGGGCCAGGGGTGATTCTGAGTCTCAGCCAGCTGAGGGAAGCCAGAGCTGGAAGCAGCCTGGCCGAGGTGGGGTTTCTGCTGCCCAGGTTACACCTGGCCTGGGAACCTGCTTGTCTCCAGCTTGGCTGTGCCCCCGTGTTCCCCGCCCCAGTCATGGGCTTCCCTTTCAGATGCCTCTGTCTGGTCTGGAGAGAAGAGCGGAGGCCCCCAGTTCTGTCTGTGCCTCTCATGCACACCTGGGTGGTATGAGCTAATGCCGTAAGCCGGCCTCAGGCGCCAGCTCTGTCAGCTTTTAGCTCATCCCTCCACCTGGGAGTCTGGGCCAAAAGCAGCAGCCAGGCCAGCTGGGATGGGTACACACCTGACGTGTGTGTGTGTGTGTGTGTCTGTAAACACCTAATTGACAAGAATGCCCCTTACCCAGGCTTTGCCCACTCACGCCGCTACCAAAGGCAAGCTTCCTGAGGACGGGGACCATGGAACCCCAGCCCCTGGCATGAGGCTTGGCACCCAGTGAGCGCTGCCCCATTTCCTGACTGATGTCCATTAAGTAGAAAGTACCACTGACCCAAAAACCGCTGGGTAGCACAGGGGACAGAGCTCTGGGCTCAGAATCAGGAAAACTTCACTTGAAATACTTTCTCGCTGTGTGACCCTGAACAAGTCACTTCACTCTGTCTGATTCAGTTTCCTCGTTCATAAAATGAGCTGGAAAAGGAAATTAGAAGCCGATCCAGGGTCTTTGCCAGGAAAACCCCTCATGGGGGTTTCAGACATGAGTGGAAATGATGGAGTAACAATAAAACTACCAACTTGGGCTAGAAATACAAAGAAAAGTCAAAAATAAAACCTCAGGATGTTTACAGTTTAGTGGGGGAGACAATGCGCAACCGTGTCCCCACAGGAGACCTTCAGCAAAAAGCAGAGAGGAGAACCAGGAAAATGGGCTTCTTGTAGAAAGTGGGACTTGAGCTAAAATTTCGGGGGAGAAGGAAGAGAACTCCAGATGTGGGGACAGTCAGAGAAAGCGGGCTGGTCCTGGATTCCCCATTGCTTTGCCCAGGCTTGAGACAGCTCCTGTGCCTCAATTTGCTCATGGGGAAGCAAAGCCCCACAAGGACTAGTTGAAGGAAGCAAGATGGGTGTGGGGGAAAGGAAAGGGAGTCTCTCCACGGACTCCTGGGCTGGCGTGTGGAAGGAGGAACATATCTGCTGAAATTCCAGATGGCAAATCTACAAGTGATGGGGAGAAGTGACAGAGAAATAGCTGTAGTTCCACAGGGGGAAGGAGCTCAGGCAGAGCTCTCCAAGGTGGCTGCCTTGCTAGGGAGTGAGCTCCTCATCACGAGAGGCAGCCAAGCAGATCCTGGAGGACTTTTTGTCAGGGAGGTTTTAGAGGGTGTTTGTGCCCAAGTGTGTGTTCGGCTCCCTGGCCTTTGGGGTACCTTCCAACCTTCATGTTTGGGAAGAGGAAGGAACTGGACACGGGAAAGCTGGATGGCTGCACACTGATTCAGCAGCTTTGAAGGGGAAAGCATGTCTGGAGGCTAGCTGAGTAATTTTTGGTCTCTGCCTTTGTACTCCGTCCTCTGCTCTCCTTTCCTCTCTCCTCCTCTCCTCTTTCCTCTCTCCTCTCCTCTTTTTTCCTTTTTTCCTTCTTTTTTTCCTTTCCTTCCTCTTTCCTCCATCCCCTTTTTCTCTCTTGATCCCTCCCTTCCTTCCCTCTTCTCCTTTCCTCCTTCCCTCTTTCCCCTTTTCTTCCCTTCTCTTCCTCTTCCCCTTCCCCTCCCCTTCTCCTCTCCCTTCCCTTTCCTCTTCTCTTCCCCTTTCTCCATTTTCCTTCCCCTTCCCCTTTTTCTCTTTCCCTTTTCCTCCCCTTCCCTTCTCTTTACCTTCCCCTTCCCCTCCCTTTCTTTTCCCTTCCTCTATCCCTTTTCTTCCTTTCCCCTCAACTCAAAACCAGCCCCTGATTGAACCAGGGAGGGAGGAAGGAGAGCAGAGAGCCAGGCTGTTCTGGGGGAAGAGGAGCAGCCTGGGCTTTGGACTTCAGGCTTGAGGGTCCCTCCCCAGTCCACGTCCATGTTGTCTGCCCCCCACAGAGCGACTGAAGCAGAGGCAGCTCCTTGTGTCCAACAGGCCTGTGAATAGGAGTCTGGTATGGCGGCTCTCACCCCCTCCCAGGACTGGCTGCAGACGCCGGCAACCTCACTTGTGCTTCGAAAGCCAGCGGGCAGTGGGACCGTCTTGGTCACTGTGTGGCTGCTCCCTGGGCTGTTGTTTCTTCTGTTAGCTCACAGGGGGACGGCAGGGAAGAAGCGGGCGCCCTCGTCCCCATTGTCCTTCTGCTGATAAAAGGCCCTCAGGAGGCCGGAGAGGGATGAGTCAGCCGGGCAGGGAAGGGCCGAGGGCCCTCAGCAGCCATGGAACAACAGGGTATGCAGCGGCCCCCGGGAAAAGGAGGTGGGAGGTGGGGGGGCTGGAGAAGCTGCCCAACCTGCCCTCAGTTGTGGAGGGTGTGTGTGTGTGTGTGTGTGTGTGTGTGTGTGTGTGTGTGTGCAGCAGCAGCAGGGCCCTGAAGTACTAATGGCAATGCCATTGCCTCCCTTGGTTAGGAGTATCTGGGACGTCCAAGAGGGAGAACGGAGGACTGGGAGCTCCCAGAATAGCCATGAAGCCCACAATGAGAAGCCAGGCAGTGATGGGGGCAGCCTGAGGGAAAATGAGCCTGACTCCCACTCCTGGCGCTGCGGGCTGCATGACTCCAGCAACCCAGTCTGTCCCCCAAGCCTCTGTGACTCTGAACAGTCCAGTCTGTCCCCCTGAACCTCCGTGACTCTGGACAGCCTGGTCCATCCTCCTAAGCCTCTGTGACTCTGGACAGGCCAGTCCTTCCCCCCAAGTCTCTGTGAATCTGGACAGTCCAGTACATCCCCCTGAACCTCCGTGACTCCAGACAACCTGGTCCGACCCCCTGACCTTCTGTGATTCTAAACAGGTCAGTCTGTCCCCCAAGCCTCTCTTTCCTCATCTGTAAAATGAGTTCAGAAGGAAATCGCCAATTGCTTTTGTATCTCTGCCGAGGAAACCCAAATGGGGTCTCAAAGAGTGGACATGACTGAACAAGAGGGACTTTAGGCGTGAAAAATCCTACTTGTGCAGATTGCATCTCGCCTGTAATTTATGGTATTAGAGCAGGGTTTGGGGTGCCAAGAAGCCTGGCATTGGCTCCTCTGTCAAAGCCAGGACTCGAACCCAGGTTCCTTGACTCCAAAGCCCTCTAAGCCCTTTCCCAGAGTTGTCTCTCGTGTTACTAACTGCAACCTCAGGCAAGTGGCTGAATTCCTCTGGGATGTGATTTCCATATCCAGAGTAATAACTGCCCTCTGTTTACCTCAAGGGCAGAGCAGGGACCAGGGATAGGCAGGGAAGCTGTTGCCTAGAGCACTACACCTGGGGAGGTGTAACCTGGAACATTTCTTAATATTACTTTTAAACACACATTCACTCTGCTCTCCACAATAAGGAGATATTTCAATTCAGTTCAGCATTTATTAGACACCAACTATGTGCCAGGTTCTGCTGGTCCAAAGATTTTTTTTCTTAAATCTCTTCTTAAGAAGCATTCTGGTAGAAGGGCTCAGAGAGAGTAACATGATGCTTTCTAGGAAGATGGCAGAAAAAAGGGACAGACCCAGCCGCAGACCTCTCAGGATGTCACCACTGACCCACAGGTTTAGGGTTGGTGGGAACCAGCCCCCATTTTACACATGAGGAAGTTAGAAAGCGCCGTGTGAGTGACCTCCCTAGAGACAGATGTAAGTGTCCGGGGCAGGGACTTCCTGACCCCAAGCCCATGATGCTCCGCACCATCCCATCCGTCCTTGACAAGCCAGCAAGCATCGATTAAGTGTCTCCCAGATTTCAGGCTTTGGGCTAAGTGCTGGGGATACAATGAAAGGCAAAAGTCCAGAAACACAACAGGGAATAAATGAAGCTGAATTATGTGAAATAATTCTAGCATCAGAGCTAGAGCCCAGAACCCCAGTATGAAGAATTCTGGACTTTGGCTCCGAGGCAGTAAGTGGCTGAGGCTTCAGAGCTGGGCAGGGACACGATCAGGCCCGAGATTGTTTTGATAGCTGTGTGGGGGATGAGTTGGAGAGAATGAAAGCTGGAGGCAGGGAGGCCAATTAGGAGGCTGTTGTGATAGTCCAGGTGAGAGGCAATGAGGGCCTGAACTAGGGAGGTGGCTGTGGGAATGGAAACAAGTGGGTGGATATGAGAGGAAAGATCAACAGGCTTTGGCAGCTGTTGGGGCCTGGGGGAGCGAGAGGGAGGATAGAGGCAAAGGTGATGCAGAGGTTTTTTCTGGGTGCCTGGGAGGGTGGGGGTGTCATTGGCCGAAAGAGAAATGGGTTTGGGGGCAGTTGGGCACTGGGTGGGGGGAACTGGTAGGGAGCTGGCCCATGGGTGGCTGAAGATGGAGAAGAGAGTTCTGGGGACTGGCCGGGATCAGAGATGGAGATTTGTCTCGGGGGAATGGCCGTTCAAGCTGAAGTTGAAAGACAGGGGGAAGAAGAATACTGATGACAGACACTGTGGGGCTGACCGGGATAATGGCACCTGGAACTCTTCAGGACCATACAGAAGGTCATTGACCATGGGATGAAGGGAAAGCTTTAATTCTGGAAAATTTAGGTTCCATTCTGGCCCTTCGCCTTACTACTTTGTGACTTTAGATGTCACTTTACTTGGGGACCTCAGTTTCCTTGTCTGAAAAATGAAGGGATCGGATTGGGCGATCCCACCGTCCCAGAGGAATTTCTTTGGATCGACGCTGCCCTCCTCCCCGTCACAGCTCTGGGCTCTATTCCCAGGCTGGACTGATGAAATTTGCCCCCAAGGGAGGAAAGCCGGGTTCTTGTAACTGTGTTGAAGGTCAAGGGCCACCCAGGCTTAGGACTGGAAGGGATGGGACAGAGGCTACCTCATCTGGTACCTTCAGTTTACTCAAAATATGGCATATAAACCTGGAGTTCAGACTCCATCAACTCCCCACTCCAGTGGTTTTTCCATGGCAGAGACAAATAGGACGTTGGACAGTGGTTTTGAACCCCAGCCTAACATGGTTTCAGATACTCCTTCCATACTCACTAGCTCTATCATTCTGGACAAATTGTTGCTCTAAGTCTCAATTCCACCTCCAGCCCCCCTCAAATGGTGGAATCGCATCGATAACACCTGCCACACGGATGTGCCGAGACGCAAATGCTAAAGGCGATCCGAAGGGTTTTGCAGGACTTAAAACCCAAATAAATGTGAATTATCCTTAGCATGCAATGGAGTAACTCGGCTAACCACTAATGGCACATTCAAAATACAAGAAAAGGGTCCATAGGCATATATTATAGGGGACCGAGGTGGGACAAGTCAAGCCTTGGTTGGGATCCCATCTCATATGCTTACTGGAGAAGTCAATTCCTCTGGGTCTCAGTTTTCTCATCTGTAATCTGTAGGATCCCCTCTAACTCGAAATGGAAGATACTATGACATCTGGGAGGGTTTTATTCCTATAAAAAGAAGGACTAGTGAAATAAATGAATGAATAATAAAACAAAACTAAAATTATAATAGTAGCTAGCACTAAATTTTTTTTATTTGATTTAATTCTCACAACCCTATAAGAATGAGGTGCTATTATCACCCCCATTTTATAGGTGGGGAAACTGAGAGAGGGTAAGTGACCTGCCCCTTGTAGCACAGCTGGTAAATGTCTGAGCGTGTGTGTGCACATTTAGGAGTGGGGATGGGCGAGCCAGAAAATCCAATGACAAGATTCTGAAGGACAAATTTATAAGCTCAGTAAGATATCATCTCAGTTTAAAATGCCTTGTCTCTACTGCTTGTGCGATACCTTCTACAACAACAAACCTTTCAGTGATTTGCACAGGCAAGGATGGGGGACCTCTGGCTCTGCAGCTTGCCTTTACCCCCAGGTTTTCCTGGTGACCTTTAAGCGTCCTCCAAGATGGCGTCCACACACGTGTATTGCTCTGCCCTTCCCTGTGCGCCGGATCAGAGATGGCTTTCCCCAATGTCAAGCTCTCTGGCTCGGGCCAGTCCCAGGGACGTCCCTCTGCTGCCTGGGTGCCAAGGATGGCTCCGCGCATGGTTGGCCGTGGCGTACCACCTGGAGTCCTGCCGCAGCTCTTGTGTCTCCCCACGCCGCCAGCGTTCCCTCGTCGGACCCATGAGTCTGCTCACTCGGCTCTGCCCTCCGGGGCCCCAGGAGAAGGGGCAGGGAGAACCTGATGCACCCTTTAGTCTGGTTGGTGGCCCCTGGGGAAGGTCGGTGAGGCAGGAATGGGGTCAGTGGTAAGAACTCAAGTCTATTACCAGGAGATTCTTGGACCTTCCTAAATATCACTATTTAGTCATAAAATTTTGGGTAAATCCCCTGTTTGGGGGGTCCTTATGGAGTCCAGATTAGGGCCCATGGACCATTAAGAATCCCTGGTCTACATGGTGCCGGGGGATAGTTAGAACCCGAGGTTTCTATGACTTCCATCTTCCTCCATGAGTGTTCTTTTGTGGCTTTCTTGGGGAGAGGAGATGCTTGGGGATCGCCGAGTACTTTCTGACTTCCCAGTTTGGGGGGGGAGGGTAGTGGCTGCAGTGTCTAGGATTTGTGGCTGGGGGAGTGGAGGGCTCCATGACAGTGATGGATGGTCTGGACCCCCTGACCTGGCTCTCATGCCCCTCTCCCCCCAGGTCTGCCTTCTCCTCTCTTTGTGGTCCAGAGGTCAATCTTGTCTGTCTGCTCCGACTCCACAAGATATGATGGAAGGAGTTCCAGACCTCAGATTAGGAAACCTGGATTCAGATCCTCCCTCCAAAAATGTCTTAACTGTCTGATCCCGGGTCTTGTGAGATTGTTTTCCCCTCAAGGGCCCAAATCGATGCTGGCTATTTTGACTTCCCTTGCCCACAGTCCCCAGCTGGGAACGGAATTGTGGGCAAGGCCGTTCATGGTCAGCTTGGGCTCCCACTAACTCTCCTGTAAAAGGCAACCAGGTGCTCAGTGGTTAGAGCACTCACTGGACTTCCCGGAGTCAGGAAAACCTGAGTGAAATCTGACATTTAGTACTGGAGGGCTCTGGGCAGGTCACTTAACTCCCGTTCACCTTCATCCACTAGAGGTGTAGCCTTGCCAAGAAAAGCCCATGTACAGTACTGGCTGTGGTGATGGGTCACAAAGGGCCGGACACAAGTGCACACAAAATTCAGCAAAGGGGACAAAGTAAAGTCTTGGGCCCCTGGAGCGTGGCCCCTTAAGGGAGGGAGGGAGGTACTGCTTTTGTCTTCCATTGGCCCCCTCCCCACTCCCTCAGGGCCTGTCAGCTGGAAGAGTAAGGCAGATGATGGCCCGCATCCCTGGTCACCAGGACCCGTATAATGGGGAGGCTGGCTGGTGGGCACTTCGTGTCCCCCCACCATCATGACTGGGGGAGAGGGGTATGGGAAAATGGCTTCCAGAGGGGGCCCTGAATAGCTTCATGTCCCCAGGCCCCCACCAGTTCCCCATTTGTCATTAGGAACGGCCATTGTGACGGTCTCTGAGGGGAGCCAGGCCAGGGCCCTTCTGTCCCCTCCAGACGCTGGGAGCTGGGGCCAGATGGAAAAAAAGGCTTTTTTGTCTGGGGCGGGGGGTCTTTCAGTGTAGGGTTTGTGTATTTTTTAAACATCATAACAAATGGGTTTTGCTCCCCTCTCCCCGCCCCATGTCCCACTGCGAGCATTAGCTAAGCAGAGAGAATGGAAGAGATTTTCCATGCAGTGGGTGGTCAAGTCTGGCTGGAATTAGCTAGTGTTCAGGGGGCAGAGCCGGTGTGTGAAAGGCTGTTGTGATTGCCTGTGATGAATGCGCCCAGCGTGGCGTGTTTCTCTCTCCCCACCTCCCGTCTGCCTGCCTCCCTTTCTCCCCGCCGGCAGCCCCCCGCTCCCCGCTGGCTCCAACTCGAGTGACCTGCCTCAGAGACAGTCGCACAACCGCGTCCAGCTGTGGACACCGTTTCTGGGGTTTTCGGCTACCCCTCCCTCTTTGGCTGTCACAGACTCACAGATTTGGGACTGAAAGGGACTGGGGAGCCCAACCCCACAAGGCCCTTCCTGGGCCACCACTCTGTGCCTGAGTGGGTCACTTCCCTGCCCTGCCCTGTCTGTACAGATAGGATGTCCAGCTCCACAAAAGGATCCCAGATTTCAAACTGGAAAGATGTCTGGAGGTCGTCTCTGGGATCCCCCAATGGTGCAGAGGAGGGAACGACGCCTTTCCTGTTTCTAAATGCCCTTAGTGCAGTGCCTGGCGCATAGTAGGTGCTTACTATGTTTACTGGATTTTATTGGACTGGATTTCCCAGAATCACAAAGTAAATGGCAGGCGCAGGTCCTCCAATTCCAGGGCCTGTGCTTTTTTTTGGTGAGCCATGGTAAAATCTAAGTTACCTGGGAATGCATTCCCAGCACCTGATCCTATTCCTGGCATTCAGTAGCTGCTTAATAATTGCTTGTTGTTTCATTGATTAAGGTCCCTTCCTGTTCTAAACCTGTAGAATCTTGGACTCTGAATTTAGGAACCATATGCTCTTTTCCCTGGCTTCTTGGGAAGGGTCCAAAGCCAGGTTCATCAGCCTAGAACCCCACCGCCTGTTCCCACAGAGTCCTGGGGTTTGATGGCATGACTGTGGCTCATGTATCTGGGAATGGGCTATCTAGTGCGCAGTTATGGAAAATCCATGCTGCTCTAGAAATAAGAGCTCCAGAGGAGGCTCCCATTACACTATACGGCCCAGTAATGTACTCCTTACCTCTCCCTTCCTGGGAGTCAGAGCCATCTATCTCCCCCTTGCATAACAGTACTCTTAATTTCATAATTTAGAATTGGAAGGAAAACCATAGATTATCTAATTCAGTCTTCTCAATTTTATTTTTTCATTTGAGTGTCTTTAAATTAAAATTAAATTTCATTTCCCTTCAGTTCTTCTTCTTCTACCTCCAGCCAACTGGGGCGGCGATGGGGGAAGAACAAAACCCTTGTGACAAATAAGCAAATAATGAAACAAAACAAATTCTGACATTGGCTGTGTCCAAAAATGTGCGTTCTGAGTCCGTCGCTTCTCTGGCAGTGGGTGGGTAGCTTCCTCATCACTGGCCCATCAGCATCGTGGCTAATCATTGCACTGATCTGAATTCTCACGTCTTTGAAAGGGGGTCGTTTTTATGGCGTTACTCTAGTTTAAATTATTCTCCTGGTTCTGTTTAAGTCACTCTGCATCAGTTCGTACATATGGGATCATTTGCCTCTTCCTTGAACTCTCAGAGGCCTAGGTCTAGTCATGGGATCACTACGCAAAAGACATGCAAAGTTTGGTCACTTGTGGGCCGTAGTTCCAAATTGCTTTCCCGAGTGGCTCCATCACAGGGCACTGATATTCTTCTTGCAGCCCCTCCAAGCACTGATCATTTGTCTCTTTTTTGTCAACTTTGCCAATGTGATAAGCATGAGGTGGAACAGTATGGTTGCTTTAATTTGCATTTCTCAAATTATTAATTATTTGGAGAATTTTTAATATAACTGCAGATAGCTGGATTTCTTCTCTTGAGAACTGTCTGTTCATATCTCGACCATTTATTTGTCAGCTGGCAAATTGCTCTTATTATTATAAATTTGAATCAGCTCCTCATATAGCTTGGAAATGAGACTTTAAATCCCTTAATTCCACAGATGGAAAAGAGAGGTCCTTGCCTAGATAATGAAGCAAGGGATAGAAATGAGATTTGAATCCAGGGCCTCTGATTCTGTTCTTTTTTTTTTTTTTTTTAAATAATAACTTTTTATTTTTCAAAATACATTCAAAGGTAGTTTTCGCCATTCACTCTTGCAGAACCTTGTGTTCCATATTTTTCTCTCTCCTTCCTCCTCTCCTCCCTTCCCTAGACAGCAATTCTTCTAAGCATATTTCCATTAAATGTTCTTTTGTACTATATCTTCTGGACTAATGGCATTTTCAGATGAATGAACAGGTACAGGTGCCCCTCTAATCCTGCTTTGATCTCCAGCGAGTCTAAGAGCATAAGGAATACTCGCCCCGTGGCCCATGAGGTTTAGGACTCGGGGTTCTAATCTAACTTGAAATGCATGCAGACTATGTGATCTTGGGCAAATTACTCACTCTTTCTAAGCCTTCATTTTCCCAGCTGTCAAATGGGGCAATAATAGCACCCACCTCCCAGAGTTGTGAGGATCAAATGAGATAATATAGGTAATAGACTTATAAAACCTTCAAATGGTATATAAATGTAAATGATAGTTTTATTTCACAAAAACATTAAGGGGCTTATTTTGGCATAGAATGGAGTGGTCTGCCTGACATGATCTTCAAAAGTTGAGAAAATAGCCCTAACTTCAGTTAATAACTCATTAGGAATCTCCTGCCCTAGAATACAATAATAATAGTAATAATAATAATACTGATGATTATGATGACTTAAAATTTTCTTGAATAGTATTTTAAGCCCCTTTGGTGCAAACAAGTCTGTAAGTAAATTCCACACTTGTGTATAGTATACATATATATTTTATACTATATTTATAGTATAGGTATATAGTATATATAATATTTATAGCAAAAATCCTATTATTTATCCAGAGACAGCTGCTTTCAAAGGCCTATTTCTGGGGTCCTAGATATCATAAATAAGTCAGAGAGAGAGAGAGAGAGACACAGAGACAGAGAGAGAGAGAGAAGGAGACCGACAGAGACAAAGAGAGACAGAGACAGAGACAGAGAGAGCCATTTTTTGGCTAGAGAACAAACTCACAAGGCTCCCTTTCTTTTCTCCTAAATTTTGTTTCCTGTCCTGGGAGACTTGGAAGGGTCGGGTCCAGATTCTTTGATTCAGTTCCACAAGGGCTAGTCCGGAGTCTCCCAGCTGGGAAGGATCAAAGCCAGGAGAGGACGCTGAGTTAGCTCCCGAGAAAAGGTCAGTCCAGTATCTCACTGACCATCCGGCCCAGGGCTGTGGTGGAGGGTGCAGCCTTCTGCCCTGGAGCAGACACGGCACAGGGCCTACCGGCGAGCCGCTCTCCTTCCTTCCTCTCCAAGACCTGTCCGTGCTCAGTGCTGATGATAGCACTGATGAGAGAGATGACCTGGTAGAGCAGGAACGAGAGCCCAGTGTGTCTCAAGTTCTCCCCAAGGCTCATGGCAGTGCTTCGTGGGTCTCACTTTAAGTAACTCAGTGCATACAAAATTTTGATTCATGATAAGACCAAATACTAAGGTAGTTCTTTATAATTTCTGAGGGACTTCACACATGTATCTCATTTGCTCCTCATCCTGTGATGGAAGTACTATTATTATCCTCATTGTCAGTACTGTTATCATCAAGATTAAATGAGGAAACTGAGGCAGGCAGACACTTACGTGGCTTGCCCAGGTTCACACGGCTAACAAGTGTCCAAGGCCGGATTGGAACTGTGGTTTTCCTACCTCCAGGCCCAGGGGACCAGGACAACCTCAGGTCAGCCTCACTCACTGGGTCTCTCTCCATTGTACCAAATGGCTACTTCTCTACCATGGATAAATCGAGTCTGGCTGCTCACTTGGCAGAAAGATTTTTTTTCAAATGACCCAAGAATTCCCCGTAGGGTTCCTTTTGCCCTTGGCTCCCCAGCTGCATTTCAAATAGGATTTGATTTACAAAACTTCTATTTACCCATAACTTTTCAAGAACACATCTATTGTGTAAAGGGAGGGAACTTCCTTTCTATTGATGGCCACTGACCCATGGACAAAAACCAGCCATGGTTCAGACAGAGTCTCATCAGCGTGTGGTCAGCTTTGCTGGTTTGTAGAGAGGAAAAATGGAAAAGTATCAGGCTTTTTAAGTTAAGAAAGGGCAACATGAACATGATGAAATGCAAGGAACATGCTTGCCTTTTTGTTCTAGGAAACAGTCCATTAAAGGAGGGAGATGTGCTCCAAACATACTCATAGAAGGAGCTGGGAAGGTCACACAGTGACTATAAGGAAATCGTGACCTCGCAGAACCTCAATTTCCTCATCTCTAAAATGGGAATAATATTTATAGACGTTTTACCTCACAGTATTGTTCTGAGGGAAATGATTTGTAAACACTAACGTGCTATCAAAATAAATTATCTGGGTCATACCTCAGGGTCATGCTGGATGAGATGTAGTTAAAGGCACTGGGAATGGAGGAGAGAAGGGGCGGAGGGGGGATAGGGAACATGATATTCCTTTCTAATATTTTTTGAGGCAATTGGGGTTAAGTGACTTGCTCAGGGTCACACAGCTAGGCAGTGTTAAGTGTCTGAGCCTGGATTAGAATTCAGGTTCTTGGGACTCCAGGGTCAATGTTCTATCCACTGCACCAACTAGCTGCCCCTCCTTCTAATATCTAAAAGGCAGTTTTGTGGAAGAGGAATTAGATTCATTCTGCTTGTTTCAAATAGCAGCAATGGGTAGAAATTGTGAAGTGACAAATCTTTTAAGCTGTTAGTTGACTAAAAAGGGGTCCCAGGCTGGCCAGGGATGTAGAGGGTTGCCCCTCAATAGAGTTCTGCAGGCTAAGGGTAGAGCACTGTGACTTTGGACAAATAAATCACTTAATCTGCTTGCCTCGGTTTCCCAATCTGTAAAATGGGAATAATAATAGCACCTACCTCCCAAATGAGATCCTGTCTATAAAGTTCTCTATAGCTGTTATTATGTCTTCCTTTTTGGGGTATCCTGGGGAAACAGGGGAAGATGGTGGCCGCAGGTCATAATATGTCATTGTTGAAAGCCCGAATCTGACCTAAAATCCTTGTTTTTGACATCTCAAACTTTGCTTGAGGGCCTCCAGTGAGAGGCCATCTACCACCACCCCAGGCAGCCCAATATATTCTCACACTCTCAATTTTAGGAAGCAGCAATTTGAGATCCGAGACTGAGTTTTTGGTTGTTGTTTAAGTTCTCATTTCTAGCACCTGCCATAACACCTTGCCTCTAGTAGGTGTCTAATAAGTGCTTTGGCGAATTGAATGAAGGAAGCTTTTTCAAAAACGACTTGGGGAATCTTGGGAAGATATTCCTGTTTGGTTTGTGAACAATCAGACTGGGGAGCAGGATGTCCCCCTCATTTGGGCCTCCAGTATTCCTCGAAGAATCCTTTAAATGCCTCTTTGAGCTGGTTTTGCTGGGGCCGGTCACACACTTGTCTTGGCTGTCCAGCGGGGCTGGCTCAAGGTCAGGAGCTTGGGATGCACAAGCTCTCTCTTTGTCTGTCTCCGTCTCCCCCTCTCCTCCTTTCTCCCTCTCCTTTCCCATTTGCCCTAACATGGCCCAAAGGAGAGAACGTGCATGTTCAGCAGTTATTCTTCCAAGGCACACAATTGACTGAGAGGTGTAGAGAATACAGGTTCCCGCTGTGTCTGTTATTTGTTGATTATAAGAAAGGTTTGATTCCCCAGAACCAAGGGCAGTCTTAAAAATTTCTCTCCCACAAGGTGTTTACCATGACTATGTTAAGATCATAAAAGAGTCCATGACAGATAAAATCCACAGAGAATACTGTGTTCCAAGCCTCTGAGTATAGACATTAAGGGAGGCGTGGAATGGGGAGTGTGCTATGGAAGCGATTCCCCAGCTTCTCTCCCCTCTGCAATCCGGTCTCCACATCCCTGGCCAATTAAATCCCAAAGCAAAGTTCTGGTCCCATCACTTGTCCTGCTCAACAGTTTTCAGTGGCTCCCTATCACCTCCAGGATGGAATGCAGATGACTCAGACTGACCTTTCTGGCCCTACACATATTTCTGGATTTTTTTCTTGCTATCCTCCTTCACACCATCTAGGCTCCTAGTTATTGTCCGAAATCAGTGCCTTTTGCAGAGACATCTCCCTGTGCCTTGATTGCACTTCCCATTTCCCTCTGCTTCAAGAAATCCCCAGCTCTTTGTTTTTCTCATCTGCAAGATGGTTATTATTATAGCATCTACCTAATAAGATCATGGTGGGAATCAAATTGCAGATTATCTGTAAAAGGCTTTGTGAACTTTAAAGGGCTTTATAGACAATGGATATCATTCTTATTATTAAATAGTGAGATTCTCTTCTTTATGAGTAGCATTGTGTTAATTCTGTTGGAAGTTTTCTTTCCTCTTAAAGACATTGAAATTGCAGTCTACACAGGAAAAACTAAGTGGATGAAAAATGCGTATTGTTCAGATTCTGAGATGCAGTTATTCTATCAGAAACCATACGTTGGATATAATGGAGCGGACAGAAATGAATAAGAGGAAGATGGGAAGCTAAATTAAGTTTGGGAAATTTCAGTGTTTTCAGCGATGTGATCTGCCCTCTCACACAAAATTCCATCATTTAAAAACCAATGAACTACTGACTCTAGGTGGCTGCAAATCATGGAATATCATGTTCTTGGGAAAAACAACAACTAATTGCAGGTGACCCAGTGGGAATTGGAAAAATGCATGGTGGATATATTTGCAGGCTATTGATTTTTTCCAATGATAACATGTAGGCAAGAAATAGCATGGAAGATATCATCGTGGCCATATATATTTAGAAAAGGAAGTGGTTCCATTTTGTATCAAAAGATAATGGAAAACTAGGTGATGTACTGGATAGAGCGCCAGCCTTAAAGTCGGGGAGACCTGAGTTTGAATGTGAATCAGATACTGTTCAGTTGTATGACGCTGATCAGGTCACTTACACTTCTGTTTACCTCACTTTCCTGTTCTGTAAAATGAGGATAATAATAGCACCTACTTCCTGGGGTTGTTATGAGTATCAGATGAGAGAATAATTATAAAGCAGCTAGTACTATAGATAGTAGACATTATAGAAATATTAACCAGTAGTAGTAGTAGTAGCAGTAGCAGCAGCAGCAGCAGTAGTAGTAGTGATAATGTTGTAATAATAGTAGTAGTAGTAGTTGTGATAGTAGTAGTGATAATGTTGTAGTAATAGTAGTAGTAGTAGTAATAGTAGTGATAATATTGTAGTAATAGTAATAGTAGTAGTGATAATGTTGTAATAATAGTAGTAGTAGTAATAGTAGCGATAATATTGTAGTAATAGTAATAGTAGTAGTGATAATGTTGTAATAATAGTAGTAGTAGTAATAGTAGTAATAGTAATAGTAGTGATAATTTTGTAGTAATAGTAGTAGTAGTAATAGTAATAGTAGTAGTAGTAGGGATAATGCTGTAGTAATAGTAGTAGTAGTGATAATGTTGTAGTAGTAGTAATGGTAGTAGTAATAAAAGTAATAGTAGCAACAGTAACATCACTCACTAAATATTAAAAGAAGCAGGTATTGGACAGGTCCTCCTTAAAAGGTCTATGTAATAACATGGACAAGAATTGAAGAAAATAAGTCATGAATTGCTATAGATTGAGAACAAGAAAATATCTCAGAGGTCATTTAGTCCAATCCCCTCATTTTTGATGAGGTGGTTGAAGCCATTTAGGAAAGTTAAATAACTTTTTTGTGAATGTGCTGAATGTATTCTCTGTTGAATGACTGTGATCCAAGATCACAGGATAATAAGTTATAAAGGGTAGAATTTGAACCCAAATCCTAGATCCTAGAGCCAGTGTTTTTGATACTGCCCCAAGCTGCCTCCCAGACTGAGCAGTGAATGGAGGCTCCATGTCTAGGACAGCATGAATCTCTCTAAGTATAAAGTCTGAATTGATTTAGCTGTGTAATGGATACCCCTCCCTCTTCTGAATGGAGAATTTGATATTTGTAGAAATGTCCAAGCTTAGAACTTAGAATTCATTTTGTATAACCCTCTTATCTGGTCCTTAAAGCCTTCAATTTAAAAACTGGAATCGACCTTCAAGGCCATTTAGTTTATATTTTACAGATAAGGAAACTGAGGTTCGAGAGGGGAATTGTTAGAATCACAAGGCAATGGCAGAGGCAGGATTTGGGTTCAGTCCAGGGCTTCTAAGGTCCTTCCTCCATAGGGCATCTTCTACCATCAGTCTTCAAGGGACTCAAGTAGGTGGGAGTGAGTGTAGAGTCAGATCTAGGACAGGGTAAATACAGTTATTGAGAAATGGAGATGAATAATAAAATCAAAACAGTGAAACAATAGCGAAGAGGAAATCACTAGCTTTGGGCCTGCCTTAGCTTGGAGGCCAGGGGTAATCTATTTTTAAGTACTTGTAATCTTTAAGATTCTCTTCAGCCATATCTGAGAGAGATTACTTGGGGAGGAGGGAGGGAGGGTGACTGGTGGGGGCAGGAGGAGGAACAGACACAGTCTCTTGCTTGGGCTAATGGATTTCTAATGTGCACGTGCTTCAGACTTGGGCCAGCTTTATAAGTGAGCCCCTTTTTAGGGATGTAGAACAGTCATCTCGGTGGGCACATCCCACAAAGTATGGGGACAACTGGAGAAGAGAGGAGGAGGAGGCAAGAAAGTTTGGGGTTGGTGGGGGGGGGGGTTTGGGTCTAGATCTCAACTGACGAAGGATGGAGGAGGTGGTCCAAGATGCCCATTTGGTCTTCCACGTTTCCTTTGGACTTTGTCTACTGTCCCAGCCCAAGGGCTCCTTAGTTCAATGATCTTCCACTCTTTGGAGACCCCAGAATTGTTCTGGGAGGCTGTTCTCCAATATCAAAACCTGGCTTAACCACACTTTAGCCTAAGAGTAAAGTCTCTGGGCCCTCCTTTCTCCAGATATGGAAAAGGCCATCTGGCTTCTGGCCTTTCGGGTGGAAAGTGTGCTGACTGGAGCCGGAGGCCCAGAGTTCAGATTCTGACCCTGCCTCTTGCTACCTGTGTGACACCGAATATCACTGAACCCTCCGAGGTTAGACTGGTTGACCTCTGAGCTCCTTTCCAATTCCAAAATTTCTGTTCCCCTGACCTTGGGTAACGATATGAATGACCAACCTAAAATATTCCTGGGGGCGAGAGCCTGGGGATATGGGGGGAGCTGGGAATGGAGAGAGGGGGAGCAGAGATGTAGAGACCAACTTTCAGCCTTTTGTGGGCCTTCTGAGAGAAGGGGGTAGGAACCAACATGGCAGAAGTGCAACCTTGCCCTCTCTGAACAGATTAATAGATTGTAAGTGCTACGAGGGACTCTGGGAGCATCTGGTCCTCCCTTTAATTTAGTAAATGAGGGGGAGTAACTTGTCAAGGGTCACCCGTCTGTTTAATGACAAAGCTAGGACACCAGCCCCGGCCTCCATTGTAACCAGGCTGCCTCCCATAAATATTCCCTTCCTTGGAGAACTTGTTCTAGTGGAAAGAAGCATTCACAGACCAGGAATGTCCCTCCTCTCTTATTCTGCCCTAAATCTACACTTCTTCTGACCTTGACTCAGTGGTAAAATTTTCCATTCCAGGATGTCTGCTCTCCCAATGGCCTTTTGTAGCATGTGTAAAACTTTCATTGGTGTGTTTTTCAACCTCCGAAGCAGTTATTCTTAAATAAAGCAAATTTGTCTCAGATTGTCTTCATTAAAACTTTTGTTCAGATAGTATTTAACCTCAAGGAAGGGGTTGAAAATCAACAAGCAAATATTAAGCACCTACTGTGTGCATGACAATGTTTGCTTCTGGCATTGGGGAATAGAAGGTGCATTGAGCTTCCTAATGGCATTTGTCCAGGTCCTGAAAGTGTCTTCTAAATCCATCCAAGGAAGAGGATGACTTCTCTTCTCCAGCATGGGCTTGTGTCAAGGGCATCTGATTATACTTTGGATCATGTGGCCTTGGTGATCTGTGGGTGATATATAGATTAGAGTCAACCAACCAGTCAATCAGCAGACATTTATTAAGCACCTACTGTGGATTAAGTACTGGGCTAGATGCTAGGAATAACAATATGAATGGGAGTTCCTGTCCTTAAGAAAGGGGGTTGTCAGTAATCATTTAGTAAGTGCCTACTATGTGCCAGGCACTGTGCCGGGCCCTGGGCATCCAGAGATAAATGAGAATCCCTGTTAGGGGAGATGACATGGACATACCTAAGTATAGAGAGAATAAAAATCAATGCAGTCTTCTGGGAAGGGGGCACCCGCAGCTGGGGGGATTAGGAAAGACCATCAGAATAGAAATGATTTCTGTGGGCCCCCATTGACTCAGAAAACCACACATTTACATTATCAATGTTATATTGCATTTTTATTTATTTATTTTGTCAAATAATTCTCAATTACATTTTAACCTGCTTCAGGCCGGATTCTTTTCTGAGCCTTCAAAAGGAGTGAGGTGATCTGAAAAGGAGGACGTTCTAGCCCCGGGGACGGGAGGGGGTCTACAGGCTTAACGGACTGTGAAAGCTATCTGTGACACAAAAGGGTTAAGAACTTCTGTCATAAGGGCAACGGGAGCCCGTGGAGTTTATTGAAAAAGGTTCTACATACTTAAGGAAAGTTACCATGGCAGCTGTGTGGGGGAAGCATGGCTCAGAGTAGGGAGGTCAGAAGAAACATGCTGTGGTATTGAAGGCTTGGAATAAGCTGGGGGTAATGTGACGGAGTATTCCAAAGATCCCTGGAGGATGCAGGAGGAAGAGGGTGGCCGCTGGGGTTCGGTGCAGCAGAGGGTTCAAAAAAGGATGGCTATTGAGAACTAAGGAGTCTCCGGTAACTTTGAAGAGAGCTGTCCAGCTGAGTGATGAGATTGGAAGATATTACAAAAGAATCAGAAGTGAGAGGGGAGAAAGTGAAGGCAGTTAAGTGCAGACAAAATGCCCATTTCCCTGACCAGGACTCATTGTAAAAGAAGGTGGTTTGATTGCACTTCCTCCCAGGGATGTCATGAGAAATGGGTATCTTTCACTTACAGATGATGGAAATAAGGACAGAGATAGGAAAGACTGTCTACTAGTTTCCAGGAGAATCATGGGGCCATCAAGATAGATTGTGGTCCAATTTCATGTCCACCCTCCTGACAGATAAGAACTACGAATTGTCTCTTGGAAATTCTACCCAAGCCATTGCTATCCATCCTGATTCGAGGCATCCCAAGGTGGCCTAAAATTTAGCCTTCCCACTTTTGTATAACCCCTCCTAGCATGTTCGATCCTGAGACCTCTGCCTCTTAGCCTCAAAGGATTAAAAGGAAACTTCTAAGAGTCATCTAGTCTACCTTCCAAGGGAGTGATGGCTGGACCAGCAGCCTAGGGCACAACTGGCATCCTGTCTACCCATCGCCTGAGAAGACCAAGTATGTCCCATGACTACAATTCACAAAATAATTGCAAGGGTGGTGAGCAAATTAGAGGGAGGAGAGGGCTAGACTCTGTTCAGGGAGGAGAGAGAGAACTGACCCCCTGTTTAATTCATTGTTTCCAAAAGAACAGCTAATGGATTATGACAAACCTCCTGCTGCCTCTTCTCCCTGCCGACTTAGAGCGGAAATGGAAAGTCAATTTTCCTAAATGGATTTTAAACGAGTGACCTAGCCTAGCTATTTTTCCCCTCCCTTTTTGCTCCAGAGCTCGCTTGTTCAATCAAGGTCTTTCTCCCATTCTGGACCTCTTCCTTTCCTGTTTCCTTCTCTGCTTCTCTCCTCATGGGACTAGTGATTCCAGGGGAGACTGGAAGTCCCTGTCATAGGACTTTCTTTGGGAAAGAAATCGGGTGTCCAGAAAGAGCCATCCCCAACTTGTTTTACTTTTTGGAAATTCAGTCTATAAGATGGAGATGAAATTGAGATGGGTTTAGATGACCTCTAAGTCTCCTTCTAGTTCTGATGGTCTATAATTATGATAGTCTAGTAAGCCGTCATGGAAATAGCATTCGATTAATAATAGAGAACTAGTATCAAGCCCTTTTGGTTATAGAGCTGGGATCCCATGCTCTGGAGGAGCAACCTGAAAAACTACATATATTCCATATGGATTGAAAAAGGAATTTCTGAGATCATCTCATTCTTCTCTCTTGACTCTACCTCCATTGTATTATCCACAAAATGTCTCCCAGTTGGTGATGCTGAGGACACTGGGATTAGTGAGAAGCCCTTTCATTTCTCTGAACCTGGGATCACTGTAACTAATGTTGGTTCTGTCTGTGATGGATGGATGAATGAATGAATAACCTTTTATTACTCATATTAATAGGTAAAAGGCAAGTCTGTGCTAAGCACAAAAGCAGTTCCTGCTGTCAAGGAGCTTATATTCTAATAGAGAGACACAGATAGGGGATTGGTCACTTGGGAAAGGCTATATTTTAGTCTGGGAAGTCACAGGGATGGAGAGTGGAACAAGTGCAGATTTGATTTCAATTACAAGATTAAAAGGTGGGAGGATAGGGAAGAGAGGTTGAGAAGTACAAAACATGGTCTAGTAAAATAGGTGGCCCTGGGACCAGCCCATTATTAGACAGCTTTCCCAAGGAACAGTTTCTGGAGCTCTTGCAAGAGAATGCCCTAGCTTGTGTGGTGGCTCGGGAAATTACCAGAAAAAGAATGCTGAGTGGGGTTCTGATTGAGGGTGGAAGAGGAGTAGGGCTGACCGGGTGGTTTCAGGTTTAACTACAAGACAGGGCTGCTAAGGTTAGGTCCAAAGCCCTATTCAAAAGCTGAAATTCCCAGAGAGAAATTCAAGGTCTGGTTTCCCTACTGACCTTTGGGAAAAACCTACATGCTGAGGTAGAGGGTCATTGGAAGAGACTCTAGGAGGTATCCCAGTTTCAGTGGCTTGGGGACAAGAGGGGGCATCTGGATCACTTGCCACCCTGGCAGCATTTTGGGATTGGGATTGGAGAATTGTCTTTGGGAAGCATGACCATACAATACTCCCACCCCCAGTGTCCCTAACATATCCTTCCAGTTTCCTTCAGCCTGGCTGCCTCGATCTATGTGATGGCAAAAAGGAAGAGAGGCATCTAAGGTCAGCTTGCCTGGTGGGCTCAGTCTGCCCTACTTTGAGCCCTGTTCCTTAGCCCCATGCTGTCTTTGGTGCTCTGGCACCCTGCCTGTTATAAATTGGAAACCAGATTATAGCTGGAAAGGAACTAATGCTGGGAGTTTAGAGAAAAGTCAATGAGAAGGTGGAGTGAGGTTTGGGGAAGAAGCATTAGACATACTGTGGATCTTCAGGATGTGGGCTTATTGAGACCCCTGGATTTTCATCTCAACTCTGCTGTTTTTTCATTTCAACTCATTTTGAGTTTATGTGAGTTAGTTCTTATTTTTAAATGAATATAAAATATTATTAAACCTCTGAGTCACTTCTTCATTTACCTTTTTCCTCACAGTGATGTTGTGGGATCATATTGGGGGGGCAATGGATTGAGCAATAGATTAGGGGTAGGAGATACTGGTGAAAGAGATTTACTTGTCCAGCTAAACTCACAGTCCTGTTTGTCTCCTTCTGTCGACAGGAATCGAGTATGGTGAAGTTCTACCAGATTCCTTCCCATCGGCCCCTGCTGAGCCCTTGCCCCACTTCCTGCAAGAGCCCCAGGATGCTTATATTGTGAAGAACAAGCCTGTGGAGCTGCTGTGCCGAGCCAACCCAGCCACCCAGATCTACTTCAAGTGCAATGGTGAATGGGTCAACCAGAATGACCACCTCACCAAGGAGAGCCTGGACGAGGTCACGGGTGAGGAACCTCAACTTGCCCCCCCCTTGCCTCGTCCCATTCCCTTCCTGCCCCATTCTTCCACCTTTACTCTGAAGGAGATCCAGAGCATATAAAGAAATCACCCCAAGTCAGAAGGAGCCATCACCCACCCCTTTGACATGAGTGGTTTCTTTTTTACAGGGTGAGACCCTTCCATGGTCCCAGGTGATGTTCAGTAGGCTGGCTCACAGAATCAGACTCTGATTCCAAAAAGATATTTGAACAGACAATGTTTTTAAAAAATGAAATTTAATAGAGATTCATTGATATAAATGGGTTAAAATACCATTTGCAAAAATCCAGATTGAGGGAAGTGGGGACCAAATAGAAATTCATATGAGAAAGAAGTGTTTATTTTCATGGATTTCTAGGTGAATCTGAGTCAGCAGTGCGACATGGTGGCCAAGGGGTACAGGATGGTAAGAATATATGCTTCTTGAGGACAAGGAGGCTTTCATTTGTGTTTTTGTATCACTTGGCACATCATAAGTACTTAGACAGTATATGCTGATTGATTGAGGGATGACAGTCCTCCTGTCTTTTCCCTATCTACATCTGGAGTGTTGTTGTTGTTGTTGTTACCGTATTTTATGAGGAATGTCATTGATGGCATATGTGACTAGAGGAGGAGATGAGCCAAATAATAGAAGGAATGGAGGACACTGAAAGCTTGTATTTAGGGTGCTTTCAGGCTTCCCAAGTCTTTGACATGTGTTATTCCATTTAATCCACACAATAATGCTCAGAAATGCTATCATCCCCATCAGCATCCGAATTTTACAGATGAGAGTCCCTTCGACAGTACCTTCTGTTCCCAGGTAACCTGAGAGGCCACTTCCTTCTCTCATCTATTCTGTTGGGTAGTCACCTTGCTACACTGTGGAAGGTGATTACAGAGAAAAAGACTCCCCCAGACATCAGAAGTCCCAGTCTCGGGATCTGTCCTGGTTTTTGTGCTTGTGGGCATCGTTCCCCCTCATCTGTCAAATGGCATCAGACTAAATGATCTCTCAGCTCCCTTCCAGCTTCGAAATAATGATTCTGTGACTCATTTCAACTCCAACACTGGCTCTCTAACTATGGTGGCACATTATTCCCCTCACTGAATGTAATTCTTAGTTCCCTTTAATTCTAGTGACTTCTCTCTTCTTTATCCCCGATGTAGCTTATTTGTACATAGTTGTTTGCATGTTGTCTCTCCTGTTATATTGTAAACTCCTCGAAGACAGAGACTTGTTTGCCTTTTTTTTTATTTTCCAGAGCTTAGCAGAGTCCCAGCATACAGTAGGTACTTAATAAATGCTTGTTAATTGACTGACTAGCAGAACTTGATTAGAAAATGAGGATGGTTGGAATAGCTAATCTTTTAGATCATAAATTGCCTCTGTTCTAGACCCTAGAAATCATCTCTATTTTGCTAATGAAACTTTTTCCATGTCTTAGTGGCAATCCACAGGCTGGCTTCTCATTAGACCTCCTCTCCCCCATGGATGGAGGGCATCTGGAGAAGGGCTAACACCCCAGCGAGTCCTTAGATTATTTATCCCAGCTGAGTCTCTCCTTGGGCCCCTGACATTGGCCCAAATCAGCAAAGGTCTTATAGAGTGGATTCTCACTCGGGTACATGTGGGATTGCATTGGGCCCCTGAGCTTCTGTGGTTCAAATCCGTGATACCGAGCTACAGACAAGGGGAGATGTTTCAGAGAGGCAGATTTCACCAGATAAGGAGGAAAGCCGTCCAGACATTTCGAGCTGTCCAAAAGCGGAATAGGCTGCTTCTGGGGATAGTGAGTTCTCCATTGTTGTTGGAAGTTGCACCACTACTTATCAGGGCTGTTGGAGAGGGCATCCCTCTCAGGAATGGTCCTTTCCTCTCCTCCCCCTTCCCTCTCTTCTCCTCTTCCCTTCCTCCTCTTCCTTCTTCCCCTCTTCCTCTCTCCTTCCTTCTTTCTGTGCCCCTTTATTCTATTCTTTATCCTTCTATTTCTCCTCTCTCCCTTCTTCCCACTCTCCTTCCATAATTCTCTTTCCTTTCTTCCTCCTGACAACACCATATTTTATAGGTTATTAGGACAGAGTTGTGTCCTAACCTCTGTACTCGGCAGGTGGGGATTGGTAACTGTGATTATTAGGAATACCAACACTGCCCCCTCCGCTCCTAGCTGCAACAGCAATAGCATGAGGCCTTACGTGTCCTGAACACTGGGGCGCAGCCGAGCTCATTAGCGTGGGGATAATGGGGACTGGCCCTGCTCACCCAGCCCTTACCAACCGGGCAGGATGAAGCCCTCACTTCTTGGCATCCCACGAGATACCTCCGTGTCTTGTGGAGTATTGACAGCTATACCAGTGGTACTGCCCCCTCCCAGAAATTTACCCTAACATCCCTGGGAGTAAATCAGGGAGCCAGAATCACCTCCCCTGCGGATGGGCTCACCATCCAGATTAGATTATTGTCCTCCAAGCCTGGGGAATCTCAGACTGAGAAATGGGAAAACTAGACTCTGCTACTTCCTTCTTGCATGGTCTTAGTCAAGACACTCACTGGCATGGTACACTGAGGAGCCAGAGAACCTGGGGTCAAATACTTGCTCACTTACTAATTATATGACTTTGTGCAAGACATTTCCTGTCTTTAGCCCTGAATTTCTAGATCTGTGAAATGATAGATTAGATGTTCTCTCCCATTTTCTGGCCTGATCTTGTTATTATTATCGTGCTCCTCTTATCCCACCTTTACCACTGGGTCTTCCAATGTGGCAGCCCATCAACCTTGGGAGGGCCATCCCTTTGATGGGAAATACCAAAATTCCAACATGTCCTGTGCCTGTGGGGGCGCGAGGAGAAAATACCTTGCTCTCCTCAGAGCGCTTGCTTTTTGGGTTAGGGGCCAACATACACTCCCAATAAGGATAATCTCATGATTCAGGCCAGTTCCAATGATCTTGTGACGAAGAGAGCCATCTACACCCAGAGAGAGGATTGTGGGAACTGAATGTGGATCCCAACATAGAATTTTTACTCTTTCTGTTGTTTGCTTGAACTTTATTTTCTTTCTCATTGTTTCCCTTTTTGATCTGATTTTTCTTGTGCAGCAAGATAATTGTATAAATAGGTATACAGATATTGGATTTAATTATATTTTTAATATGTTTAACATATATTGGATTATTTACCATCTAGGGGAGGGAGTGGGGGAAAGGGGGAGAAAATTTGGAACACAAGGTTTTGCAAAGGTCAGTGTTGAAAAATTATCCATGCATAAGCTTTAAAAATAAAAAGCTGTAATAGAAAAAAATAATCTCAGACTGTGCCTGTGGGGGCACCAGGAGAAATTACCTTGCTGCCATCAGAGCCCTTCCTTTCTGGTTCGGGGGAAAATGTACACTGGCAAAAAGAATAATCTCAGATTGTATATAATCTATCGGTGGTAAGAAGGGGAACCCTGGAGGAATTCAGAGTAGTCAAGGAAGACTGCATGGAAGAATTAGCCAGATAATGATGAGGTCCCCAGGAGCCTCCCATTCCCACATGACAAACCCAGAAATAGGAGGGTTTTGAGACCACCCAACAGGAGTCCTATGCAATATCCTTGCCAAGGAGTCACGCCTCGGGACTGCCCAACAGGAGTGCCCCGTATACAACAAACTTGCCAAGGGCCAGTCCTTCACTTGGATACGACTACCTTCCCTGGCAGCCCTTTTGGCCACTTCTGGTTGTTAAGGGACTTTTCCTGACAATGAGCCTGTAGTTTGCCCCCTAACTCTGCCCTCTGGGGCTAAGCTGAGCCCGCCTGATCTATCTTCTCCACCACTATTCTTGAGATGCTTGAGAACAGCTGCCATGTTCTCCCCCAAGTCTTTCGTTCTCCAAGCCTCATCAGCCACGGTTTCTCATTTTGTCCCCAGCCCGGCCATTCTCTCCGAGTTGACTACAGCCCATTAGCATCTTTGACTAGACATCAGGTGGTGGAAAAGAGATCTCAAGAGCTTTAGTCTCCTGTACTTTAATTTCTCTCCTTTCCTATCTTCCCCACAAAGCCCCACCCACAGTCCTGGGAGCTTGGGAAGGATTAACTCATGAATGAAGTGCACAAGACTGAAGGCCGGGCAAAGGCCACTGATGGGCCCTGGGGGGCCGGCCGGGCCATTTATCCAAGGAGGATCAGGGGCCCCAGAGCCGATCAGCTCCAGCCAAGACAGGGAGCTAAGAAATCTTTAAGAGCCTGAGGATGCTGCCTCTGAGGGGGGGCCCTGCCTCAGCTCCATCCCTGCTCACACTAACTCCCGGCTCAGCCTCGGGAAGAAGCTTATGTTCTGTGTCTCTCTATGGAGGAGTTGGTGGGGGAAGGGGTGCCGGTCACAGAGGCAGTGAGAGAGGCTCGGTGTCTGGAAAAGAAGAGAATTGAAGGGTCTTTTTGCATATATATAACATACATACATATATAAAACATATGTATATATATGTTATATATATATAATATACAGGTATATATATCCCCCCACCATATATTTAGGGCTCTTACCCCTAGTTGGGAGTGGATTTGAGGTCAGGAGACCTGGATTTGAAACTTGGCTCTCTCCCCGTATCATCTTGGGAAAGACATTTCTACTTTTCTCATTCTGTGAAATGGGCAGGTTGGACCAGCTGAACCTTTGAAGTACTTTCTAGCTCTGCAGCAGAGACTCATAGACTGGACTGAATGGTATTCAAGCCGCCTTCTGGGAGCTGAAAGGGGGATAGTTTGCAGTTCATCTGGTCTTTGAGCTCTCAGATTTACAAGTCCCAGGATTCCTTTGCACTCTTAAAATTATTGCAGAGTCCTCCCCAAAAGAAATTATTTTACTGTGTATTTTTATCTGTCGGTAGTTTCCCTCTTATACAGGAAAGCACCCTAATATTATTATGAAAAGAGTTTTGCCTCTAGATCCCCTGAGGGGATCTCAGAGGTGTCCTTGGGGATCTTTGGGTCCCAGAACATGCTTTGGAAACTGCTGATTTAATCCAGCCTCCTGATTTTGCAAGTGAAGAAACGGGCCTGGGGAGGTTAGGTGGCTTGGATGCATGTCCCCTGACTCAGACTCAGTGGGCTTTTGGCTATAACCTGCTCCCAAAGGCCCAGCAGCCGTTCTATGTCACTGGGAGACGGAGCTGGTGCACCTGGGTGAGGTCATAATGCCAGGGGAGCTGTCCAGCAGTGGGACGTGCTCATCACCCACTTGTGCGCTTCCTTGTGGCTCCAGGTGTTCAAGCCCAAGATGAGTCACTGTTGTCTGGGAGGAAACTGCAGCGCAGAGTCCAGCCCTGGCTGGAGGGTGGCTCTCTGTGGTCCCTTATAATTCAAAGGTTCTTAACAAAAACAAACTCAGTGATTGTGAGATTCTGGGATTCCAAGAAGACAGGATCTAGGATCCATCTTCAGGCTCTCTCCCATGGCTGGAACACATGACCCCCATCACTTCTGGGAAGTTGCTCTAGTTTCTTTTAAAGCTTAGTTGGATAATCACCTCCCACAGAATGTTCAGGCCTCTTTTCTCATATTTATTACATTGATACATATTTATTACATTGATACATGATATTACTTTGATTACGTTGATTTATTACATTGATTACACAGACCTTGCCCGTTTTCCCTTCTCCCACTTCAGTTCCCCCTTCACAGCCCAGCCTGACCCGTGTTTCTCCCTCTCTCCCTCCCTTTGCAGGCCTGCTGGTGCGGGAGGTGCAGATCGAGGTGTCCCGGCAGCAAGTGGAGGAGCTGTTCGGGCTGGAGGATTACTGGTGTCAGTGCGTGGCCTGGAGCTCGGCCGGCACCACCAAGAGCCGTCGGGCCTACATCCGAATTGCTTGTAGGTGTCTCCGGCACCCGGACCCTTCCCCCTCCCGTGGGAGCTGAAGAAAACAAACAGATAACACTAGCTAGGAATCCGAGTTCTACATTGTTCAGTTGTGTCCACCGCTTCGTGGCTCCATTTTTAATTTCTTGGAAAAGATACCGGAGAGATTTGTGATTTCCTTCTCCAGATCATTTTACAGATGAGGAAACTGAGGCAAACAGGGTGCAGTGACTTGCCCAGAGGCTGGAGGAGGCCAGTTTGAACTCAGGGGGATGAGTCCCAGGCCCAATACCAAATTATAGTAGACGGGAGCATCTCTGGATCTGCTGCTGTTCCCACTTTCCCGGGTTCCAGACCCTCCTCTGTTGGCCTGAAGCTCCCTCATAAGATGACGTGATTGGTCCGGGTGGCGTCTGAAGTAGCTTTTAGCTTAAGTCTGCGATTCTGCCCCCAAGACCCCCAGGGCCCCGTGACCAGGCAGCCTGGGCAGGGGCTCCCCGTGGGTGGTCTCTGCTCCCCCACCCGAGCACCCGTCAGTGGGGCAGGGTCTCGCAGCCTTTGCCCCCCGGCGGGGGCCCGAGCCCACTTTCTCAGAAGCAGCCCGGCAGCGGGAGGCCCGCACATGGCCGTCCTTCCGGGCCGGGGCTCGCTCCCTCATCCATCCCGAGTCCCGTCACCCCCATTCCCAAGCTCCAAGCCCGGCTTCGGGCATCCCTTCCCAGGGAGTGTGCCGCCATCTAGTGGCGACAGCGCCGACACGGAGCCCTGCCTCAGAACCATCCCCTGGAAAAGAGCTTTGTCCCGGAGGCAGAAGCCTGGGAGCTCGGGCCCCCTCCCCGGTTGGAGGCGGCTGCCCCCGCTCGCGCTAACTGCTGTTCTCGCCCTTCCAGACCTCCGCAAGAACTTTGACCAGGAGCCGCTGGGGAAGGAGGTGCCCCTGGAGCACGAGGTGCTCTTGCAGTGCCGGCCCCCCGAGGGGGTGCCCCCCGCAGAGGTGAGTGAGGGGCCCGGGCCAGCGCCCTGGTCCCACACGCCGCGGCCCTGCCCTCCGGCCCCGGAGGCGGCACTTGGAGGCTCCCTCTAGTGCATCCCCATCTGCCCGAGGAGGGGCGTGGTCCCTCGGGTTTCTCCATTCTGGCCTTAAACGTGTGCCGTCCCTTCCCTAACCTTGGGCATCCCCTCCTCCCTGCAGTCTGCCCAGGAGGCCTGCTCTCCCCCAGGCCTGTCCCTCCTCCGGCTGCCCCCCCCCCCCGTGTTTGCCCTTTAGCTTCTAACGTTGTCAGGCCGCAGGTACTGGGAGCAGAGTGCCGGGAGACCCTTTGTCCAGTGGCGTTTTATGGCTCTGAGCGCTGGTCTCCACTTTCATTGATCACGTCTCGAATGCCAGCCCTTCCTGCTGACAGGCCCAGCTCCCGAGTTAATGGGAAAGACAGTCGTTCCTTGAGAGGCAGAATGGCCCAAGCTGGCTTGGAGGCGGGAAGTCCTCGGAGCCCGGGCCCCCTCTGGGAGCCTGGCCCAGTGATCCTGTCAGTGCCTCGGGCCAGTGCTAGGGAAAAGTGCTGATCTTCACCCATGGGAACTCCCTGTAATAATGAAGTGGGGGAGGAGAGAAGCAGTGGGAGGGAGGAGGGAGGAAGGAAGGAAGGAAGGGAAGGAGGAATGGAAGGAGTGAGGGAGAAGAAGGAATGGAGGAAAGGAGAAAGGAAGGAAGGAGAGTGGGAAAGAAGAAATGGAAGGAGGGAGAGAGAAAGAAGGAAGGAAGGAAGGAATGGAGGGAGGGAGAGAGGAAGAAAGGAAGGAATGGAAGGAGGGAAAGGGAGGAAGGGAGGAAGGAAGTAATGGAGGAAGGGAAGAAGAGAGGAAGAAAGGTAAGAAAGAAGGAATGAAAGGAGAGAGGGGAAAAGGAAGGAAAGAAAGAAAGAATGGGGGAGGAAGGAGGAAGAAGGAAGGAATGAAGGAATAGAGGAAAGGAGAGAGAAGAAGGAAAGAAAGAAAGAAGGAAGAAAGGAAAGAAAGAATGGAAGAAGGGAAGGGGGAAGAAGGAAGGAAAGAAAGGAGTAATGGAAGAAGGAACAGAGAGAAGAAGGGAGGAAGAAAGAAATGGAGGGAGGGAGAAAAGAAGATTGGTAGGAAGAAATGGAGGAAGAAGAGAGGAAAAAACAAAGGAATAAAGGAAGGAAGATAGGGAGGGAGGAAGGAAAATAAAGGAGAAAAGAAGGACAGACTTGCAGAAGTTGAGTCTACACCACGCAGAATCCCCCACTTACCTGCCCCCCCTTCACCTCCTCTCTTTGGCTCCTTGTCTCCCTTCGCGCCATCCCTCTAAGTAAGTGACCTTCAGAGAAGCCCTCCCTGATCTCCTTGTGGAAGCCCACTTTCTAGCATCCTTGGCAGCTACGAGCCCCCGGTGTCTGGTAGCGTTCCTGGCTCCGCTGAGACCCCAGCAGGGCACTGGTGAAGTTCCAGCAAGATGAGGCAGCCGTTTGCACCGGCTGCACAGATGGATGGGGGCGTGATGGATAGATGGGCTTGTCTGGAGACTGTCAGCTGCTATTTGGGCCCAAATGTTTATTTTGGAAGACGGGGCTGCTGCTCTGACTTCTCATCACACACTTCACCTCCACGCTTGTCCGGGGCTGCTGAGTCTGTCTGAAGGTCCACGTACGCATACGAGCCCCTCGTGGGCAGACTCCGAGGGGCCCCTGCTGATTGCAGCACTTTTAGGGGGACAAAGCACTTCTGCATGTTCTCACATTCGATCTTGTGTGATATAAACACGTCTAGGTTATAATCCCCATTTTACTGCTGAAAAGACTGAGGCTCAGAGAACTCAAGCTCATGGTCATACAACAATATCAGATAGGATTTGCACTCAGCTCGCCAGCTCCCTTTCCATTGAGGTGGAAGGGCAGTGGGTGCCCTTGAACAACATCCTCAGGAAGAACTTGGATCACTCAATGGGAAAGATTTGAGCAGAGCATCCAGGACGGCCCGGTGCCTCAGAATGGCAGCCTTGAGATGTGGTGCAAGGAACTGGGCACAGTCAGTCTGGGGAGGGAAGAGGGAGAGGGAAGGCCTGGGGAAATTCAGAGTCAGCTCTGCAGCAGATTAGAAGGGGAGCCATGGAAAGGAGATTGACTTTGTTCTGCTTGGGAGCAGTACCGGGGCCTTGCAGAGGCAGATTTGGTTTTGCTGCAAAACAAAAGCAAAGAAAACCTTCTTGATACTGAAAGCTCTCGGATGGTGGGATGGACCACGTTGGGACGCAATGATAATCTTGTTCTTGGTCTTCCGGCCATGGCTGGATGCCCAGGACGCTGGAGAAGGGAAGGGGAATTCTCAAACACGGTCTCTGGGATGCGTCCCAGCTCTGTGGTATTATGAAATCATCCAACTTACCAAACCTCAGTTAGCTCCTCTATAAAATGGGGATAATAACGCCTCACAGGATCTGAGGGAGACTCAAAAGAAGTCTATGAAGTGCTGTTTAAACCTTAAAGTAGCGTATAAATGTAAGCTATCATTATGTTCTTATTATTGCTGTGAGAAAGTAAAATATGGATGAAGGGGGTGTGCGAATTCTCTGGCTCTCCTCCTCTCCCCTCCCACCCTTCTCTAGACTGGTCCATCCCCTTCCTCCCTGCTTACGAGGGGTGCTCCTATTAGTCTTGGACACTGAAATTATATTAAAGAGGCAGCAGGTTTATAGAGATGTTATTACATAAAATATCCGTGGGTGTGTTTAGCATTCATCTACTGATCTGGTTAAGTACCTTACAAATGTGATCTCATTTGCGCTTTACAGTGACCCTGGGAGGGAGGTGCTATTTTTATTCCCATTTTACAGGTGAGAAAACTGAGGATAGGGTCTGAAACATGACACAGATTCAGACTTTGACTCCTGCTCCAACATTTCTGTCCATTATGGCATCAAGCTGCATGGAAAGGACCAGTAGAGGTAGAAGCTCCGTGGAGCTTCAGACAAGCCATTTATCTCTCTGAGTGTGTTTTTATCATTAAAAAATAAAGAAGAGTGGGTTGAAGTTAAATCCCCCCCGCCAATCCTCGGAGACTGGGATTTCACAGAAACTGGAACGGGCAAGTTTGCAACAGGAAGATGTCGAAAAGTCAACCCCAGGATGGGGAGAGAGTGAAGAGGTGACATGAAGAAATAAGCATCTAAAGAACTGCTTCATGAGAGGCTAGGGAAGCCAGGTTTTGGAGGAGGAGGGTCCTCTCACCCACATCTCAGGGCAAAAAATGCAATATCTGTCTATCCCTCTCTCCTCTCCCATCCCCTTTTCTCTCTTCTCCTCTCTCCTGCCTTCCTTCTCTTTCTCTCCTCTCCCTCCTCTTTCCCCCTCTCTCTCATCTGTCTCTCTCTTTTTTCTCCTTCTCCTCTTCCTCCTCCTCCTTCTTTTTCTCTTTCTCCCTCTCTCTTTCTTTTTCTTTCTCCCCTCTCTCTGCCTCTGTCTGTCTCTCTGTCTCTCCTCTCTTTCTTTCTCTCCCTCTCTTCCCCCTTCTCTCTTTTCCTTTCTCTCCCTCCCCTCTTCTCTATTCCTCTTTCTTAACTCCTCCCTCTCTTTTCCTCTCTGATCTCTTCTTTCTCTCTGTCTCTGTCTTTTTTCTGTCTATCTCTCCTCTTTCTTTCTCCTTCTCTCTTCCTTTTCTGTCCCATCCCCTCTGTGTGTCCCCCTCTCTCACCCCTTCTCTCTGTCTCTCTCCTTTTCTCTCCCCTGCTCCCTTGATCTTTCCGTTGCTAATTAGTACAAGTGCCCCAAGCCTTTGCATGCACCAACACCTCCATTACGCAGCCCCACATCCTTGGTTCGCACGTGGAGAGTCTTGCTCAGTGGTCAGAGAAAATAAGGGGAGAAAAGCTTTGTTTTTGCTACTTCCCCTCATCCACTCCAGAACATAAAGGAGTCATTCTGTCTGGGATTTTCCTTTCTTCATTTATGAAAAGGAGACAGACATAGTGACCTTTTCAGCCTTAGATCTCACCATACTTTGTAAGCCTCTCTCTGTATCCTCAGAGATGTGTGTCGAAGTGACCCTGCAGTCCAAATAGCGCCTCACACTCGCCTCCTGACCTGTGCAAGCCTCTCTGGCTCCTCAGTTTCCTCATCTGTCAGAAGAAGCTTGGACTTAATGGCTTCCAAATCAGTGGTGCTCATTCCCCATCACTGTGCAGTGGCTGTGTGTCATGTCTCCCCAATGACTGGGTCTCTCTCCATCCCGGAACATTCTCCCTCCTCGCCTCCGTCCCTTGGAGCCCCCAGCTCCAGTCAGGAGGCAGCTCAGCCCCCGCCTCCTGCAGGAGGCCTCCCTGAGACCCCCAGCCGGATGCTCCCTCCCTCCTGCCCCCCTTCTGTGTTACCTGAGATCTGTATCCACTTCTCTGGGTACCTCTGCGTACGAGCCTTCATTGCTCCCTGATTAGAACATCTCCTCGAGGACACAAAATGTCTTTGCTTTTTCCCTCGGTTGCTTATGTCCTGGCCTTGTACCTGGCCCAGAGCTTACAAACGCTTTGTAGGCTAAATAGAATTACTTAGATTTTGGTACTTGATCCACACAGAAGGAACTTAATGTTTGATTTGGAAATCTCCCCTTTCTTCTCTGTCCAGACTCCGAATGCTCATCGTTGCCGCTGTATTTATTAGCAGGTTCCCTCGGAGCGAGGCCGGCCCGGGGCCTGGCCCTTGGGGACTTCCCAAGTTGGGGGGAGGCTTGTCCCTTGGATGTTCACTTAACTTCCTCCTCTCTGCCGCGTCCCCTTCCCCCAGGTCGAGTGGCTGAAGAACGAGGACGTCATCGACCCTGCTCAGGACAGCAACTACCTGCTCACCATTGACCACAACCTCATCATCCGGCAGGCCCGGCTCTCGGACACGGCCAACTACACGTGTGTGGCCAAGAACATCGTGGCCAAACGCCGGAGCACCACGGCCACCATCATTGTTTATGGTAGGGCGGCGGGCACCGGGTTCCAGGGGTCCCTCCCGTTTGTAAGGGTTCTCGTTCTAAGACTGGGGGCTGCCTTCTGGGAGGCACGGCCATAACTTGGGTTAAGGTTAGCCATGGGGTGGATGCTTCATCAGACAATGATGACAGTCTCTCTTCCTCTCTCCCTTCCCCTCTTTTTTCCTTCCTTTCTCCCCAAAGTGAATGGTGGCTGGTCCACCTGGTCAGAGTGGTCTCCCTGCAGCAACCGCTGTGGGCGGGGCTGGCAGAATCGCACCCGGACCTGCAGTAACCCTGCGCCCCTCAATGGCGGTGCATTCTGTGAGGGGCAGGCCTTCCAGAAGGTCGCCTGTACCACCATGTGCCCAGGTAAGGACAGGCCCCAGATGGCCCACACATGTTGCTTCTCTAGCCTTCTAGTCCCCAGGAACCCATTACCCCCTCCCCAGGGACAGGCCAGAGGTCAGCTCGGAGCCCCCGGAGGCTTAGGAAGCTGCCCTTGGGGGCTTCCATACAGGGATCACTTAGTGGGGTCTCCCCTACATACCCCTCACCTGGTGCTACCCATTGGATGAGCCCAGAGTCCCTGGGAAAAGGCGCCCCCCCCATACTCTTCACCTGAGACTCCTCAGTTGTTCTTCCCAGTCTGAAGATGAGTAATCCTCCTCTCTTTGTTTCATTGTCTTATTTGTGTGTCTGATACCCGACTCCCCATATGCTCCTCTCTCTGTCTGTGTCCTGCTCTCTGGGTGTGTGTCTGACTGTGAATGTGTGACTTCTGTCCGCCTCTCCCATCTGTCCCTCTGTCTGACTGTCCATCTGTCTGACTCTACATGTCGTGCACGTGCTGTGTACCTGCCTCATTCCCCCACACACCTGCGGGTACCTGCGCTCCCCGTGTTTCTCCATCCCCATGTGAATGCGTGACTTCTGTCCGCCTCTCCCATCTGTCCGTCTGTCTGACTGTATGTGTCATACACGTGCTGTGTACCTGCCTCGTTCCCCCACATACCTGCGGGCACCTGCGCTCCCCGTGTTTCTCCATCCCCGTGTGAATGCTTGGGCGGCGGCCGCGTGATCCACAGTAGACGGAGCGTGGACAGGATGGAGTAAGTGGTCGGCCTGCAGCACAGAATGCACGCACTGGCGCAGCCGGGAATGCACGGCCCCCCCACCCCAGAACGGGGGTCGGGACTGCAGCGGGACGCTTCTGGATTCCAAGAACTGCACGGATGGGCTGTGCACTCAGAGTGAGTGAGCTGCCCTGGGGGGGGGGAACAGCAGGCGTGGGGGGGGGGGTGGGAAGCAGCAGGCCCGACCCCCCAAAGCTGTCCCCAACCACTGGTGCCTGCATGAGGGCCCGCCACGGGGGGCTGCTCTGGGCCTCCCATGTGTCATTTCTGTGTCATCTTCATCTTCATCATATTCACCCATATCATTTTTTCTTTTACTTTGTTTTCTCTAACAGATAAAAGAGTTCTAACTGAACCCAATAGCCACCGTAAGTCCCCATTTCATGACCATTTTCTATCTGCTGTGGGATCATTCTAACTGATTGTCTTCTCATGGGCTAGAGGGGGATGAGAGGTCTCAGGGGCTGGGGGAGCAGAAGAACCGAGAGCATCTCGTTCCTGGAACCTACGTCCTGAGGATCCAGAAACCCAGAGGTGACTGGGCTTCCTCCTCATTACGAGGGGCGATAGCGTCCAATGGCGTGCATTCTGCTTTGTCAAATAGAGACAGCACACTTCCGTCTACAGAGATAGAGGGGCAAGAGCCCTGGAGCACAGACAGGATAGAAGGAGAGCACTGGAGGACCCTTCGACACGTTCACTTCCACCTTGTTTTATAGAAGTTTAGGGGAAGGAAAGTGACTCCTCCAACGTCACACAGTGGTAGTATTGGGTCCAATCCTTTATTCGTCTTCTGAGTGAAAGGAAGATCTAAGCCCTGTAATTTTTTGGAGATGATACTCAGGCTGAGTTTCTCCTCTGCAGTGCAGACCACTTCCTGCCTCCCCCAGTTAGCTCCTGGTGTCTCAGATTCTAGAGCTAGAGGCGACCATAGAGACTCCTTTGACAGATTAAAAATGAGAATTATGTAATCTTATAATGATACCATCCAAGAAGACCAGCATTCAAATCTTGCCCAAACTAACTAGAACTTGCTGGACATAGTAGTGTTGTTCCCAGAAAGGCAAGCACCCCCTAAGAGACTGAAAAGAACAGATCCAAGGATCTGGAGACCTGACATTTGGCAAATTAATGAGCTCTGTGCCTCAGTTTCTTTTTCTGTCAAATAGGAAATCCCTACCTCAGAGGAAGTATTAGGAGCCATAAGATTTGTGTACACACACACACACACACACACACACACACACACACAGAGCCTTAATATCTCTCAACATCATTTCTATAACATGAAGTGATTAGATTATTTTTAACATTTTTTTTCTCCTGTGGTTTCGTTGGGTAGTCTGATGGAGCCTTATCATAATGTTTTAAAGTAATTTTAAGAAATGCTATATTTCCGTTAGAAGTTCAAGAAGAAAAAAGGCTTCATTTTTTTCCATTTACAGCACAGACCTTGGAGTCTGGAGGCTCTATGGGCCTTAGGTGAGAAACACCTGGATTAGGTGATCTCTGAGGTCCCCTACCCTTTAAATATGTTAGAAATGGTTGAAGGAGCTTCTTTATCTGATGAGGAATTTGGGAGGCACAAGGAGAGTTCTTTGTCCACAGATGGCCCTTTGTATCCCCCCAAAACCATCTGAGGAGAGAAAGGGAAAAGGCTAAAGGCACATGGGCAAGCGGTAGACCATCCCAAGTGAAGGATGCTGGGGATCTCCCCCGGAAAGACAATATTCTTGTCTTGGAATGGTATCTGGATTGTTTCTTGTAGCTGTAGAGAGATGGATACATTGGCTGGAGAGCAAGGGAGAGCACTAGAGACCTCGTTTGCAAGGTCCACTTGACGTAGGTGGTTTGACATATGGGGTTCAGTCAGTGCTGCTTCCGCTTCCTTGGAGGGAGCCAAAGTGCTGAATCCCTCAACTGAGACTCTCCTCCCCCATTCTGGTCCCCTCATGCCCTTGCTCTCCCTCATTCCTGTGTCCTCAGTGTCACGTGCCTGAGTCCTGTTCCTTATGCCCCATTCCTTCCCCTTCAATCTTCAGCTGGCTCTTATTCTCTCAGAATAGAGACGCTCTTCTCAGATGGCCAAACCACAGGTCAGAATTCTGGGCTTTTTAGCCACTGATGTCACCCCTCCTGGCCCCAAATGGCTGGTTATGCTCTCCAAAGTTACCCCTGGGCACCCCATCATTCCCTGTTCTCTTCTCATCCATATCACCTCCCAGCTTCTCTGCTCCATCCTTCCCTCCCTTCCTCAATCTTTCCCTCCCTTCCTCCATCCTTCCCTCTCTTCCTTCATCTTTCCCTCCCTTCTTTTATCCTTCCCTCCCTTATTTCATCTTTTCCTCCCTTCCTCCATCTTTCCCTCTCTTTCTCCATCCTTCCCTCCCTTCCTTCATCTTTCCCTCCCTTCCTTCATCTTTCCCTCTCTTCCTTCATCCTTCCCTCCCTTTTTCTCTTCTCCCCATCCTGCCAGGGACTTACTGTCTCATAAGTCAGCCCCCCCGGGTGTCCGTGCTAATAATGCTACAGTAATAACACCAAGGCTAATAAAGCAGCAATAGCCAAATAATACTGTGGTAATTAAACTACAGCTCCCAGATAATTCTGGAGTAATAAAATTAGCAATAATGCTGAACGACCCCCAGCTCTCTGGAGGACGGTGGGGGGAGTGCTGAGGGAGAGGGAGAAGCCAGGTTGGCTAATTGGAGATTGTAAATTACTGAGCAAATGGCCACATGTGGGTGATACAGTGCATGAGAAGGCAGACAGAACTGACCCCCATTTCTGCAACCATCCAAAAGCGGGGTAAAGCAGAGGGTGGCAGGGAAGCCCAGCCTCTCAGCCAAACCATTGGCCAGCCGAGAGTGTCACCCGAATGCTAGGTGCCCTTCCTGAATGCTAGGAGCTGGGGAGGCCGGGGAAGCCAGATCCGGGATGGGACACGTGGTCTTTGCCCGGACTGAGCCCGCCATCCCAAATCACAGAAGGAAACCTTGGAGGCCATCACATAATGGCTTCTAATAGCTAGCATTTGTGTAGCCCTTTAAGACACAGGTACTCATTTGATCCTTGCAACAACCGTGTAAGATAGGTACTATTATTATCCCCATTTTACAGATGAGGAAACTGGGGCTCAGAGACCTCAAATTATGGGGTCATACAGTTAGGAGGAGCTGAGGCTGAGAATTCAGTTAATCTTTTCGCAGAGCCCTGGGCTAGACATTGGGGAAGATGCCAGGTTCACTTAAGGCAAGGTGTCTCCCCTCACGGAGCTTCTAGTCTAATTGAGAGATGTGACAAATGGCTAAAAATACATTGGGCAAAAGAGCTCTAAAATGAGAGAGAGGTGGCAAAAAGAAGCAGAGGGAGGGGGTGGGCTGCAGACAAAGCCTATTTAAGAATTCTAACTTTTCTATGGGGCCCTCCTGCTTCCTGAACGTGGGAGCTCAGAAACGGCCATGAGAATGGGATTGTATCCCAGGGGCAGCTCACACTGGGTGTACAGGGAGAAAGCCCAGAGATGAAAGTCCGGAGACCCTTGCCATAACTCTGTGATTCTGGTTCTAAGTCAGGTCCTATCCTCTTCTAAGACCTGTTCCCTTATTCATAAACGAGGTTGAGGGGTATCCCATAAAAGGCTGGGGGAAAGGACGATTTACCCAGAGCTCCTCAGAAGAAAGGAAGGAAAGAATTAGCCGCTATAATGCACAACATCAGGGTGTCCTGAGGCTGGATGGCTGGCCCCAGTATGCCTAGCTGGGTTAGCTAGTGACAGCAGCTGGTCAGTCTTGCCCCGGCCCTACATCCATCCCAAGGCTAGCTGACCTTCTACATGGCGGGAGGAAGGGAAAGGAGTGAGGGCTGCCTCTGCCCTTCCTCCTCACCTGCTGCCCCCCCCTTTATTTTTACTGCTTTCCAACTCCCTTCTCCCCCTAATTTTCAGGGCTATGGCTTTCTCCTCTTGCTCCTCTCTTGCTGTCTCCTCGGCTACCATGTGGTCTTTCCTGTGGGGCCATCTTGCTTCCTGAACATGGGAGCTCAGAAACAGCCACGGGAGTGGGGTTGAATCCCAGAGGCAGCTCACACAGGCTGTACAGCCTGATGGGAACGGCCCAGTTCTAAAAGCCTGGCGTTCCACGCTGTAACTCATTCTGTGACTTTGTTTAAGTCACGTACCTGTTCCTCTCCAAGACCTGTTTGCTTGTTCATAAAAGAGGCACTGGGCTATCTGTTCTGTCCTGTCAAATCGATCCAAGATTGGGCTGGGAAAAAAGTAATAGTGTTTGGAAATGATGAGTACTTGCTTCTCTGGCCGTATCCTGTCCTGGTCTGGCAGGTCCCTGAGCCCGAGCCTGTCAATGCTGAAAGCTTCGAAAGGCTGGGGGAGCAGGGTGGGATCCCCTTTGTAAGAGGCAAACTAGGCCTTTGGGGTCTTTCCCGCTTATAACACCTGACTTTTTATAGCATTTTAGAGTCTCCCAAGTCATTTTTATACACTAATTTTTTTATACATATTTTTATACACAACAATGCTGGTGGGTTAGTGGGATGATTGTGGATTCCACGGTCCATTCAGACAAAGTCTCTGACAGGAGCACCAGGGTCTCTTTGGGGGAGTCTATTTGTGTTGTCACTGATGATGTTTAAAAAGGTTAAGGGCCACCCAGCTAGAAAGCGTCAGAAGCAGGATTTGAACTCAGACCTTTGTGACTCCAAGTCCAGGGAGTGCTCCATGCTGCCTTCACGAAGGTGGAGATCTAGTTAGAGCCAGGGGGATTGCTTGGGGTTTCGGAGGTGGGATCTCTGCTTTGCCTTCCCCTTTTCTGACTTTTTTCCACTTCCATTTTCTCTTTCCCAGTGATGGAGGCAACAGGAGACGTGGCTCTCTATGCGGGCCTGGTGGTGGCCATCTTCGTCTTCATCGTCATCCTCATGGCCGTTGGGGTGGTGGTGTACCGGCGCAGCTGCCGCGACTTCGACACCGACATCACCGATTCATCCGCCGCCCTCACTGGTGGCTTCCACCCGGTTAACTTCAAGACAGCCCGGCACAGTAAGGAGAAGGAGAAGGGGAGGAAAGAAGTGGCTGAGGCTTGGAGAGAGCAGGAATCCTGGGATGGAGGGGAATGGGGAGCCAGGGATACCAGGCCTTGTTTAGACTCTATTAGTGAGCAATTATTGAGTACCTGCTGTATGCCCAGCTGTGAAGGGATATTATTTAGATGTTCTTAGCACAGTGTCTGGCACAGGGAATAAGTCTGCTGATTGACTGACCTACCTACTCCCAGTCTTAAGGAGCTCACCACCCAGCAAGGGATGGGTTTGTGGGTAGGAGAAATAAACTGAGAGACAAGGAAGAGCTTGGGTTCTTGGGGCAGCAAACACCAGCGCTGGCCCCATGGTCCACTCAGACCAGATCTCTGATGGGAGCATCAGGTATTCTTTGGAGAATAAAGCTAACCAAAAAGCACTTATTAAGCACCTACTGAATGCCAGAGGTATACCAAGTATTGGGGTTGCAAAGACAAAAGTGAAGCAGTTCCTTCCCTCAAGGAGCTTACATCACATACCTATGGTGACCCTTCAAATTCTTGAATACAGCTATCAGGTCCTCCCTAAGTGCTCTCTTCTTCAGGCTGAACATTTTCAGTTAGCTTAACTGATTTTCATATGTCATGGACTTAGGTCCTCCTTGGGACAGCCTTCCTCCTTCAGGAATCACCAGCCAGTCAGGACCATAAGAGTATTTCCTGGGAGATGGCAGAAGATAGTGACTAGAGAGCCGTCTTTGAGGCAGTAAGACCTGAGTTTGAGCTCTGCCACTGACATATTCTAGCTTTGGGACCATAGGCAAGACATTTAAAGTCTCAGGTCAACTTTTTCTTTCTTCTTTCCTTCCTTCCTTCCTTCCTTCCTTCCTTCTTTCCTTTCTCTCTCTCTCTCTCTCTCTCTCTCTCTCTCTCTCTCTCTCTCTCTCTCTTTTTCTTTCACAATTCTGGTTAAGTGACTTGTCCAGAGTTACTCAGGTCCTTCTGATTTCAGGGCTGGTCACTGCACTGGACAAGTCCTTTAATTTTTGTCTGTCTTCATTTCTTTATCTTTAAAATGGGGTTATACTAGGGGTTATACTAGTTCCTGCCTCCCAGGTTGTTGTGAGGATAAAATGAGATGATATTTGTAAGGTACTTTGCAAATCTGAAAGTAGAAATGCTAGTTCTGACCATATAATGGGAAAAACCACTATCCATCCATCCCAGAAAAGGTTGGGGAATAAGATTAAGATGCACAAAATAATCTAAGAGACCAATGAGATAGTATGTAATAAGTGCAAAATTGAATAAGATGTGGGTCTATTCAAGATGGAGAGAAATGCCCAGTGGATCATCTAGGGAGGACTTTGTTGAGGAGGTAACCAATGAGTAATGAGTTAAGCTGACACTAGGTCTGAAACCATGCATTTTTTTTTTCATTAAGACTCGGGTAAATGGTCCCTAAAAGTTCCTGGCTCCTTCTGGGAGAGGAGACCAGTGCATGTAAGGTGAAGAGTAGCATCCCAGGTCACACTTTCTAATCCCATCTCTTTTAGCTGATCATGTTCTCTCCTTCCTCAAATTCTTCTAGAACATGGGGCAGCTAGATAGCCCAGTGGATAGAGCACTGGAACTCTGGAGGACCTGAGTTCAAATCTGGCCTCAGATACTTAACACTTCTTAGCTGTGTGACCCTGCTCAAGTCACTTAACCCCAATTCCCTCACAAAAGAAAAAAGAGATTAATACTTTTAGAAAACACTTTCTCTGATCTCTGCTTTTACTTCCATCACTCTCTACCTTGCATAATGATGAAGATGATAAGACAACACTGGTAATGGCTGACGATGATGTCAATAATGATGACAGTAGCAATGATAATGATGATCATGATCATCATGATGACAATGGCAACACTGATGATAAAGGTGATGATCATGATCATGATAATGATGACAATATCGATGATAGTGATGATAATGATCATGATAATGACAATAACAATGATAATGGTGATGACAATAAAAATGACAATTATGACATTGATGATGGTGATGATGGTGATGATGATGATGATGATGATAACAATGGTCAATGATGGTGTGGTGGTGATGGTGATGATTACAACTAGCAATTATAGAGCACTTTGTATATGAAACTTATCTCTGCTTATATTGACTTTTCCAAGTAGGAAGGGAAGTCCTTGGGGGCAAGGAATATTCTACTTTGTCTTTGTATGCTTCAGATCATAGGCAAGTGCATGTTAGTTATAGAGCTCACCCTGAAGCTAGGAAGACAAGTTCAACGTCTGCCTCTAAGCCATGCTAATTAAGTGATCCTATGCAAGTTGCTTAGTTTCTTAATGATCTCAACAACCTCTAAGACTATAAGTGGCCAAGAAGATGCCAACCTGCCCTGGGAGAAGGCACTTCCTCACTTGAGAGTTCCCTATGCCAAGGAAATTACAGTTCCCCTCATTACCTTATCCCATCCCATCACTCAGGTCACCACAGTGACCTGAACATGCTTAATCCAGCGGGACTGGTTTTCTTGCTATTTCTCACACACCACACTCCTTTTCCAGGTTCTTGAGCAGGATTTCTGGCAATCCCCCAAGCCCGGAATTTCATTTCTTCCCCTTATCTTCCCTGGCTTCCTGCACAGCCTAGCTAAAATCCCGCTTAGTTCAGGAAGTCGTGCCTGATTCCCTGTAATGCTCTCTGTTGTTCATCTCCAATTCATCCCTTGTGTATTTTGTCTGTATACAAGTGTTAGCATGTTACATGGTGAACTCCTCAAGGGGAGACTTATTTTTTGCCTTTCTTTATATCCCCAATGATTAGCACAGTTCCTGGCATACAGTAGGTGCTGAATAAATGCTTATCGACTAATTGTTGATTTCTGTATTGAATTGCAGACAACCCGCAACTATTGCACCCATCCGTGCCTCCTGACCTCACAGCCAGTGCAGGCATCTACCGAGGGCCTGTGTTTGCTCTGCAGGACTCTTCGGATAAGATTCCTATGACCAACTCACCCTTGCTTGATCCTCTGCCCAGCCTGAAGATCAAGGTGTACAATTCATCCACCACATCATCCACTCCGGGTCTGCCTGATAGAGCTGACCTGCTGGGAGTCCTGCCTGTGGGCACCTACCCGGGTGAGGGGATCCGGGATGCTCACTTCCTCAACCTGAGAAATGCCAGCCTCAGCTCCCAGCAGCCCCTGGGACTGCCTCGAGATCCTAGCAACTGTGCCAGTGGGACATTTGGCTGCCTCGGGGGGAGACTCACTATTCCTGGCACAGGTATGCACCCCATCAGAGTGTTTAAAACCCTGTCAGGGCAGCAGCTTGTTCTGAGAAGGTGGAGCCATGTAGAATCCTCCAGATGTCCCAGCCTTAGCTCTGCTCCTTTGTCCCTCTCCCTTAGTCCTGCCTCCTTTTGCTGTGACTGTACCCCCTCCTGCCCTGGCTCCTTTTCCCTTTCCCTTTGGATCATCCCGCTGCTGTGGTCTCTACTACATGGCTTAGTGATGAAAATGATGATGATGGCTGCCATTTAGGTAGCATTTTAGCTTTGCAGAGCACTTATAACACATCACAGAGATTTCATTCTAGAGACCAAGGAGTCTGTCCAGTCTCTTCCTTTTATAAAATGAGATGAGAACATCTTTATAGATGAGAACATCAAAAGCAAAGGAGGTTAAATGGCTTGCCTCTGGTCACACAGCTAGTAAAGTGCCAGAGACAGATCCAAAGCCAGATCTTCAGACTTCAAAGCCTATGCTCTTTACACTGAGGTAGGCTTTGCACACATTACCTCATTTGAGTCTTACCTATGAAGGAGGTAGTATGATTATCCCCAATTTACAGTTGATGAGACTGAGTCTCAGAGAGAATAAAATATTCAGTAAATATAAAAAGTTAAGATTTGAACCCTAATTTTTAAAACTGAAGTTTAGCCCTATATATTTCACTGCCACTTTTCTATTTAGTCATAATGTCATAGGAATTTAGAACTGGAAGGAAATAATAATAGCTCACATTTTCTGTAGATCTTTATAGTTTTTTATAGTTTTCCTCACCATCACCCTGTGAAGTAGGTAATGTGTTATTATCCCCATTTTACAGATGAGGAAACTGAGGATCAGAAAGGGGAAGTTTCTTACAGCCTCATAGACAGTAAATGGTAGAGCTGACATTAAAGCTGACTGCTGGACCTTTATCTCAAAGATTCAGTTGACTTGGCTAAATCACACGAGATTTCATTTAGTTCTTGCTGGTCCTGTACCTGGCATGAAGATCATGGGTTTAGAATCTTTAGAGCTGAAAATGATCTAGAAACCACCAAGACCAGCTTCCTCATTTTGTAGGTAAAAGACCTTAAGACCGGTGTTCGGAGTCCCACAGCTTGGAAGCATCAGAGGCAGAATTTGAACTGAGATATTCCTGACTCCGAGATGTTAGTTATGTGCCGTAGAATCAGGGGTCCTCATACTTTTTAAGTAGGGGGCCAGTTCACTGTCCCTCAGACTGTTGGAGGGCCGGGCTATAGTAAAAACAAAAACTTTGTTTTGTGGGCCTTTAAATAAAGAAACTTCATAGCCCTGGGTGAGGGGGATAAACATCTTCAGCTGCTGCATCTGGCCCGCGGCCGTAGTTTGAGGACCCCTGATCTAGACTCATGAAATGTCCATACTGAAAAGGATCTTTGCAGTGATCTGGTTCAGTCTCCTCAGCTGGTTCTTTTGGCTGAAAGTTTGGCCCTCCTCTTCCACTATACCATGTCTCTATCCCAACCAAACATGTCTCCTGGGCCCCTCAGCCCTGGCATCAGTCAGGGAGCAGCCTATCCGTCCTCCCATGGCAGAGCAATTGTAGAGCCCAGAGCTCGTGCCCCTTCCTGCACTGAATTCCCTTTCCCTCCAGGGGTGAGCCTGCTGGTCCCCAATGGAGCCATCCCCCAGGGGAAATTCTACGAGATGTACCTGCTGATCAACAAAGCAGAGAACACCCTGTGAGTAGCTGAGCCCCACTCCCCCAGACCCCTCCCTACACAGGGCTATTCTTTTCTTCCCTTTCTGTCAGGCTCCCTTTGCTGCCCAGGGCCCCTCTCTGTGGTCCTGCCCTCCCTTTCCAAGCTGGGCCCTCTGTTCCAAAATGCTCCCCTTTCTCTTTCCCATCAAAACTACTCCCTGACCACAACACAGCATTTCCACTGTGATTGTTTGCTCGCATTTTTGTTTTTCTTCCCAGGTTATTTTTACCTTCTTTCTAAATTTGATTTTTCTTGTGAGCAAGATAACTATATAGATATGTATACATTTATTGTATTTAACATAAACTTTAACATATTTAACATGTATGGGACTACCTGCCATGTAGGGGAGGGGATGGAGGGAAGGAGGGGAGAATTTGGAACAGAAGTTTTTTCAAGGGTCAAGGTTGAAAAATCACCCATGCAGATGTTTTGTCAATTAAAAAGCTATAATTAAAAAAAAAAGCAAATCATGCAGGGGAAAAAAAACAAACCCTACTCCTTGAATGCCAGGATTTCAGCCAGCTGTCAGAAGAAAAAAGATCTGAATAAAGTACTTCCCACAGCTAGGTGTGAGTGACTCACAGTGACAGCCCGATGCCTCACCCTTCCCAGAGGCATCTCCATGTCCAAAACTGATGCTTCTTAAGCCAAAGGCATGAGTCACTGGGGGAGGAATATGGCAGCATTTCACTGGACAATAGAAGAAGGAGCCTGGGAGGGGGGGAGGGAAGACTGCAGCCTTTCCTGGTGTTTCTCAAATCCCACCTTGCTGCAGACCCTGGTTTCCTTCTGTCCCTTCCCTCCTATGAATGGGAAACTGAACCCCCAGAATTATGGAAAGAAAAAGGGTCTATTTGTAGGGAGCCCCTTTCTCTGACTAGGCAATATTATGGGAGTCACCCTGATGCAAATGGGGAGGAATCTATGACCCAAGAGCTAGAAGGGCCCCAAGGCTGTCTAGTCTAATCCCCTCATCCGACAGGTGAGAAACCTGGCGACTCTGGGTGTTCAGTGGTTGGTTCCGTGTGACCTGATCATAAGCAATATAGGCAATATTTGACCTTAAGTTCTTTAATTCTGGAATGGGCATTTTCCCATGGCCCACTCACCTCCCTCTTTCTTTGCTTCTATACTACCTTACAGCAATAAAGTTTGGAGGGGCTAGAGAGTGGTTACCCCCACCCTCCATCCTCCAGCACCAGCAATAACTGCTCAGAGCCCTTCCCCTTCCCTCTGAGTAGGTCCTGGGCAGGGGCCACTGCCTGGGGTCCCAGGACAGGCCGGCATCGGTCCCTTCCCGGTAATAAAGGGGGTGTCAGGCAGTGCTGGGTTTCTGTCCCATCGTCTTCTCACTGTGATGGGAGGTGGAGTTATCCTTCCCCCTCTGACACAAGGACATTTGGAGACTCCACAAGGTGAAGGCCCCCTTGCAGACGGTAGCCAGGTCAGGAATGGCCCCCGCTGAGATTCTTGCCAAGTTAAGGTCCTCTCTGCTTCCGTTCTGGTTGCAAGAGAAGTGTCCCACATTTAGGATCCCTCTTTCCTCGAGGGCAGCAACCTTCATTCTTGCCTTCCCCCCTTCTTCCTCCCTCTCCCTCCCCTTCTCTAGTTTACCTTCGGAAGGGACCCAGACAGTATTGAGTCCCATGGTGACCTGCGGGCCCACGGGACTGCTTCTCTGCCGCCCGGTTATCCTCACGGTCCCCCACTGTGCTGAGGTCAGCTCCGGTGACTGGATCTTCCAGCTGAAGACTCAGTCCCACCAGGGGAACTGGGAGGTAAGGAGGAAGGGGGATGGAATGGGACAAAGCAACCTCATTCATTCCCTTCCGTGGGGCTGGGGGGTGGGTGGGGATTCCTCTCAAGCTCCCTGAACTGCTCCTTCCAAGGCCTTCAGGAGAGGGATCCTCTCCTCTTTGGCTGGTGAGCCTGGAGGTGCTCAGCCCCCGAACCTGGGGAGGCCAGCTCACATCTTTAGCTCTGACCTACCTCCCCCCCGGGGCTCTTCCCACCCCTCTCTTGGTAGGAGGTCGTGACTCTAGAGGAGGAGACCCTGAACACCCCCTGCTACTGCCAGCTGGAAGCCAAGTCCTGCCACATCCTTCTGGACCAGCTGGGCACCTACGTGTTCATGGGGGAATCTTACTCCCGCTCTGCCATCAAACGGCTCCAGTTGGCCATCTTTGCCCCTGCGCTCTGCACCTCTCTGGAGTACAGCCTCAGAGTCTACTGCCTGGAAGACACACCTGATGCGCTCAAGGTAGGCTGGGGTTTGCCAGTCTGGGGACAGCCCCTATTTTATTTTCCATGCTTCCCTGACTACTCAACACGGTACCTTCCAACTCCTCTGGGGCCATCTTGGTTCTTCCTTGACGTCAATAAACAAAAACACTTTTTAGAGGCTCCTAAGTGCCAGGCGATGTGCTAGATATTTTGGGGTACAGTGACAAAAATGGAAGTCCCTGACCTCAGGGGGTACATTAGACACCTCATCCCCTCATCCCTACCCTAACTTGTGTGCAAAAATACTGACATCACTGATAATGTCTCATCCAAGGCACCTTCTCTCTGTTATTCCCGTAGACTTTTCCCACTAACCCCCTCCAAAAATAGATCATGGCTGGCCTGGAAGCCAGGCTTGGGAATGAAGATTTAAAACCAGGGTTGCGCGTGAAGTCCAAGGACTCAGGGCTAATTTAATGACAAAAGGCATTTGTATCGTTCCTTTGGGTTGCTTTACATACACTAGCACCTTGGAAGCTAACAATCACTCTGGGACCCACGTTTTGCCAATGGGAAGGTGACTGGACCAAGGCCACCCAGCCAGTGTACCTGCAGGTCTCTCCTGGCTCCCCAGTGTGGCTCTCAGCAAGCTTCGGGGGCTGCACGTCTACCAGGGCCTCGGCAAAGAGAGGGCACCCCAAAGGCCCCACGCAGGCATTTTTATTTGCAGGAAAAATTGTCTATTTGCTGTTCTCAGCAGGACAATGATCCACGATTACTCTGAAGGATTTGTAATGAAAGATCCTGCCCCTACCCAGAGAAGGAAGTGATTGTGTCTGAATATAGATTGAATCACAAAATGAAACATAATCTAACCCTCTTGAATGAGTGGGAGATCTCAGCGGACCCACTTTAACTTTAACCAAGACTGATCTTGTCTCAGAGAGCTCTACATAATATTATCAGATCTTTGGGATCTCTGTTCTTTTTATCTCTTCTCTTATAAATCTGTCTCTGAAATCTCCCTCCCACTTTCTCTTACAAATCAATAACTATTCCCTGCATTGAGTTACAACCATTTTTGTCTTCTCTTTGGGTCCTTTTTGCCCACAAGCTCATCTTTTATCTCAAGCTGGCATTTGATGCCATCCTCTTCTGCCTCCTCCAACCCAGCTCCTCTCTCAGCTGCCCCCTGCCCTGGGCTGGGCTTCTGTTAGTCTGTCCTGGGCGCCCCTCTCCTTGGTCCTGATCCCTCTGGCCCTTGCTAGAGTTTGTCAGGGTTAGAGGGAAAGGGGGCCCGGTCCCTGAGCTCTCCTGTTGGCTGCCCTGCAGGAGGTGCTGGAGTTGGAGAAGACCCTAGGTGGGTACCTGCTGGAGGAGCCCAAGCCCCTGCTTTTTAAGGACAGCTACCACAACCTCCGCCTTTCCATCCACGATATCCCCCATGCCCTGTGGAGAAGCAAGCTGCTGGCCAAGTACCAGGTGAGGAAACAGTCCTGGGACGTGGGGGAGGTGCAGGGTGTCGGAGAGAAGGTGTCTCCTGCTGAAAGATGCAGAGGGCCCCACATCAAGAGAGCCCGGGGTCTTGGGGCCATAGGGCTATGGCCCAGAGCTTCAGTGGGGTCTCCGAAGTCATGGCGTCCAACTGAGGCCCAGGGGGGTTGTCGCTTGCCCAGGGTAATAAGGGTAGTGATGATCATCAGCAGCAAAATTTGAACTCAGAGCTTCTGACTCTCTTAGCTATATGGGCTTGCTTTTCCATATAGAGACACTTCCTCAACAATCATAGTAACAGCTGCTGTTTCCAAAGCACTGGCAAGTCTGCTAAGCTCTTTCTCTTTTTAGAACAAATTTGATTTTTTCCCAATGAACAAGTATTTTTCCTCTCTCTCTCACCTCCTTCCCTCTCAAAAAGGAAGGAAGGAAGGAAGGAAGGAAAAGAGGAAGGAAGGAAAGAAGGAAGGAAGGAAGAAAAGAAGGAAGGAAGGAAGGAAGGAAGGAAGGAAGGAAGGAAGGAAGGAAGGAAGGAAGGAAGGAAGGAAGGAAGGAAGGAAGGAAAAGAGAAAGGGAGGGAGGGAGGAAGGGAGGGAAGAAGGAAGGAAAGAGGGAGGGAGGGAGGGAGGGAGGGAAAGAGAGAGGAAGGGAGGGAAGAAGGAAGGAAGGAGGGAGGGAGGAAAAAAGAAAGAAGGGAGGAAGGGAAGGAAGGGAAGAGAAAAGAAAAAAAGAAAGAAAGAAAGAGAGGAAGAAAGAAAGAGAGAAAGAAGAAAGAGAGAAAGAAGGAAAGAGAGAAAGAAGGAAAGAAATAGGAAGAAAGAAGGGAGGAAGGAAGGAAGAAAGGAAGAAACAAAAATGAGAGAGAGAGTAAGAAAGATAGATAGATAGATAGATAGATAGATGTCCAAAAAAGGCATACCTCATTCTTCACATGTTGTCCATCATTTCTCTGGCAGCAGATGGACAATATTCTTCCTCATTGGTCCTGAAATCAGGGTTAGTCATTACTACTAAGAGGAAAAGGACGTAGAAATGGGAATAATAAATGGAATAAATAGTATGGAGTCTTTAAGTGGTTGTTAATATAGACCAACCTTCTACTTAAATTTTGAAATACTTGATTTATTTTTTTTTTGGTTGGGGTGTGTCCGCACGTGTGTGCGTGCGTGTGTGTGTGTGTGTGTGTTCCATTTACTAATTGTGTCACCTTGGACAAGTGATTTTCCCAATCTCAATTTCCTCTTCTGGGATAGGAAGGGATTGGTCGGACCCACATGCCCCCTTGGATCAGTGGGTCTATGTATGGATTTCAAAGGCTCTTTAAACTCAGTTGGGAAAATCATTTCATTACTGTCACTAATCTATAATTGAAATTTAGCATCTCTATTAACCTTTACAGCATGATTCTGAGAAGGGATTCCTAGGCTTCCCCAGACTGCCAAGGGGATCCACATACTTTAACACCCTACTCTAGTGAGGAACCCAGGCTGAGAAACCCAGAACTGGCCGTGGGCTCCTAGCTGTGGAATGGCCATATGCTCCTGGGATGGGTTGGCAGAGGGGGGAGGTGACCACTGAAATATGACCGCACATGTCCCTCCCTTCCCCATAGGAAATCCCCTTCTACCACATCTGGAGCGGGACCCAGAAGGCCCTGCACTGTACCTTCACCTTGGAAAGATACAGCCTCACCTCCACGGAGCTCACCTGCAAGATTTGTGTGCGGCAGGTGGAAGGGGAGGGCCAGATATTCCAGCTGCACACGACACTGGCCGAGGTGAGCCTGGGCATGGGAGTGCTGCCCCCGCTGGGGACTTCTCTGAGAGGGAGCTGCCCACCAGGGCCAGGGAGGACCACTCATGATACTTGCCGAGTCCAATCCTTCCCCCCCCCCAGGACCCCAGGGAGACAGATCACCTCTTTCCATGAATAAATAGCAGAGTTGGACAAAATGTCATCAAATATGAAAAGAGCTGGGTCTGCAGTGACTGACAATCAGGAAAAAGAAGTTCAGTGCAAAGTGCAGGGCACTATAGTAGCTGTTAGATAATAGAGAAAGTCTTTAGGCTCGATTCCCACCCTTAAAGAACTTAGAGTCTAGGTGGGACTTGGCGTAGACATCAGTAGCCAACAAGCCGGGTATGGCTTCCTCCATAGGCTCTTCCCCGGTAGGGTGTAGGCTCTTTGAGGGCAGGGAATCTATTTTGCCTCTTTTTTGTACACCCAGTATCCAGCTGCTTCTCCTATAGAAGAAGCTGAATAAATTGATTGAGAGGGTCTAAGAACCGCGGGAGTGTCGGGGGGACCCTCTGCCCTCCCTAACTTCTCTCCCTGCCTTTGCCCTTTCAGACGGCCGCCGGCTCCCTGGACAACTTCTGCTCTGCGCCCAGCAGTGCGGTGACCACCCAGGTGGGGCCCTACGCCTTCAAGATCCCATTGTCCATCCGGCAGAAGATCTGCAACAGCCTCGATGCTCCCAACTCCCGGGGAAATGACTGGAGGCTGTTGGCCCAGAAGCTGTCTATGGATAGGTGAGTGCTCGGGGCTTCCTGCTCTCCCACGCACCCCTCAGGTCACCCTCCCCACCATGGCCACATTCACCATCATTGAAAGGGGCTCTTTCTCTCCTCACCCAGCCCCATCTCCTCTTGCTTGGATTACCTTTGGCTCTGGATTTGAGCTCATTCTTTGAGCACTGAGTCTCAACTTTGTTATGGAGGATATAAAGGGGAACATCAGATAAAGTCCCCTGCCCTCGAGGCTCCCCAGGGCCTTTCTAGCCTTCATTTCAAACTTGCTCTTTGCTGTTCTCCAAATCCAGTCTTCTGTCTCCCATCTCCGTGCCTTTGTACAGAATCCACTCACTCACCTTATGCAGTCCCGGGCTCTCTCCCAAAGCCAGCTCAGGTTGCAGCTCCTATAGGCACTGGATCTCCACAGCTCATAGTTACTTTCCTTTTGAAATTAGTTTGTCTAATTTCTATACTTTCTTATAGTCTACTAATTTCTACTGATTGTCTGCTTTAGCCATGTGTTGTATTTATTACAGTGTACATGTCAAATCTCTCCTGGCTTCTTGAGGGTAGAAACTTACTGTTTTATCCTTGTATTTCCAGCATCTAGCACAGTGTCTTGTGCACCGTAGGCACTCAACATATGCCTGCACAATTGTTGTTGAATTGATATTTTAATATCAATATAATATGAATAGCAATAATGTTTTGATAATTATTAGTCTTGTGAAAATCTCATTTGTTAACATAGGTTGTTATTATCCCCACTTTGTAAATGGAGAAAGTGAGTCACAGAAATGCAGTAACTTGCAGATAATCCCCCAAATGGGTCACAGGATTTGAATCCAGATTCCCCCAAATCCAGCTGTTTCCTTCTGCCCTACCCTGATGCCATCATCTGCTGATTTCCTCCCCCATTAAGGAATCAATGCTTCTCTTTCTCCACCAATCCCAGGTACCTGAACTATTTTGCCACCAAAGCAAGCCCCACGGGGGTGATCCTGGATCTGTGGGAATCCCTGCACCAGGACGACGGTGACCTCAATACCCTGGCCAGTGCCTTGGAAGAAATGGGCAAGAGTGAGATGCTGGTGGTCATGGCCACGGACGGTGACTGCTGATGCCATCCTGACTGCCAGCCATGGACAGAGGAAGGGTGGAACTATAGGGGGCAGGACAGGATGAGAGCACAGGGAAAAGGGGGGTGAGTTTGGGGATGAGGAGATGTCCTCTCCCCCCTCACCCCACCACTGCAGACAGGGGTCTCCCCGTTCTCTTCCTCTTCCTCTTCCCACTCTCACTTACCATAACCAGCCTTAGGAAAGCTACACACTCCATTGACAAGAGAGCCTAGAATCCCCCAGCCCCAGATTCTATCTCTTCCTGCTCCAACCCTCCTGCCGCAGGGAACTTGGGACCACGGCTCTGTGACGACGAGAGTCTCAGTCGAAGGGGGAGGTGACCCCTCCACCACCACCCCACAGACATATATATGCACAACGGCTCCCACGGCCCTCAGAGACCAGGGCTCTCTCTAAGGCTTCTGGGTTGGATTCTCTTTCCATTTCTTTTAAATGATGGGTTTCTCTCTCCTCCTAATGCCCTACCCCACTCTCCTCCTTTAACATCACTTTATGCTTTGAAGAAGTCCAGTATGATCTAGACAAATTGCTTTCTTCTGTCAAAAAGAGAGAGAGAGAAAGAGAGAGCTTTAGATAGATGGCAATTAAAAGGTCAAAGAAGAAAACCACAAAAGCCGCAACGAAGGAAAAAAAAGAGGGGAAAAAACCCAGTTTCTTAGGAAACGCAAAACGATTTATTATCCAGATCTTTGGATGAGTCCTTTTTAAGAAAAAAAAAGAAAGAAAACTAAAAACAAACAAAAAAAAGATTTAAAAACTGTTTCCTTGAGTGGATGAGTGTGTGCATTTGGGGGTGTGGACAAAAGTTGCAAAGAACACAGAAATTGAGGGAGGAAGGAGGGAGAGAGGGAGGGAAGGAGACCAGTAGAGGCTGACTGGAAAAGAAATCAATCTTGGGCTAAATTCAGAAGAGATCTGTGACAACAAGAAGGCTAAATCACCTGGCTTTGCTCATCTCCAGATGCCTAAGAATGGTTCCCCCCCCATTTCTCTGGGGTTTAGGGGGAGAAGGAAAAAGAGAGGTTTCTCCTGAGCAGGGTGAAGGGAGGGGAGTGCGATAGCATCATCGGAAAGGGTTGACACTGGTCGGTATCCTGGCTGATGCTGATGCTAAAATTATTAGTAGGGGGCAGCTGGGTGGCGCAATGGATAGAGCACCAGTCCTGAAGTCGGGAGGACCTGAGTTCAAATCTGCCCTCAGACACTTAGCACTTCCTGGCTGTGTGACCCTGGGCAAGTCACTTATCCCCAGTTGCCTCAGCCAATAATAATAATAATAACTATTATGGGATTTAGAAGGTACCACAACAGAGCCACTTAGGAAGGAAGGCAGCCCGCCTGCCCAGGTTAGCAGAGGGGGTCAGGGTATACATCTTGCGCCAGATTCCTGGTACGTCCTGGTGGATGCTTGTTCATTGTTCTATGCTCCCTGTATCCCAGGTGAAGGAGGTGCTCCTCAAATCAGGGCTTAGGTGTGTGGGAGAAAAAAATAAAAGACTCAAGCTGGATACACATGGTGAGAAGTCCAGGGGAGGCCAGAGCCCACAAGCTGAGCCAGGTGTGGGGGCCAGCAGCCAGGGTCCAAGAGCTGCTTAACCAGCCAGGCAGAGCAGGGACTCGGGGCCCACTCCTGCAGCGAATGGGGCGTGCCTCTGCCCTTGTGTGGATCCTGAGGGTGACCGACTTTCTGGTGTAGTGAAAAATAGGAAATTAAGCGTCACCTGGTTCTGGTCGCCGCTACACTGGCGACTCGCTATGTGGCCGTGCTGGAATCATTTCCTGTTTCTGCACATCAATCAATCCGAAAAAGGGAGTGGGGGACACCGACTGGGCTTAGAAGAGATTTTCCAGCTCTTCCCCCTAGTTCCTCAGAGAAAGGGACTGTCTCCTCTAAGGAGATTGTAGTGGAGTAGAACTCAGCTCCCATTTCCTACCTAGGTGGCTTAGGGTAAACTTCTAAATTCTCTGGGTCCCAGTTTTTTTTCCGTTATATAAGGAGAGAGTTGGATTTGATGGTCTCTGGCGTTTGTCTTGATTCTCTATCCTGGATTCTGGATTCTGAGGGTCTGGGATCAGTAACCCAGTAATAGCCCCCCCCCCTCCCCGGAGGGAAAGATGGCTTGGGGAAGGGATAGTGCCAAGGTATGGCTGTGCTCCTGCCTCCTCGGGTCTCATTTCCTCCTCTCTAACGTGGCACCCGTCCTTGGAGAGGTCGTTTCCAGGTGTTACTATGTAAGAAAGCTTGAATGGAAGCCTCAGGGTTAGTTCTGGGCTATTTTAACAGACATGGAAGTTGAGGCAATATGTGTGTCTATTTACTTCCTGATGGTGAGCCTGGCACAGTGAGAACCCTTCCCCACAGACTTAGTGCAAGGGCCGTAGTCCCAGGAGGAGAGATCAGGAAGTGAGACTCCCTCCCTAGTATTCCCACAGGACATTTATTTCTGGGAGGGGTAGAAAGCATAGGGGGACAAAGGAAAGGGGAGGTGGGACCAGAAGGAGGGCAGAGTCTTGGCTCCTGAGGGGGGGAGGTCTTGCCCTGGCTGGTCCCATTCCATGGCAAACCCTGGGTGTTTGCTATTTACAGGCTCATAATCAGCCCATGATTCTGTCCTCCCACCCAGCCCCAGACTGGGAGCTTGCCCCGGTTCCCTCAGGTCTACTTCTGGCTATTATCTCGGGACCTGCCGGAACATGTGCCATCGTGCGATCGCTGGGAATTCACCTGGGGAACCCGGGCAGACCCTGTGCCTTTGAAGATGCCGTTCACCTGGGATGTGGCTCTTTTTACAGGGCGTGAGGCAAAGATGCGCTGGGCATCCAGGGCTGTGAGCGGCAAGCTTTATGGTGGTTCTCACAAGTGGGTGGGGTGGGGAGGGAAGGAGGGTGGGAAAATCTCCCTAACTCAGGACGGGGCAGAAGCTGGGTCTGGAGAGGGAGGGGCCATCTGGGGTGCAAGGATATCCCAATTCGGGGTGTTTACGCTGCAGGGGAAAGTCACCCTACAAGTCAGTTGTTAGCAATCAAATGTTAGCGAACAGCTGGAGGCAAATTGGACGTTAGAGCAGCTCAAGTGTAGGGACTGGGGCCTCTAAGTGATACCGTAGCACACGGAGCCCTGGACTTTAGTCAGAAAGACTTCCTGGGTTCAGATCTGACCTCTGATGCTCGGTAACTGTGGGAATCTGGGCAAGTCACTTCAGCCTGTTTCCCTCAGTTTCCCTGTCTGTTAAAAAAATGAGTTAGAGAAGCAAATAACATTTTCTTCTTTGCCAAGAAAATTTCAAATGGGGCTGGAAAGAGTCAGACATGACTGAAGTAGCTGAACAATAATCACAGAGATTGGGTGCCCAGAGAAATCATAGGGATTCTCCTGATCATTAAAATGTGGAGGGGGCTTAGGTCTGGACTCACCCTTCCAACTGCAAGTCTATGATCCTGCACCCAGTGATCTGGGTCTTGTTCTCCCGAATGAAGACGAAGCGGCATTAGATACAAACTTTGGGGTCCTGTTTCCAGGCTCAGTGATTTCTATCATCCTTAAGGGAAATGCCGAGGAGAAACCCCAGCCTCCGAGGGCCTCCGTTTCCCAGCGTCTAAGGCCTCAGTTTCCCAGCCTCTTTCCCTCCTTTGTCCCCTTTTTCTACGACCCTGAACACCTCCCTTTCTGCTCTTCTTGTGGACCACCCCCCTCCCCCTTGCTCTGTGATGGCCCCAGCTGGCCCGCTCCCAGGCTCTGGGGTTGGCAGAGTAGCTCAGCCTTGAAGGGAGAACAGAGTCTACCAAGTTCCTGGAAGTGATGGGAAGGTCCAGCCCACAGAACCAGCTCGGATGGTCCCCCAGGAAGGATCCAGCTGCCCGGAGTTATAAACAGGCCCCATAAAGGGCTTCTTGAGCCCCTCATCAATAAGGTTTTCTGCCTCCCCCAGAGGCAGAGGCGGGAAGGAGGCTGTGGGAGACTGATCTCGACTTTCTCCACGGCTTTGTAGACCATCGAGGGGGGGTGTGTGTGAGTGTGTGTGTGCACGTATCTGTGTGCATTGTGCGTGTGCTGTATTCTACTGACTACATACGATGTATGCTCACTTATTTGTCTCCAGTTTGGGATATTTGAAGTGTCTGTTCCTTGCTCCCAGAACCCTGAGATCAGCCTTTCCAGACTCCATGTGCTTCTCTGCCCTCCCTGACTCTCTCTGCCTTCTCTGTGATCTTCTCCGGGGACTTGGGGGCCTCTGGGTCCACACGTGGGCCAGTCTAGGCCCCCAAAGGGACTAGCAGCTCTGCCCGTGTGCCCCTTCAGCGAGTGGACGGGCAGGCAGACACATGGCAGGAGGGGGGGCTTCCGGTGGCTGGGGTGGGGGGAGCGTCTTTCCAGGGGGAAAGGGCCAATTGCTATGCTCAGTGGGCATCCTCTTTTCCTATTTATACATGGCAAGGGATGGGGCAGGGAGGCCAGGGGCCGGAATGACAGCCCCTGAACCTGTAGCTGTTTTTTCTGTAAAATCCAAACCTGTAAATAATGTCTAGCATTCCTATTGTAACAAAATTAATTTTTATGCAATAAATTATATTTCCTAGTCTAATAAAAAATGAAATCGGGTGACTCCTGCTGCCAACTTCTGTTTTGGCACATTGGAAAATAACGTTTGGGCTTCTTGCTGTCCTTCACCTGACCCTGAAGGGAAAGAGGAAGGGACCATTAAGTCAATCAACAAACATCTCCTCTCCTCAGGGTCCACAGCTGTGAGAGCTTAGGAGAAGAAGGAAAGCGTCCCTGCCCTCCGGGGTTCTCCGGCTTAGGGTAGAATCATTCAAGAGCTGGTTAGAGGAGGGAGGGCACCAAAGCTGTCACAGTCAAGGAAGGCTCTCTCTAGGATATAGCGACTCAGATTTCCATAGGTGCCCCATGCAAGGCTATGTATCCATTTTACAGGGGGGAAAATTAAGGCTCTGATATAAGTGATATAAGTGAAGTTGCTCCCCAGGCCAGAGTTAGTCTTAGAATGGAGATTTGAATCCAAGTTTCACAAGTGAGAAGCTGAGGGATGGTTATGAGCAAAGGCAAGGAGTGTTTGTGGAGCAGTGACAGAGAAAACAGGCACAGAACCTACAGGGATGGTGGGCAGAGATGCGGTGGGCTGGAGAGGCTGAAGCCAGCTGGGGTCAGTTAGCCTTGGTGACGGTGACTTTGGGGCAAAGCCGGGAAGGGCCAGAGATCCCAGGGGGTGGGGAATGACCTCAAGATCGGCACAGAGGTCCCACTACAAAGCTGTGTGCCCTCGACAGAGCCATGTCGTCCGGAGGGAGGGGTTTCCTTTGGTTCCATGGTGTCAAGAGAAGCTGCTTACCAGGCACAAGGGTTCAGACCTGGGGGAGAGAGTGGCCACAGCCAAGGTCTAGGATGTGAGGGGCCGGGCCTGGGACCAGAGCAGGGAAAGAAGGGACAGCTAGAATGGGGCCTTGGTGACTGAGCACGTGTCCGGGATGGGTAAGCCCTTGGGAACCAGAAAAGCTGCCATGCCCCAGGTCTTGGGGGCCACCCAGCCTGCCGCCATCCCCAGGGCTATGGCCCTCCTTCTCCCCCCCAGGGCCATTCCACAGAGTGTGGGATTCCCCCACATGCTAACCCTGCCCCCAGCCACAGCCAACACAAGTGCCCTCGCAGAGGATTTCCCTACTAAGGGGAGGCAGCCTCCCCTTCCCTGAAGTGAGGACGCTGGGTGATTTTCCCCTCACATAGCACCAACAACAGCACCATGTCTGTTGTTAACCCTTGCGAAGCAAGAGCGGCCTTTGCTTGTTTATCCCGGTGCTCCCAGAAGTGCTCCTGCTGGCGAGGCCGTGGCCGTGACGTCCTGTCCCCCGTGCTGCCCAGCTGCTGGGGGTTTCAGGGAAGGCCCTGGTGTTACTGGTGAGGCACTGGAGGGGCAGTTATGGAAGCCACGTTGTTTGTGATGGTGGCCATGTGGGTCACAGGAGCAGGCAGAAGGGGTGGCCAGCCCCAGAGGGACCAGCATGGGCTGGTCTCTGAGAATGGGGGCAAGAAGCCACGTGTGGCTGAGATTGGCAAAAGTAGCCATCTCGAGAGAGAGAGACCCCTCTGCCCAGAAAGGAGCAGCACGGGGAGACACCATATTATTTCTAGTCCTGCTCATAAACCCCTCGACAATGAGACAGGAGTCTGGAAAGCCTTCTCTTTTTTAGTGGGAGAAGAGTAAAATGAGGGAGACGGCATGCTGGCCATCGGTGACACCCGTGGAAGGCCGCTCTCTCCAGAGGAAGGAGATGTTCCCCCCTCCCCCCCAGCTCTCTGCACTCCCTGAGCAGTCACAGACTCCATATTTATTTTCTTGCCTCTCCCAGTAGTCACTGTGTGGGGTTTTTATGGCTTTCTGCTTCCTAGAATTCCTCATCTCCAGCCTTTTTCATGGTGCAACCCTGTTCCATTACACTCACAGAAGACGCAGCTTTCTCCCGATTGCATCAGGGAGCAGGAGCATCTGCCCATCCCTCCCCGTTCTCGGCTTGACTCCCCGTTCCCTGAGAGCCAATTCCACTGATGAAACTGGCAGCGCAGCTTGACTGCTGGACCCCAGAGTCCATCTACCCCCATGAAATGCCCCTGGGACCACGTGACTGTAGAGAGGGAACATAGACATATGGATAATACAGTAATTGGTGAAGGATGGAGAGAGGGGGAAGAAGCATTCCTACAGAACTTATTCCATGCCGGGTGCTGCGCTAAGTGCTTTACAAATATCTCAGCTGATCCTTACAACAACCCTGTTATTATCTCGATTTTACAGCTGAGGAAACTGAGGCAAAGAGACAAACCCCATGCATATAAATAGAGCCCCGTATATTCTATGTGCTGCCTCAGACATTTATTAGCTGTGTGATCTTGGCCAAGTCAATTAACTTTTCTGTACCTTCACTTCCTCACCTGAAAAAAGTGGGAATTGGCTTTGATGATCTTAAAGTTCCTGTTCTATCTAAATTTATGATCTAGAACCCATTCCAATCGTATAGTCTAGGTGCAAGACTTACCACCAACAGGCGGCCCTTTTCCCCCCTTTTCTCCCCATTCCCACTACCCAGAATGCCTCCATGTTATTTGATTCTTCTCACAACTTGGATGATAGAGGGAGTCACTCCTTCTATTCCTTCTGGGGAGATAGAAGGGATTCATGCCTTACCCCCGTTCTGTTACCGTAGCTTACAGAACTTTTGCACTGGGCCTAGTCATCAGTCCAGACACACATACTTTTTGGCCTTTCCATCTACCCTACAACTGAACTTTTAAAAAGATATTTTGTTTTCCCCAATTAGAATATGAGCTCCTTGCGAGAAAGAATTATCCCCGCTTTTTCGATTTGTAGCCCTGGCATTTAACATCATTTTTGGTACATTGTAGGTATTTAATAAGTGCATTTTCATTCAGTCATTCATTTTCAATTTAATAAATTTTTGTTGAATCAATGGGGAAAAATCATTTCTTCCTTTAAATTTTCCATTCTGTGCTAAGCTAGGCAGTATAGGGACTGTTTTTGTCAGAAACAGACCCAAACTGTGGAGTCAACTGTTTTCGATTGTGCTGAGTGAGGTAAAAGGAGGGAAGGGTAGCAGTGGGGAGGAGACCCCAGAGATACCATAGCTGGTTCTGCTCCTTCCAGGGGAATCCATTTATTGAGTAGATGTAAACAATGAAAAACCTTAAAAATTGATCGAAAGTAACAGTTTCTGGGACCTACTGTTTTTAGGAAGGAGACAAACTGGACCAATTAGTTCTCTTCTGTCATCCTTTAGTATCAATAAAGTATTTTCTCACACAATTATCTCTACACTGCCTAACCCTTCATGATTAGGGGCTTCACTTTGAATTATTCTTCTAGTCATGAGGAAGCGTCCATCCAAAATATTCCTCCAATACCTCATAAGGGTGTGGACACGACCCTGTTCCACATAGATTGTGCTGGAGAAATATAAGCCTAAGCAACACCTACCAAGCGGGAAAGGCTGGTAATAGATTATACATCCAAGGCAATGGTGGAAGTCTAGTAGTCGTATCTCAGGTCCTTGTGAGTTCAAATCTGGCCTCAGACACTTAACACTTCCTAGCCATGTGATCCTGGGCAAGTCACTTAACCAAAAAAACATCTGGGATGAATTCCTGCCTCAGACACTGCCATTTAACCCTTAGTTTAAGAGGGCAGTGTTCCCAGAGCTGCATGATCAGCCAATCAGGGGTTGGGAAGATGGGTCCCATCCTCCCTTCTCTGTGAAAGTTAATCATTGAATTTGTCCCCAGCACCACTGTATATCACCCATAGTTGCCCAATGCTCCCCCACTTTACAACTTTCCAGTTCTGTACCAACTCTCAACTTCTCTTCTTCTATCCATCTTCTTTGGGTGATTATAAACTGACCCTCAGGCACCTATAATCAGTATTATGCAGGTACCATTAAAAATCCTTCTCCCCTAATCTGTTGCCCAGGATACTGCCCCTGGACCACCTTGTTGCTGTAGCAGGTGCTTCTCAGCTGGCAAGGGCCAAGGAGTAAGTGGTCACTCCCACTTCTTTTTGTTTTGGGTGGGACAAAATGAATCATGCAGGATAAGAGGGCAGATCTTTCCTTCTAACCTCCCCCTTCTGCCCTTCTCCATGGTGGAAGTAGTTCCGTCCTGCCAGTTCCCCAAGTTCAAAACCTTGATGCAGCATGATTCCTTGTCCTCACTTTCACTTCTCATACAAAATCTTGATATTTCCATCTCATCTTTCTATTCTCATGAAATACTGCATTAGCTCTTGCTTCTTGCCTGGACCATAGCAATCACTTCCTAACTGCTCTTTGAGCGTTTGCCTCTTCAATCTAGTCCCCCTTCCCCAGTTGCCAAGGCGATTCCCCCAAAAGTCCACATCTCACCGTGCCAGTCTCCCCCTCTATAAATTCCAGTGGCTTCTTGCTAACTAACTCTGATCAAACATCATGGAATCTTGATTTCATGGGACCATGGGCATAAAACAAGGGACTTCAGGGACCACCTCATCCAACTTCCTTACCTTCTCATCAAAAATCACATTATGTGACTTGTGTAAGGTCACACAGGCAGTAAACATCAAAGGTGGGATTTGACCCATGGTTTTTACCTTCAGAGTAAGTATTCCTTCCATTGTACCTTAGCATATAATAAATAAATATACACATATCAGGAGCAGATTCTGAAAAGAATTTTTGTTTTGTTTTCTGACAGAAATGCATAATCAAAAAGATGAAGAACATCATAATTGTTTTCAAGTGGATAAAAGGCTATAAAAAAGGAAGGGGCAGTGAGGTGGTACCATAGTGCATAGAGAGCTGAGCCTGACAACAGGAAGAATCATTCATCTTTGGATGTTCAAATCTGACCTCAGTCACTGGGTGACTCTGAGCAAGTCACTTTACCCACCTCAGTTTCCTCATCTGTCAAGTGAGTTGGAGAAGGGAATAGCAAAGCATTCCAGCATCTTTGCCAAAAACAAACCCAAAAAGGGTGACACGAAGAGTTAAACACAAGTGAAAATGAACTAAATGACAAAGGGATGACTTTTGTTTTTCTTGGCCCCAGAGAGTACAACTTATAACAATAGATGGGAGGACAAAGCAGTAAATTTAGGATTGAGGCAAAGGAAAGCTTCCTAATAATTAGAGCTAACCTAACTAAACCAATTAGGAAGGGAGTGGGGTCTTTGTTACCGAAGATATTTAAGTACAGACAGGATGACTTGTTATTGCACATATTACAAGGGGTTTCTGTCCTGATATAATTTGGACTAGTTGATCTAAGCTGCCCCTTCCAAATCTGTGATTTTGTTGTCCAAAGAACAAGTAATCTAAATCCAGAGAGGCTCATTACCGATTTGTCATTGGATGATGAAATTGTTAGTCACAATAAGCCTAAAACACCATCTACAACATTATGGAGGAGGGATGAACTTTATATTGGTGGAGGGAATGGCTATATCAATAAGAACAGAGCTGTAACTAAAATGGGGCGACTAGATCTTTGCCACCAGTCTAACTGCATTTTAGCCCAAGTCCAAGCCCAACTTGAAAATAAGGAACTTAGAGCCTAATTTGCAAGATTGATGAGTTAAAATAGAATTCTACCAGATGGCTCATCCTTTCACCTTTCTCCTCCCATCTTTCTTCTCTGCATTTATAGATGAACTCTCTGACCTCCTTATTTATTTGAGTATATTTAGCAGTAGGTCAAAAAAGGAGTTCTGGCATCTGAGCCATACTCCCATAATTCAATGAGGGAAAATGAATTTTGTGTCTCCAGCCCCATTATAAACATGATTAGCTATGGTTTCACCGATGAAATCTCTGAAGGATTGAAGTCTAAGAATATAATAAAATCCAATGGTACTATTCTCATTCACTTGTCCTGTGATGAATAGTATATGTATATTAAATTAGCAGTTAAATAATATGACCTGTGGCACAAGGTAATATGTAAGAATTACAATTTTTTTTAATTACATGTGTTTGTCTGTGTGTATATGAACAAATATAGCCATGCTGGAATCATGGAGATAATTAGATTTTAATATCTGACTGGTTCCATTTTGTTTCCAAAGTTGCTTAAAGTCATGATTAAATTTTTTAGTGTTTGCATAAAAACAAAACCCAAAAGACATGGCTTCCAGTCCCTGACATGGATGACTAGCCGTATAACCCCAGAACCTTACTGGGCCTTCCTCAGCAGCTGTCAGTGCATCCTTGCTTACCTCTCAGGCTCTTGTGTTAATTGACTGAGATGATAGTCATGAATATACTTTAAAAGACTCCGTCCAGAGACAAGATAAGATTTTTATTTTTAAACTAGTCTGGGAGGATTAGACAGAAGGTACTGTTGGTCAGGGACTTCAGATGCTTTTAAGAACTAGATTGAGTATGACAGGCATCTTATTGCCAGTTTCTCAACTATGTCTCTAGGTATGTTGTTACTGACTTGAATTGAAATGACATTAGGAAGTAGTAGCTACAGAGAGCCAGGCACTGCTGTCAAGCTTTAGAGGAGAGATGGGAAATGGGGAGAAGTTTCGATCCTTGACCAGATAAACTGACAATCCAGACATGACAAGGGGAACAAGTTTTTCTGAGAGCTAGATCAAGGGCAGTGAATTTAAAGGCTGCTAGAGGCACAGGTAGTCCTTCAGCATCATGGAAACAGCAGTTGTTAGCATTAATTAACAAGAATAATTAGTTAAAATAGGAAAGTTCTAAAATGGTGGTCTTCTTTAGGGTGGGATCAGGAGGGAAGGAAGGAGACAACTTGGAACTTAAAATGTAACCAAAAGGTCAATTAAGTGACACAGTAGATAGAGCTCTGGCTCTTGAGTTCAATCGGTCTCAGACTTACTGTCAAGTCACTTAACCCCAATTGTCTCACCAAAAAAGTAACCAAAATTAAATTAAATTAAATTAAAAATTAAAAAATTAAATAAAAATAAAAATAAAAGAAGTGGAAAAATAAACTAGAAAAGCTTCAATGTGGCTCACTTTCTACCCAAAGTGAATTACTCTCCAGCTCAGCCTGGGTTCACACTTGCAGCTTTCCAAGGTTTCTGTCCATGGAGAAGAATGGAGTTGTCGTTAATGTCCCAAATTGTCTTAAAAAGTTGATTTTGAGAGAAAAATCAGAACAAAATGGGATGGAGGGAATTGCGAATGCAATGAACTAATCTATAAAACGAAAGCAGATAGCAGAATGGATTAAAATTATAATCCAATAATATGATCACAAGCAATCACGTGAAACAGAAAGACACAGAGAGTTAAAATAAAGGGCTAGAGCAGAATCTAATATGCTTCAGCTGAACTTTAAAAAAAAGCCAGGGGTGGCAATGTGATCTCAGACAAAGCAAAAGCAAAAATATACTTAAGTAAAAAAGAATAACTACATTCTTTCTTTAGTTTCAGGGAAACTACATTCTTCTAAAACTTATCATAGAAAATGAATAAATATTTAAAAAATCAGAGCAGGTTTCTATGATAAATGCCTCATTTCTTAAATATACACTGAGTATAGAAAAGAGCCAAATTTATAAAAATAAGAACCATTGCCCAATTGATAGTCAAAGGATATAAACAGGCAATTTTCATAAGAAGAAATCAAAGCTATCTTTAGTATTACTTTTTTTTAAAAGCTCTAAATCACTATAGATTAGAGAAAGGCAAATTAAAACAGCTCTGAGGTATCATCTCACACCTATCAGAACTGACAAATTCTAGAGGGAATGAAGGAAAAATAGGCATATTAATGAATTGTTAATAAAGGAGTGAACTGGTCCAGCCATTCTAGAAAAACAGTTTAGAATTTTGCCCAAAGATCTATAAAACTGCGTGTACCCTGTGACCCAGCTACACTACTTTATCAGCTTTGTATCTCAAAGATTTCAAAGGAAAAAAAAAAGTACTTATGTGTACAATAACATTTATAGAAACTCTTTGTGTTAGCAGAGTTGGAAATCGAGAGGATACTCAGCATTTGGGGAATGGCTGAACAAGTTGTGGCATATTATTGTGATGGAATATTATTGTGCTATGGGAAATGATGAGGGGGTGATTTCAGAAAAATATGGCATGACCCGTGTGAAGTGATACAACATAAAATGCGAAAAACCAATGGATCATTGTACACAATAAAAGCAAGGTCGTAATGATGAGCAACTGTGAAAAACTTAGTTACTTTAATGACTACAATGATCCAAGACATTTCCAAAGAATTCATGATGGGAAAAAAAATGCTATCTACCTCCGGAGGAAAACTAATGAACTCTGAGTGCAAATTGAAATATAATTTTCTCACTTTATTTTCCTTGCTTGTTTTTGAAATATGGTTAATATGAAAATATATTTTGCATGATTTCACATGCATAATTGATATCATTTTGCTTGTCTTCCCAGTGGGTGGAGGAGGAGTTGAAAGGAAGGAAGGAAAGAATTTGGAACTCAAAATTTAAAATTAAAATAATGTTAAATAAATTTAAATTTATTTCAGGACATCTTTCCTACTGCTGGTTCTGAGCATGGTTTGGCCTTGGGTATCAAAAAAATATATTTCTTAGCATTTCTAGATCCAAAGTCAGTCTCTTACTAGCTGTATGAGCTTGGGCAAGTCACCTAATCCCAATTGCCTCACCAAAAAAAGTAAACAAAAATAAATTAAATTAAATTACAATGAATTCATGAAATTCATAAAATAAAATTCAAATGAAATTCATTCATATCCAAATTGTGTGTGTGTGTGCACGTGCCCAGAGGTGGGGATGGAGGGAAGGAAAAGTACTCAATACCTCCCTAGTTTATCAATCAATTCATCTAGTAGAAAACCCTTAGCTCCCTTGATTTGCTTGAAAATCCCTTTTCCCGTCACCTTTCCAAGAGGGACAAATAGGTTAACACAAATAAGCATTAACAGATAAAGGAGGACAGATGTAACAAAAAACACACTCGGTATATAAGTTAGGTGAATTCTACAGCTAACTCTCAGTTTCCCCAACTATGAAATGGGTATGAAAATAATAGTCCTTACCTCCCAGAGATGTGGCGAGTTTCAAATGAGACAATCTTTGCAAAGTGTTTAGCCTGAATCTGGCACATAACAGATGCTAAATAATGTTAGTTATATTATCATTATCATCATTATCCACTGCATTTTTCCACAGCTTATGCCACTCTAGTCCCTTGGTGATGAGCCATATTGTTAGAGAGCTCAACTCTGAGTCAGAAAGACCCAAGTTCTGATTTTGACCCATAGCAGCTGCTTGACTCTGGACAAATCATTCAGCTCTTCATTCTCCCAAGCAACTCTCCCAGTTGGTGAGTTGTAGAGCAGTTTGTTGATCTGCTTTGGTAGGTGGGAATGGGGGTGGGAGGTGCAGTTCCTTATTTAATTTTAATTTTAAATTTAATTTTAAAAAAGAATTTAAAAAAATTAACTACTGAAGGGGCAGCTAGTTGGTGAATGTAGTAGAAAGAGCACCAGCCCTGAAGTCAGGAGGATCTCAGACACTTAACACTTCCTGGCTGTATGACTCTGGGCAAGTCACTTAACCCCAATTGCCTCAGCAAAATAATAATAATAATAATAATAATAATTAAGCACTGCTGCTGTTACAATGCCTGGCTTGATCTTGGAGTAGACAGATGATTATAATTCCATCTCATCTGGGCAGGAGAAATCTAATTTTCCTTCTTTTCGAGGCACCCTTTCCTCTGATTTCCTCTCTGGATTGTGGGTGTGGGGAGGGTACATCAAGCCAGAAATTCAGGATTTGAATTCTGGCTTTTCTATTTGTTTTCTGGGTGACATTGAAGTCACTACATCCTCTGGGTTTTGGTTTCATCATCTTTTATTTATTTGTTTGTTTGTGCTCAGAGTCACATAGTGCCTGACGTTAGATTTGAATCCAGGTCTTCCTGACTCCAGGACCTGTGCGCTATCCATTGCATCACCTAGCTGCCCCTGCTCATCTCTTTTTTTATTCATTTGTTTATTTATTTATTCTTTTTTTCTTGGGAAAAAGCAACTTTCCCAAGGCTCCCAAGGAGCACCATCCAGCTGCCCCTGCTCCTCTTTTAAATGGATGAGTTGTACCAGATGACCTCTCAGGCCCTTTCCAGCTTTAGAGCTAAGATGCTTTAAATGCAGAGTATTGTTAGCTCTAAGGATCCTAAGCTCTCTGTCCAAAGGCTGCCTTGTACATCAATGGATGCGCTGTTTGTTCTAACCCTCCAGGGCCAGATGATTCCAACTTAACAACAAAGCCAGTAGGGAGGAGTGGTTTGTGTGGAGCTCTGCTCAGCAAACCAGTCCTTTGCTGGTCTATTGGGTCTTATTCTCCAGGCAGAGCCTGAGTCTCCCTAGGGGTAGGTGAGGGGGGAAGATTCCAGGATACAACCCACAGGAGCCTGGGGGAGAGCACATTATTTGTTGGACTTTCCTTTGAGTAAAAATTGTAATATCAGAAAATTCTGGCCTCTAAGTCACCAGGGTCTTTATTTGGTGGTAATAGAGGCTCAAAGTCTCTTGTAAGTACTGAATCCCGAAGTTCCAGGGTTGGAAAGGACTACTCAACCACTTAGTTGACCCCATAGTCCAGCCAAAAAGAGTTTCCTGAGACATCCAAGAGCCAAAGGAGCTGGGTTGAAATCCCACTTGACACTGACTACCCGTGTGCCTCAGTTTCCTCACCTTTAAAATGAGGGATGTTGGACTAGAAGGTCTCTGAGGTTTCCTCCAGAGCCAGATCTATGGACTCTGAGCTTCCAGTGAGGGGGAGACTATCCCCATAGGCAGAGAATTCTGATTATTTGGACATTTTTCTTGACATCAGTCTACAGGCAAAAAATGGTCCATTTCAGGGGTGCTTCCTCCATGAAGCCTTTCCTGATTCCTCTAGCTTGGAAGAGTTCTTTCCCTCCTCAAATTTTCCCATTGTCCCATCTCACCCTACTCTCCACTGCATGCATCAGTGTTATATATCCTAGCCCCTCAAATTGCCCCCCAATTATGTGTAATCTCCTTTAGCTCCATTAAAAAATCTTTGTAGTCTTAGAGGGCAAAGTGACTTACACCAAGTGTGACCATGATAAGCTGTTCAATCTCCATGTCCTCAATTTTCTCATCTGTAAAATGGGGCTGATAATAGATCGAGGTAAAACTCAGATGAAAACATACAGAAAATGCTGTGTAAACTCATCCGCGTCAGTTATCATTGTAATTAAGCCTCTAAGATTTGTCAGATGGAACTGAATAGCACATAGCCAACTTTTTTAGGATCAGCAGGGAAGGGGAGCTGACTAGAAGCTTAGTGATGGATTGAAGGGAATGTTAATTCACCCATAAAGGGGGGCTACCAAGGCCAGAAGGCCTGGGGGATAGTTCCTTCCTTGCAATGGCTTCATGGACTCTTCAGTCACACACCTAACCAGCCCAGAGAAGGGGTCAAAGTTTGGATCGAGTGCTCAGAGAACAGGCAGGAGAGGCCAGACTGATCCCGACTTCTATCTGGGCAGCAAAAGTATCAGGCAAAGGACCCATCTGATCGTGTGGCTCGGACGCGAAGGGAGAAGTCACAGCAGGACAGGGAAGTGGGACAGAGAGAAGCAGGCAGAAATTGGTGGGAATTCTCAGATGGGGCAGAGATCCCCCAGGATCTCAGGAGGAAGGAGGGCAACCTTGAGGGCCGAAGAATAGCCTTGCCGTGGGTAAGGCAAGCGCGCTTTGGCGCCCCAAGGAGAGCCAAAGCAGGAAAAGCAAAGTTCTGCTCATTTTTTGGGTTTTTAGGGAGCGGGCCAGAGGGCCTGAGGCCTCCCAGAAAAGAGAGGTGACTGTGGAAAAGACTGTTCGTGTGGCAGGGAAGCATTCCCTAAACTTGGCCAGCAGATGGCAATAGAGAACAGATAATTCTGTCCGCCCCCATGCTGCCCAGGTAGGGCTCTACGGGTCACAGCCATGCTGCCCCCATGTGGGATGGGATGGGAGCTGCTGTAGCTTCTCCAACTCCCTCAGTGAGAGTCAGAGCCTTCTCTGGGGCCTCCCCTAGCCCTTACGGCAACTTGGAAAGTCCGGGGAGTGCACAGAACCCTGGGATTTACTAGCTAGGTGACCCAAGAAGGGATTGGGATGCACCCAGGAGGGGCATCGGCCACAGCCCCCCACCGGAGAGCTGCCTGGGGCCCTGTTGGTCTAAGGTACTTGCCCAGCTACCCGAAGCCTAACTGAGGCTATTAGCTCTTTAGCTATTTTGCCATGCAGTAACTCTCAGGCCTTGTTTTCCCTGCCCATCCAAGTGTGAAATCAGCTTCTTTTTGTGACTCAGTCCCAGCAGGAGCAGGAAACTTTCTGGTCTCGGTTCCCCTGTCTGTACAGTTAGGGAGGTATTCTAACTCTATGATCTATGACCTCCTCTAATGGAGGTTACCCAAGCATCAGAGAGCTAAGTGGCGCAGTAATAGAATGACAGTTAGGGAGACCTGAGTCCAAATATGGCCTCAGATATTTACTAGGCAAGTCACTTAACCCTGTCTGCCTCGGTTTCCTTTTCTGTAAAATGAACTGGAGAAGGAAATGGCAAATCACTTTGCCAAGAAAACTCCAAAGGAGGTCATGAAGAGTCAAACACAACACCTAGAGATCAGAAGTCACAGAGGGAAAAACGTTGGCAGGGGAGCAGCAGCTACTAAGACATTAAAATGGTAGCTATGAGATCAAGACTAGACATGGAGGTCTTTTATTTTTAAATGCAAAAATCATTCTTAATGATACAAAAACAGGTGGCAGGCTGGATTTGGCCTGCGGACTATAATTTGCTGTCATGAATGACATATTTAAGTGGGAAAGTAGCATAGCAAAATGAAGCTGATGCTGGATCTAGAATCAGGAAGAAATCGGGTCAGATTCTATCTTTGATTGAACTTATCCACTGGTAAATCCCTCTCCCCCTCTGAGCCTCAATTTCCTCATCTGTAAAATATGGTGATCATATTGAAATGACTTACCCCCACGAGTTTGTTGTAAATCTCAAAAGAGGTGATGCATTCAGCTTTATCTTTTGCATTTAATTTAATTACATATACACAAAATGTTTGCATTTAATTGAATTTAATTACATGTAAATTCAGTTTTTAATATTCATTTAAACTTTTTTTGAGTTCCAATACATTACATTTGGAAGAACCATACATATCACTGATTGTTAGCATCAGAATATTGAAGAAAATCTGGGTGGTGGCTAATAAGGAGCTATGGCTTACAACTAAGGTCAGGAAAATGAATACTTAGGATTGGAAAACTACCCAGGGAAGATGTCCCATTGTAACATATGTCACTTGAAGACCATAAATGCTAAGAGGAACAAAGTTGATCTGATCTAGGATTGCAAAGGGGACTGCCCTGCCCAGGGAATTACCGAAGGAAGGCTGGATGACCCATTCCTCAGGAATACTAGCCTCCTGTTCAGGAATTTATAGCTCTGTAGGTTTCCTCTCAATTTCTCCCCGATTTTGTTATTCTGTGTAGGGTCTGAAAGTGACTGAAATATTCCACGAGGTGGCAGCATTGACCTACAGTGTCCTTCCCTCTCCTAGCAACTGATTGCCTTGATTAAAAGCTTCACGTATCTCCTATGGGGCAGAAATCTGCGTGGGGCTGGAGACACAGAGGGAGTAATTAAAAATGCCTGTGCAGATGGAAAATATTTAAGCTATCTCTGACTTGCAGGTCACGGGAGAAGATATGATGGATCTCCACTCCATTCTCAGAAAATGTACTTATTTATCACTTATTGTTTGCCTCTAATTAGGGCAGCAATCAAATTCTTTCACTCCACTTGTGGCTAAGAGATCAGAAAAATTGACCAAAGCCTACTCAATCAGGCAATCGGGGCGGTGGGATGATCTATCTAGTGCTGTGAGAGACCTCAGCGGCCATCTAGTTTAGCTCCATTATTATACAATTGAAGAAACTGAGGCAGGCAGGGCCACAGTCAATCTCCAAGCCTTTGGGAGAGTTTCGTGGTGCTATAAATTACAGAGGAATTGCTATCTGCATGGGTAGAGAGAGTTTCCTTATCCAGGAGCTCCCTACACTGATGAAATCACATAAGTGGGAAAATAAAAATAGAATACTTTCACAACTTATCTCACTGGGTGGTACTAAAAAAGAGCGTTTTGCTGACCTAAAAGTGCCATATAAATGTGAGTTGTTATAATTGCTGAGGCCTGGCTTGAAAGCTACCTACTAACAGCCTTTCCTGAGTAACTGAGATTCATCTTCCTTGGAATTCCCTTGACCTTTATGAAGTAAGTATACACCCATTAGGATGCCGACATGCCTTTTAAATGACTGAGAAATAGCTATTGTGCACATAAAAACATGAATACCTGGGACCTCAGTCTGGGACCTCTCCAAATCTCCAAATAAATCATTTCGTTTAACCTTCCAAATCCTAAACCATTTGGAGCTATTCATCGTCAAAGAATATCAAGATATTTTAATATAGGGCTGATTGTAATGCCATTGGCATGGGAGAATGGGAAGAGCATGAAATTTGCAATCAGAAAAGATGAGTCCCAAAGATCTCCGTCCCGGTCATATACTCCAGGGGGATCAAAGACGCAAAAGACAAGTCCAATGTGGGTCAAAATATTCATAGCTGCTCTTTGGTGTTCATAAAAAACCTAAGAAACAAAGTGGAGGCTCATCAGCCCATCCACTGTGTAGGGTGTGCACAAAATGTAGTGGGTGAAAGGAATGGTAAATATGGTGAATGCAAAGAAACCGGGATAAGACTTTCAGGTACAAAGCAAAACCAAGTTAGAACACTATGCACATTACCACAGATAGAAGCAAAATAACAGTAAGGCAAAGAGAAAGGCTGTGAAATTACAATGAGCAGTTCTGGTTCTGCTCACTGCAAAAGTGAGGGATGACTGGATATGGCAGGGCCATTTTAAATTTGAATTGTATTGAAAATGCAAAATTTAAATTTTGAATGTGTGAATGGGTTTACATCCAGAAGTAAGTGTGATAGAAAAACCAAGGCATAAATCAGACTTTTTTTCCTTTTTATTAAATATAGATATTTATTTATTTAATATTTCCCCCCCAGTTACATTGAACAAATAAAACTTTTTAAAAAGATGACTTGAATTTGAATCCTGGTATTGCTTCTGTTGTGTCTCAATTTCTTAATCTGTAAAGTGGTGGTATTACATACATGAGTGTGTATGTATGATGAGGTCAAGGTAGCAATTTCTAGTTCAAAATAAAATGACAAATTCACAATGGCCATTCTCTTTGCCAAAAAGTAAGTTTATTTAGGAAAAGAAGTTACAGACAAAACGAAAAGGTAAAATAGGCACCGGGGGTGGCAAATATAACGTAGATTTGGGAGAGTAACAGGGTTACCAAGGGAAAGAGTTTGTAAGAGTCCATTAAAGGAATATGTCATGAGACCTGACTGGCAGGTTAAATCCATAGAAGAATCTATTAATAGGCTAACCAGCATTAGCTATAGGAAGGAAAAAAAAATGTCATTAAAGGGGAGATACTGTGAGGAGGAAGGAGTATTTTATGATGGGCTTAGTTTTGAAAAGGACTCAACAAAGATCTTTTTTGTGGGCACATCTTTTATAGGGGAAATACAACCTTAGGGGTTTCTCTTAGGGAAAGAGGGGAAGCACCAAGGAAGAATTTGGTAGCTAAGTGAGAGGGATCAAGGAGGAGCTAGATAAATTGCAAACTGGCATACCAGGTCCCAGACCTGTCTAAAAATATGCTAATCAATATCTCAAAGGTTGTTTTAAAATGTCCAATGGAGATTCATAAAGAGTTCCATTCATACAATCACTCCATACAAACAGGATAGTCTGGGACTTGGTTGTGCCTAACGATAGCCAGTTGGACTTCTTCCTGACAAGGAAAAGGAGTAAACTCAAAGTCCACATCATGTATACATGTATATGTAGGTGTATATTTATGTATATTTGTGTATCTATATACAGAGAGATATATACATATTTGTGTATATGTATGTATATATGTGTATACACATATACATACACACACTTTTCATGCGATTGTTATAAGACACACAAGCTTTGTTTCCTCACAAAATGTTGCTTTTTTTAATAAAGCTTTTTATTTTCAAAATATATACATGGATAATTTTCAACATTCACCTTTACAAAACCTTGTGTTCCAAATTTTTTTCCTCCCTTCCCCCTACTCCCTCCCCCAATCAGCAAGTCATCCAATATATGTTAAACATCTGCAATTCTTATATACATATTTCCACAAATATCATGCTGCACACACACACACACACACACACACACAAAAACCAATCAGCTCAAAAAAGAAAAAAAAAGAGAAAGAAAACAAAATGCAAGTAACAACAGCAAAAAGAGTGGTCCACACACAGTTCCACAGTCCTCTCTCTGGGTGTGGATGGCTCGCTTTACCACAAGATTATTGGAACTGATCTGAATCATCTCATTTTTGAAGAGAGCCACATCCATCAGAATTGATCATCGTATAATCTTGTGTTGCCATGTACAATGATCTCCTGGTTCTGCTCATTTCATTTATCATCAGTTCATATAAGTCTCTCCAGGCTTCTTTCTCTAAAATTATCCTGCTGGTCATTTCTTATAGAACAATAATATTCCATAATATTCATATGCCATAACTTGTTCAGCCATTCTCCAACTGATAAGCATCCATTCTGTTTCCAATTTCTTGCCACAACAAAAAGGGCTGCTTTTTTGCACACATGGGTCCCTTTCCCTCCTTTTTGATCTCTTTGGGATACAGACCCAATAGAAACATTGCCAGATCAAAGGGTATGCATAGTTTGATGGCCCTTTGGGCATAGTTCCAAATTTCTTTTCACAACTCCACCAACAATGTATCAGTGTCCCAGTTTTCCCACATTCCCTCTAACATTCATCATTATCTTTTCCTGTCATCTTAGCCAGTCTTAGAAACATATAGTGGCATCTCAGAGTTGTCTTAATTTGCATTTCTCTGATCAATAGTGAACTAGAACACCTTTTCATGTGATTAGAAATGGTTCTAATTTCTTCATCTGAAAATTGTCTGTATATACCCTTTGAGCATTTATCAATTGGAGAATGGCTTGAATTCTTATAAATTTGAGTCAATTCTCTGTATATTTTAGAAATGAGACTTTTATCAGAATCCTTGAATGTAAACATTTCCCCCAGTTTATTGCTTCCATTCTAATCTTGTCTGCATTGGTTTTGTTTGTACAAAAACTTTGTATCTTAATATAATGAAAACTATCCATTTTGTATTCAATAATGTAATCCAGTTCTTCTTTGGCCACAAATTCCTTCCTTCTTCACAGATCTGAGAACAAACTATTCTTTGTTCTTCTAATTTGCTTTATAATATCATTCTTTATGTCTAAATCATGAACATATTTCAACCTTATCTTGGTATATGGTGTGAGGTGTGGGTCAATGCCTAGTTTCTGTCATGCTAATTTCCAACTTTTCTAGCAGTTTTTGTCAAATAGTGAATTCTTATCCCAAAAGCTGGGGTCTTTGGGTTGTCAAACACAAGATTACTATAGTCACTGACTATTTTCATAAAATATTTCTAATGAATCTTAGAGGAATGGGACTTCAAAGCTTATGTGCTTTTTGTGTTCATTTTTTAAAATTTACATCTTTTCATGAACAAAAATCTATTTTCTCTTCACTTCTTAAAAAAATGCAAAAACTTTTGATATAAACATACATAGTAAAACAAAACAAATGCCCTCATTGGCCATGTTCAAAAAATGTCTCCTTCTGCACCCTGAGTCCATCTCCTGTTAGGAGGTAGAAAACATGCTTCACATCATCACTCCTTCCCAGATCACCTGCTCCATGATATCTCTTAGAAGTGACACATTTAGCCTCCATTAGTAATCTCAAACAATGAACCCATTAGAAGATGATGGTTAAATATTCCATCTTTGTATGCTCTTTCTGGCACAACAGGGAGAGGCATGGAAATGGTTCCATGAATACAGATAATCCCTAGATCAAGTCAGAGATAGTAATTCTCTTGGTCCAAAAAAACCCTGAAGGATTCTTGAGGACCTTCATATTTTCACCCCTATTGGGAGAGTATCTAGTGATTCTCCCTGGAGAATTTTCCCCCAAAATCTAAAACCTAGAGATGAACTCAGCTCACCACTCTTCAGATAATATTCAGCTGTCATCAAAGCCAATGTTACATTTCTCACAGTTTTTGTTCTATACTGGTATTGGCCATGTGGAAGAGGCTGGGAGTTCTGAGTTTAGGGACCATCTATCCAAGCAAACACTTCTGGAGCCCAAAGGGAATTACAGAGAAGGTGCTGTCTAGGTCCTGGAAAAGCTGTACTCCTCTCTACTCCTGTCTAGCATCCCTGCATCCTTGCAAATACTGCTTTCCTTTCCTTCCACCTCCCTTTTACTCTCATGGAAAAACATTCCTCCAAAACTCATTCTGCCATTATTTTTCCCAGTGCTGGAGGCCACCTTCTAGCATGGTCATTCCAACCCTGCAAATGTTAGGAGCACCAGAGCCCTCCCTTTCCCCTTCATCCTGAATATAGAATATAGAATCACACCAACTTGCTTCTCAAGGAGTACATGAAGGACTCTTTCTCTAGAGAAGGCCACTCTTGCATCTGGTATTACTCACAACCCGTGTCCCAAGCTTTTGACCTGTCTGAAAATGGATGGAGATCCCAAAGGGCCAGATTGACAGGACTGTGGCTATAGAGCCTGGGAAGATGGCGCCTCATCTCTGCCACTTTGTTACTTGGACTATTGTCTTCAGATGCCATATTCCACAATATGCCACTATGTCCACAGGATTTTCTTGGCAAAGATACTGGAGTGGTTTGCCATTCCTTCTCCAACTCATTTTACAAATGAAAAAACTGAGGCAAACAGAATATGATCCTTGCCCAGGATCACACAGGCTAGGAAGTGTCTGAGACTGGTTTTGAATTCCATTTTTCCTGACTCCAGGCCCAGCCCTCTCTCCATTAAGTCACCTGGGCAAATCATTTAACAAAGATGGGGGCCTGACTCATCAGAGGTCTATCTCTTTGGATTCATAGTGTTTAGAGGAAAAGATCCCTAGATTTGGATTATGCTTCCTAATCCAGTTCTTCCAATCATGAATAAAGGTCCTCTATCTTTCTAGGTGACAAGGAGAAGGCGGATAGGAGGCCTGCAAAATAAAAACTATTTTCATAAAATTGCTAAGACATTTTCATTTTTAACATAATAAATATTGATAGAATCTACATAAACTCCTCGAGGAGCTTAATTCTTTTGAAAAAAAATTTAATGATAGTTTTTATTTTCAAAATACATGCAAAGATAGTTTTCAACATTGACCTTTGTAAAACCTTTTGTATTCCAAATTTTTCTTTCTTCCTTCTCCCAACCCTCTGCCCTAGACAGCAAATAATCCAATGTAGGTTAAACATGAGGCACTCAATAAGTCTTTCAATTATAAAAGGATCCTTAGACTTAATAGTTTAAGAACTGCTGCTCTAAAACTTCAGCTCATGCTGGCCCCAACTTCCTCTCTAGAGTTGTACTCACCCTTCCAGGTTTACTTCTTCACAAAGGGATACAAATGAGGGGGGGGGGAAAGGTCTGGGGACCATGGAAAGGAGTGCCACTGAAAAAGAGAGGTCTAGAAAACTTGGGTTCGAACTCCTGAGCAAATCAGGATTAATAAATAAATAATTAATAATAATAAAATTAAAATAATAAAAATTAATTAATAAATTAATCTCATTTGTAAAATGAGGTGGTTGGTCTAGAAGGACTTTCAAGTCCCTTCTCCTAGCCCTAAATTTATGATCCTATCACTAAGCTCTGTGGCAGACATCACAGGTCCCATTCTCTGAGAACATTTGACTGAATCGAGTAAACTATAACAAACTCTGGGTCATTCCAGGGCAGCCCATTGGATTGCAGCCCATGGCTCTTCCCTTGCCCAGAATCCCTGCCATCTTAATCCTGCAGAAGCACACCTGCAGGAGAATATCACAGTATCACAGGCCCATACATCAGCATTCAGCATTCTATTTGGACCACTGGGGTGGATTAACTCCACAAGACCTCTCTAAATCAAGTTCTGCTGACAGAGCAGGCTGCTCCAAGCACCCTTTCACCAGACCAAGGCCACCCAAGCCATCCAATCTCATTGCCTTTGGTGAAAAAGACAAGAGACTACTTATTCCTCCCAACCCCATGTTCTTAAACATGCCTTTTCCTCTCCACCTTATGCTCCTAGGCCCTATCAAGCCCCATTCCATGTTCTAAAAATCTCTCATGCATACTGCCTCCTCTCCTTCCACCCTGTTTCACGCTTTCATGATCACATAACCAAACTATTGTAGTAGCTGCTGATGGGTCTCCAGGCCTACCCAAGCTTCCTGCACTTGCTGTGTTGTTCAGTCATGCCTGACTCTGTGACCCTATTTTGATTTTTCTTGGCAAAGATACTGGAGTGGTTTGCCATTTCCTTCTCCTGCTCATTTTACAGATGAGAAAACTGAGGCAAACCATGGTCTCAAGGTAGTTGAATTTGAACTAGTCTTCCCGACTCCCAGGCTGAGGCTCTATCCTGCCTACCTTTTACTTGCTGTTAAAGTGATCTTCCTAAAGCTCAGGTCATACTATGTAATTCCGCTTTATTCAGTAATCTCCAGTGATTCCCTGTTACCTCAGGAATCAAATATAAAATCATCTGTTTCCCTTCTCTCTACATACCCTTTGCTGTTCCTTAAACACAACTCTGGCCCCCCAAACTTTGCCTTTGAACTGGCTGTCCCCCATGCATAGAATTCTATTCTGACTTCCCAGCTTCCTTCAAGACTCAATTCAAATGCCTTCTATAAGAAATCTTTCCTTGTTCCCCACAATGCTAATAGCTTCCTTCTGAGATTATCTTCAATTTTCCCTATATCTATCTTGAATGGATACACTTGTTTGCCCATTGTCTCCCCAGTCTGAAGACATCTTCCTGAGTTCAAATCCAGCCACAGACATTTTCTGCGAATGACCCTGAGCAAATCTGGCCTCAAATATTAGCTGCGTGACTTTGGGAAATTTAATTTAATCCTATTTGTCTCAGTTTCCTTATCTGTAAAATGATCTGGAGAAGGAAAAGGCAAACCACTTCAATATCTCTGTTAAGAAAACTCCAAATGGAGTCAATAAACAACAGTTATTACTTCTATTCCCAATAAGAATGTGAGTTTCTTAAGGTCAGGGATTGTGTTTGCTTTCCTAAGTCACTACTTTGTCCAGTACCAGGCACATAGCAAGGGCTTAATAAATAATTATTAATTTGCCCAAGATTTGACTATCATATTTATTTTGTACCTATTTTAAGTTACATGTTGCTTCCTCTAAGAAAATTTAAGCTCCAAAGAACAGAACCATTCAATGTTTGTCTGTCTAGTCCTGACTATTCCTGGCACATATTAGAAGACTAATAGTGGACAGATTGACTTTAGAGTTAGATGTGCTTTTAGCAGGGTCTTCCTTCTTTATCTAATTCTTTGCTACATTTCTAGCAGAATCTGATATTCCTGCTCAATAACTTGCTAACAATGTGATGTCACAATTGTAACACTTGCACAATTCCAACTCACTTAGTTACACACAAGTAAGGCTGGGCCTGACTTCCTCATCTCTTGAGATCGTATTTTAGCTTTAAAATTCAGCTCTCCCATCCTCTCCCATCCTCCATCTCCCATTTTGTTTTTCCTACTAAACCCAGTCCTTGCATTATCATTAGCCCTAATCCTCTGAAGTATCTGGAGTCCCGATCTCATGTTTTAGTCTCTTTTTTAACCTCGCTGTCGATCGCTGCAGTATTTCGCTGGTGACTGCCCCAGACTCCCCTGGCGCTCCGACTTTCTGTTGTTTGCAGTCTGTAATTCCTCATCCCCTGTAACCCCTACCATCTGATTGCTCTGCTTTGGCTCCAGGGCTGCTGAGCATCGTTGGAGCAAGTGATGAAATTGAGCTGATTTCACCCACTACAAATTCATGGTACATGAACTCAGCTGGACCCTCACTGCTACTCAACAATCTTTCTTCTCTGCCCTTATCAATTCCTTAGCTAATCTCCCATAGCAACTACTTCAGCCCTTTTCTTCTCTCTTCTTTTTTCTTTCTGCACCCCGATCCTTGTACTTGCAGCTGATACTTAAACCTGTTATTTCGCTGAGAACACTGGGTCTTGTATTCCCTCAGCAATCCTTTCGATCATTCAGGCATTTATTAAACACTTACTATGTGTCAGTCACTTTGAAAGACACTGGGAATAGAAAGACAAAAAATGATGCAATCTCTGCCATTAAAGAGCTTCAATTAATCTCACCCATTTCTCCTATTTCTCACATCTGATCAATATCATCTTTGCTGTTCTTCCATCTAGCAGTATATTCAGAAGATTCCAATTATTTGCAATAGTCTATTAGCCCAGTTAATAAAGTTATCCCTTTCCTCTCCAGCTGTGTATATTCTTCCAAATATTCTTATTTATGTTTCAAAGGGATACGAGGAAGGCAACAATGAGGTTTGGGGATTACTTGCGAAGTTGAGACTTGTTTATGGACATCCAGATAACATGTATCCAGACAAAGAACTTAAACCCAGGCCTTCTCAGCAAGACCAGTCTTCCCTCTACTGCCCCACGATACTTTTAATTTATGCTTAAAAGTGAAATTTGAGTAGAATCTTAAGGTTTGTCATGACCTTCACACCAGTTCCTCAACAACTTTGTGATGGAGGTAAAACATGATTGCTATTTTATAGCCAAGGAAACTAAGTCTCAGTTACGTTAAATATACATGTCATTCCTCCTTCATTCTAGAAAAGAACCATGACATCAGGCATGTGATGTATGAAGTAAAATAGATTTGAGTGAGAGAGGGCTGTGCAAAGGCAACAGCCTCACTTTCTTCCCTGAGTCATCTGGGTCCATTAGCAAGACAGAGATCAAAACTGCTTGAACTGTGGTCACAACACTATAGGCGGTTGTGCAATTGAATGTGGTGCTCACCAAAAAAAATTGGCAACAGTGAAAGGTTTCTGAATGCAACGACCAAAAATTAATTCAGCATTAAATGAGTGATGAATCTGAGGTGTTTTGTCAGTGCTTGCCCATGTGATATGGGCAATGTACACACACATTATGTATAGCTTCACTGCAGCCTTGGTTCTGAACACACAACCTGTACATTTTGCACGATGCGTGCATGAATGCTGCCAGAAACCCCTGGGTTCAGATTTGAGGGTGGGTTACATAAAAATTTCTCAGGTGAAAAGAGTCTGATATAGATGAAGATGACCCTGGATGCATTGGGGACCTCTCCTTTTTAAATAAGTTCTTTAATAGATCTCAGTTTGACTGACCTCTCCTTTTTAAATAAGTTCTTTAATAGATCTCAGTTTGACTGAAGCAACACACGTTCAGTGATTAAAGCTAAGTAAAGAACTGAGGCAAAGAAATGGCCTCTTTTATCTAATCCAAAAAAATCTGGGAGGAAAAGACCTCAGACTTTCTGGCCAAAAGAGCAACAATTCCTACTTATTTTCACTCTGAGTCAATTGGGCCCAAATAATGACTATTTTGACCAGAAGGTCTGAGGTTTTCCCCTCTCAGATTGTTTTGTTTGGGGTTTTTGGGACTAGACAAAAGAGACCATTTCTTTACCTCAGTTCTTATCCAGCCTTAATCACTGAATGGGTGTTGCCTTAGTCAAACTGAGACCTGTTAAAGAACTTGGTTTAAAAAGACCAAGATCTCCCATTGCATATAGGGCCATTTCCAGCTATCCTGATCTATATCTTGTCACTGGATCTAGATGACTTTGGAGGGGAAAGTGAAGCTGGTGAGGTTAAACATATGTAGCTTAGAATCAAAGTCAGGATTCAAACCCAGATTTGTTGCTTTCAATGGCAGGACTTTTTTCCACTATATTTTTGTCTTTTTTCTTTTTGGAAGTGCATATCGCAACAACCGTAGGCCAGCTGTGTGGATCAAAGGTGGCAGTTGCCCACTCTAAAGCAAATACTTAAATGAATTAGAAAGGCCACTCTTTATTCACTTGTTCTTTTCTCTCTCACTAGCAGGAGTCTCCTGGGCTGCTCTTCCAGTGAAAACTCAACAACAAAAATAACACAAGAGCAAAATACACTAGATTTGCTCTCTGTGAATAAGGCCAGCTGCTGCTCCTCTTCTGAATGGGGTCACAGTTGTATTTCCCTAATTCTCTGGACTTGAGTCCCCATCTGGGATATTCTTTTACTGAAATGGTTGGTGATGAGCACCCAGTTTCATTTAACCAATTAACATATAATGAATTTTTAAAGGGGTATTTTTGAGATGATATTTTATATCTCAGATAGAAAAGAAGATATTTACAGCAGGACAAAAGTTACAGACTTTCCCCCAATACCTGGGGTGCACAGTCTTTCCCATGTCATTTTGGTATCTTGGAAGACTTAGCTCAGATTTTAAAAAGTTTCGACATAGTATTTGTTCCATCAAGTTCACTTCCAAATTTGGCACAGCTGATAGATGAAAGTGTCCACAGTTCTCCTACTTCTGGGTTAGGTTAACACCAACAATGATAACAACAAGCATTTATCTAAGGTTTTAAAGTTTTCCAAGCACTTCACAAATATTATCTCATTTTATCTTATATTTTATCATCTTTTTGAAGAAATTAGGCCACAGAGAAGTCAAGTGACTTTGCCTTGAATCACACAACTAGTGTCTGGAGCAAGGGAAAATTCAATTTAAATTCAACTATAAGTCAAGTCTGATTCTTCCTCTAGATCATTCATGCTAACACCCCCACCTTCACCCAAAGATTTGTCATGGTCCTTCTTTTCTTCTCTTTCTATACTATTTCACTTGATGATCTTATCAGCCCTTATCAGATTTTATCATCTCTATGCTGATGGTTCTCAGATCTACATAGCCAGATCTGAGATCTATTAGATCTATAATTCTCAGTACTAATTATTAGTATCTATAGATCTCACTATTGCTTACGGTTCATCTCCCTGCCTCAAATCTCTTCCCACTCCAGTCCATTTTCCATTCAGCTGTTAAACTAATCTTCCTAAAGCTCCAATCTGATCATGCTACCCCCTACCCATCACCATTTAATAAACTCTAGTGGTTTCCTCTTATCTCCAGGCTCAAATATAAAATCCTCTGTTTGTCATTCAGAGCCCTTCATAATCTGTTCCTTTTCTATCTTACCACTATTATTATTGTGCCCCCACTCCTACCTCTGCCAATTCGTTCTGTGATCCATTGCCACTGGCTTCCTCAATTTCCTCAAACAAGACACTGAAACAAAAAAAAGGTCATTCTATCTGTTTCTTTGGGAAAATAGAGACTCATCACAAAACCTAATAATCTGTGCTGCTAATTGTAGGGAATATTTAAGACACAATTATTCTGAGATCCCACGTTATTTGCCTAAAAAGGCATGGGACATGCTCTCATTTGCTTTTTATACAGAGTATGGATATATAGTCCCTTCCTGGTTCCATTTTACTATGTGGAACTTTTGGAGGCTACTTCCATCTACATATGACTCATGGTCTTGTATTATGTGGTAAAAAAAAAGTATTTTCTAATTTGACTTCTACACTAGAACTTAATAGGTAATAAAAAATGGGTTATCAATTTCTCATCTCTCTATTTTTGTCTCTCTGTGTCTCTCTTGGTGTCTCTATCTCTGTCCATCTGTCTGACTCTCTCTAATTAGAATTAGGACTGCTTAGAGTTGCATCTGGAGGCCAGGTGAAAGAAGGGCATCTATTTTATCTCCCATTTGACAAACATGTATCTGTGAGCACATGGCCACCTCTGTCTCTTTTGTGTTTATTCTTTCCTGATCTTAGGTGAACAAATACCCAAGATAGAATTGTCCAGGTGATGACCTTCCAAAGGTCTTTGGCTGTGTCAGTAGTATCAATGTCCTCCAGAATGATAATGGCTGAAGCAAGAGAAGCACCTGCCTCAAGAATAGACAAACTGAGGAAATATTGGTACAGAAAGGTAGTAACTTAAGGATTATGACTGCTTTAGAGAGCATTCCCCCTCATGGTAGGAAAAAAATACTAGTTGAAGACATAACAAAAACATAGATTCAAAAGTCCTGGACACCCAAAAAGGAGAAATGGACTTCTGGGGCCTAGAATTGACAGGAACTCCTTTGTCACATATATTCTTTGCATATGTGTCTTACTATCTTTGTAATGAAAGTTTGTCATCACTCTCCCTTTCTCCCAAACTCTGAGTATATCTGTGGGAGCGTGAACCCCTGGTTTGAAAGGAATGTTTTGTGTCAACTGTTCTTGTTATACCTTATTAGGAAATATTTTTCCTAAAAGATAATTTAGCTAACTAGTGGATTCCTGATGAGAAACATATTAATAGGGACCCAAGAACCATAATGTTGTGGTAAGCATTGCCCATCAAGGTTATCTCTAGAACCTTGCCATCCCTTTAGGATGTATAATTAATTGTGAATCAAGAGAGGCAGACCTGGACTGTTGTTATATTCACAAGTTCAGGAAATAAATGATTACCCAAGAAGCCAGGCCTTGGACTTCTAATGATTCTTGCCATTACTAAATGAATTAGAATTATCAGGAAACGTTGAATGTCTTTAAACTGATATGTAAGCTCTTTGAAGGCAGACACTCTGTCTTCATTATATTATAGTTCATATTTACATAGGGTTTTAATTTTCAAAATGCTTTCCCTCACAATGATTCTGTGAAGATAGCTGGTCCAAGTGTTCTTATCCCCAATTTCCAGATGAAAAAACTGATAAAGCCTGGGGACATTAAGCAACTTGCTCAATCATCTGGCTATTATTTTAAGTAAAGAAGGCCACAAAAATGACAGAATGCCTAGAATTAGAAGGAACCCAAGTAGCCATTTATCCAACTGACATCCAAAAAGAAATCCTTACTATAGTGTCTATGTCCAATAAATCATCCTTCATTATCTATTAGAAAATCCCCTTAACTCCTGAGGCAGTCCATTTCACTCCTGTATTTCTATAGCACTCTAGGAAGTCTTTTACTAAAATCAGTTTAAAATTTTCTCTTTAAAACTTGAGCTCATTGTTCCTGATTCTGCCTATGGGGCCTTCTAATTGTTAGGGCAATTCTCTTTCCAGGATACTGTCCTCCCTTTCATAGTGGCAAAAAACTGGAAACTGATTGGCTGCCCATCAGTTGGAGAATGGATGAGTAAGCTGTGGTATATGAACATTATGGAATATTATTGTTCTGTAAGAAAAGACCAGCAGGATGATTTCAGAGAGGCCTGGAGAGACTTACATGACCTGATGCTGAGTGAAGTGAGCAGAACCAGGAGATCATCGTACATGGCAATCAATATTACATGACAATCAGTTCTGATGAAGATGACTCTTTCCAGAGAGATGACTGAGGCCAGTTCCAATGATTTTGTGATGAAGAGAGCGATCTACACCCAGAGAGAGGACTGTGGGAGCTGAGGGTGGATCACAACATAACATCCTCACTCTTTTTGTTGTTGTTCATTTGCATTTTGTTTTCTTATTCATTTTCTTTCCTTTTTGATCTGATTTTTCTTGTGCAACAAGAGAATTGTATAAATATGCTTACACATATTGGATTTAACATATATTTTAACATGTGTAACATATATTGGATTGCTGCCATCTAGGGGAGGGGATGGGGGGAAGAAGGGGAAAATCTGGAACACGAGGCTATACAAGGGTCAATGTTAAAAAATTATCCATGCATATGATTTGAAAATAAAAAGCTTTAAAGTAAATTTTTTAAAAGGGATACTGTCCTCCCTGTTAGATCATTCCCATCTCCTCTACTGCCCGGGCAGACTTTGTAAATTGTTGATACTATTTGAAGGTTTGTAGATGGGGCAGGGATTAGCCTGTGATTTCATGGTCATAGAGAACTATCCATGAGGACTGATTCAGATTGAGCCCTGGTCTGCAATTTATAATTTTAGAGAATGTTTTCATTTATGTAAAAGGAACAAGTTTTCCAGGATGCCCCATCTCGATGCCATATCATCCCTTTCACCAATCACAAGGCTGAGAATCTAGTCACTTCTTAGTCCCCTTCCACGTCACTCCCTGAAAGTTCAAATGGCTCCATCCCAGGCGTGCTCCTCCAAATTTTCCCACCATCCTTCCCCATTCCCACCAGCCCTCTGCCTCAGCCACATTGCTGATCTCAGGCTTGGGGCTTTCTTCACTTTATCTGATGGACCAGAACGCTCCCACAGAATCCAGATGCGCCGCCAGTGCTAATTGCCAGCCCTCCACATGGTTCAGCCTCTCAGGCTGTCGGCAGCCTGACTTAATCCCGACTGCTGCACATCTTCAACTTGGAATCAGAATGTGATGGACTGCAGCAGCTCCCAAATGCTCCCCCAGCTGATGGATGATGGCGCCCGCTGGATTCCAGGATGGCCCCCGGAGCTCCCGGGTCTGCATGTCAGTGCAGCTGCAAATCATTTTAAGACTGATTTGCAAACCTCAGGCTCACCTAATAATGGGCTTTGTTCCTGAGCTCTGTTGTCCTCTGCTTTCAGGTGTATTTCCAGTAGTGGGGATGGGTTGCTTTTCCTAGCATAACACCCCCTTGTGGCTACGGGTGTCACTGACCCTACAGGTGTTTAGGACTAAAAGTTAAATCTATGCTCTCATTCCCCAAGGTGGCTAATAGACCTCCTTGGAGCTCAATCCCATGGCCTGGACCTCCTTAATAGCTTGCTTTAATTTAATAAGTTTAAACAGGTCATAAACACCCTGGCAAATATTTGCTCCTGGGTAGAGAGGTTCTTTCTCCAATTGTGTTGTTCAATTCATCCCGTTTGGGGTTTTCTTGGCAGAAATACTCAAGGGATTTGCCACTTCCTTCTCCAGCTCATTTTACAGAAGAAGAATTGAGTTAAGTGACTTTCCCGGGATCCTATAGCGAGTAAGTATCCAAAGCCATATCTTCTTGACTCCAGGTTTTTCTGCTCCCCCCCCTCCACACACTAGATCCCAGCTCTAGTATAATATAGGGATCCCAGATCCCTTATAGCTCCTACATTCCATGTTTTATATTCTAAGATTCCTCTTCTCTCCTACCCAACTCTGAAGCTCTAAAATTCTATGGATTAAGCTCCATTTCAGTGTTCTGGTTCTCTGTATTCTCAAGTCCCATTGCTATATTCAGTTCTCTGAGGGCCCTACTAGCTAGCTCTGTTTTTTCTAATCAACAAAGTTCACAATCTGTGCAAAAGGAGTGATAAAACATTTTTTCCCCAATGGTTATTATCCTATGCTTAGGGTCAAGGTACAGTGTGTCCAGGCAGGTCAATGTGAGCTTGGAAGGCACTACCACAGATGAGGCACCAGTAGTGTACATCAACATCTGTAGTGGAAATGGCTCTAAATGTGCAGATCTCACATTTCTTTTGTAATTCTGCTTTGCTCACAGAGCCCAGCGCCTTCGATAGTCATTTTCAAGGTGTCAAGGGAGACAGGAACATAGCAGATTCTGTAGTGTCTGCAGTCATTCTGGGGTTTTCAGTAGTATCACATACTGTCAAACCTCAGACTGGCTGGGACCGTTTTCTTGTGTTGTCAGCAGAGCAGAGGAGAAAGAATGCTAGTGCTCTAGTCATATGGTTGGCCACCTGAACTGTCAATCAACCCATTTTGCTGTTTATAAGACATTTCAGCTTGGGGCATAATGTGACATATGTGACTACCTGGTGTAGGGAGCACTACTAGAACAACATTCATAGAATCGTTGGCCCTCACAGACCACTGAATCCAATCTCTTCATTTTATGAATAAGGAAAATGAGGCTCAGGGAGGTTTATTGACATACTTCCCCAAGACCACACAAGGCAGTAGAAGTGGGACCCTCCATTAAAGGTCCTCTCTATTGTACCACACTTCCTCCCTAACACATATCCCAGCACCCTTTGCTACTTACAGCAATTGCCTTTCTCCTGGCCCTTAATTTCAACTCATCTTCCTATCTTGCTTTAATGTTTATAAAACACTTTCCTTCCCAAAAGTAAGAGTATTATTATTTTCATTTTACAGATTAGGTAACTGTATCACAGGAAGTTCAGTAATTTATCCAGCAATACATAGTTGCTATCAGCAGGATAGCTGGAACAAGACTTCAAATCCAAGTCTCTTAGCTCCAAGTTCCTGACTCCTAGCATGACACACTGCTTTGGGCACAGCAGCAGCTGAAGTTAGGGGTTTCTAGGCAGAACTGAGTTTTTCTAGGTTGTCCTGGCTCAGCGTGCAATAACCAAGAGGAGAGCAGAGGGCCAAGACAAGGAGGGAACAGGCATTGGAAATTTTTGGGGGAAAAAGGTTAGATTTCTGAAAAGATTTGGTAACTTAAGATCAATTTATTGACACGTTAATAAGCCTTACAAAGAAATGGTTGGTCCTCCTGAAGAGTTTATATTCTGTAGATAAAGAAGTATTTATCTTCTTTATCTTATCAATAATCAATGAGTATTTATTAAGTGCCTACTATGTGCCAAGTTATGCTAGATGCTGGAGACATAAGTAAAGTAAATGAAGCAATCCCTACTCACATCATCCATGTCTTATCACCCCTTTTGCACAGATCGTGAACTTTGTCGATTAGAAAAAAACAGAGCTAGCTAGTAGGGCCCTCAGAGAACTGAATATAGCAATGGGACTTGAGAATACAGAGAACCAGAACACTGAAATGGAGCTTAATCCATAGAATTTTAGAGCTTCAGAGTTGGGTAGGAGAGAAGAGGAATCTTAGAATATAAAACATGGAGCGTAGGAGCTATAAGGGATCTGGGAACACACACTATACTAGAGCTGGGATCTAGAACAGAGAATATCAGAGCAGGAAAGGACTCTAAGAGAATAGAGTGTATGTGTATGGGGCAATGCTTAGCTAGACAACATAGAACATTAGAAAAGAAAGGATTTAGAACATGATGTGTTGGAACCTTAAAACATACAGAACAAAACTGGAAATTAACTTAATCCAAAGGATCTTGGGGAGCAGGAGAGAAGGAGGAGTCATGAACCTTAGACAATAGAAGGGACTTTTAGAACCTAGAATCATAGAACACAGTGGGTCAGAGGTGGAAGAAAAGGGACTTTAGAACCTAGTGCGATAGAACACCACCTCAAAAATGGAAGAGAAGGGACCCTAGGACTTAAAGTGAGAGAATACAGCAGCTCAGAGTGGAAGAAAAGGGAGCCTAGGACTTAGAGACACAGAACACCTGTGGCCTGACCCACACTAGGTGCTTAATGAGTATATTACAGATTAGGAAACTGAGGCCCGGAGAGATTCCCACAGCGGCTGGGTAGCCCACCGCAGCGCGCCTTTCGCCAGTCTGACTGGCTCCCAAGGGCGGGCCCAGGCTGGAGGCGGAGAAAGGCCGCCCCCGAGAAAGGGCGAGGGAGGAGCCGGGAAGGGCGGGGCGGAGCCCGGGGAGCAGCTCGGTCTCTGAGGCTGCGGCGGCCCCGGGGGAGCAGCTGCGGAGCCCGGAGGAGGCGACAGTGAGTGCTGGGGGGAGCCCGCGCCGCCGCGGCCCCGAGGGGGGGATCGGGCTGGCCCGGCAGGATCGGGCCCGGGGAGCGCGTGGGGTGCGCGGGCTGGGCCCCGGCCCGGATCCAGGCCGTCTGAGCTCTTTGTAGCCCACACCGCTCCCCCCGCGGCCGCCGCTCCTTCCTCCCGGGCCGCTTTCTCTTTCTCTGTGTGGCTCCTGGGCCTCGCTCACACTCTCTCAGCTGGCTCGGCCGGCCTGCAGCTCCCTCCTCTTCCCAGGTCTGTGTGCCCAGCTCTCCCCCGCAGCCCGGCCTCCCCGGGCCTTCCGACCCCCCTCTCGTCCGGTGGCTGCGGGCCGTTTCCCTTTCTCCCTCCTGCGCCCTTTCTGTCTGTCTCCCTCAGTTCCTGGCATCTCCCACCTTCCAGCCTGTGCCCCTCTTCCTCACTCTCCCATCTCTGTTTTTTTTCTCTTCCTCTGCATACGGCCATAGTGGACCTCAGTTTTTTGTTGGTTTGTGTTTTTACCCCTTCTTTTCCCACCCAGTAGATTTCTCCATGCTCCTGCAAACCAGCTTTGGGGCTGGGGGAGTAAATAAGAAGTAGCCAAGGCAGTGCGCTTTAGTGGAACCGGGAGTCCACGAATCTGGACTTAAATTTCGGCCCTGCTAATAGCAGCTGTTTTACCTGAAGTTTCCTCATTTTCCTCATCTGTGCTGGATGGTATCTAAAGTTCCTTCCAGTCTAAAACTATGATCCTAAGAGGAACTAAACCCGGCCTGTGCCGCCCTAGAGGTCTGATTGAAGATAGAGCAGCTCCCTGGAATTAGTGGCTCATAAAGTTAATCTCCCTGTTTCAGAATGGATAATAATAGTTTGCCCTGGCTAATAATGCTTGATGCCTTCAAAGCTTCCTCACTTGGATTATGCTCACTCTGTGAGCTAGGTAGTTAGCTCATGGGGAAACTGAGGCACAGAAAGGGGAAATGACTTGTCGAAAAGGACAGAGCTGGTAAAGTTGCCACTAAAACTCAAGGTCTTTTGCTTCCAGAGCCTGGGTACTGCCCTGTACTGCCAAGTACTGCCATGGCAATACCATTTCTTTGTTGTTTGCCCACACGGATTTCCTCTTCCATAGGTGATAATAAGAGCTAACATTTATATAGCGTAGTTGCCTGCCACTGTGCTAAGCACTTTGCAAATATTAAATCTTTCAGTCCTCACAACAATCCTGTGCTATTATATTTACATTTTACAGATGAGGAAACAGACAAATATTATAAATTTTAACTCTTTTGATCCACCCAACAATCCTGTGCTATTATCACCTCCCTTTTAGAGATCGAGAAACCCAGGAAAACATTGCACATTTTAAGACTTTTGATCCCTACAATAATCCTGTGCTATTATATTTCCATTTTACAGATGAGGAAACTGAGACAGATATTACAAATGTTAACCCTTTTGAGCCACACAACAACCTTGTGCTATTATTATCCCTGTTTTACAGATGAGGAAACTGAGGCAAACCATTAAACGACTTGCCCAGGGTCACACAACTAATAAGTATCTGAGGTTGGATTTGATTTTTCCTCATTCCAGGCCCAGTGCTCTATCCGCCATACCCCTTAGCTGCCACAGTGATGGAAGCCCCATTTGGGTTCCACAGCAGGTGACTATACAAATTGGACACAGAACTTGGGGTCTAAATAGAATGATATTCCAAATGTGTCTATCACTGAATACTACATTATTCAAAAAAAGTATTTTGGGTACCCTCTTTTTCTGTACCCCTGAGCTATGTGCTACTGCAGAAAAGGCAGTAGTTTCTGGCCAAAAGGTGAGTGATCAGGATCACTGCTGAATGTTGGACTCATTAGCCCGGAAATAAGGATATAAAATAATAGAATGGCAGAACTGGGAGGAAATTCAGAGACCATCCAAACCATCTTTAGACCCAGAAGGAAACTGAAGTCCAGAGGTTAGCGAAGCTGAGCTTTAAAACCTACACTTGGAAGTCCTGCCATCTCTCTGAGCCTCAATTTCCTCATGTGTCAAATGGGAATAATAATACCTTCCCTATGTATCTTCAAAAGGCATCAAGGTATCAGAAATCAATTGCTATCTCCTGATCTTGCACCCAGGAAGATTCAAGTCCTAACTCTGACACATAATAGCTATGGTCCTGAGCACTCCTGAACTAGAGAGGGAGCTTCCGCACCGGGAATTCCCTATGCTGGCAAATCACAGGTCTGCTTTCTCTATTCATGCCCTCCTTCTTCAGAAAAAGTAACTAGTGTGCAAAGTCATGAAGCTCAGTTTGGTATAAACTGTTTTTTTCAAATTTAAAACACTCTTTAATATCAGGTGACAGGAATAGGAGTGGTGGCCATGGTGGGGGCAGTAGGAGAAGGAAAGGGCAGGGGTCTCTATTTAAGTTCAGGCCTTTTAACTCTGTGGAGAGTGTTCATTCCTCTATACCAGAGGCATCAAATTAAGGTAGAAATGGCCACTAAATTATATATATAAGGAATCTGACAGATCCTCACGATGACCTAAAGAATTACATATTAAGAGGCCATTGGTGGTGGCATAATGCACAGACCACGGGCATTGAATAAAGACCTGAATTCAAATGTGATCTCACTCTTTGTGAGACTCAGGGCAAATCACTGCTGTGTTTTCCTCAGTTTCCTCATGTGTAAATTGAGCTGGTGAAGGAAATGGCAAACTGCTCCATAACTTTGCCCAAGAAAACCCCAAATGGAGTCATGAAAAGTCAGACACAAATTGAAAGTGTTCTATTATATTTTTATTTTGTTAAATATCTCCCAGTTTGATTTGAATCTGTTTTGGGATCTTTGAGTGTTTGACCCTTCTAGCTACATTATTCATACCCTTCAGGAAAGCAAGAGGACACGGGTTTGTGCCCATTCTTTGGTAGCCCGTCCCTTGCCCCTCAGTTTTGTGGCCAGCCTCTGTCTTCTTTCATTTTCCCATCCAGAAGCTGGTAATTTCTGAAATCTGGTAAGGTTTCGTTCTGTATTAATGCCTTGGACTGAAAGAGAGACAGAAAGAGACAGAGACAGAGAGACAGACAGAGAGAGACAGAAAGAGAGGGGGGGGAGAGAAACAGAAGAGAGGGGGAAGAAGGGAAGGGAGAGAAGAGAGAGATGAGAAAGAGAGAGAGAGACAGAGACATACAAAGAGAGAGAGAAAGATAGAGAGAGAGACAGAGAAAGGAGAAAGACAGACAGACACACTAGAGGGAGACAGCGACAGACACACACACACACACACAGAGAGAGAGAGAGAGAGAGAGAGAGAGAGAGAGAGAGAGAGAGAGAGAGAGAGAGAGAAAGAAAATGAGAATATTAATGGTTCATCCTGACTCTAACCCTCCCAATTCCCAACTTTGAGAAACTTGCTCAATCTTGACAATCCTTTTCTCTACAGTACCCAAAAATAATTGACAAGAAAGTCACTGAATTTGGTTTGGATGGGGTGCAGAGTGAGCCCTTCAGGTATCTCCTCATTCTTTCTCCCTGCCCAGAGTGAGTGGTAGAGTGTCTGGGGGAAAACCATTCCTCTCTTCCCTGCTGTCCCATGTGATTCGGAACTTATCTGCTTAAACATTTTAAAAAGTGAAATCAAAAGTCAGACCATGCTGGCGAGTTTGGAGGAGCGAGATTCTCTGCAAGTTGCAGTTGAGCTTGGAGAGTGCTCAGGCGGGGGAGTTTAAAATAGAAATGCTGACACCAATGCCTCGATGCCTGCAGCTGGACCAGCCTGCTTTGCAGCCATACAGAGTTATATGTTACAGTTATTAGTCTGGCTGGGTCAGATCGCCCCAGTGGGGCCCGCCATTTGTTTCCTGCCATCTCCCCTGCTTCTCCTTCTTTAGTGGGTTATCCCACCAGATGAAGACAGCCCCACTTTGTCCAATTTGATGTGAATGTAGATTCAGTCTCATCTGTCCTGGCTTTTCTTGTGATGCTGTTTTGTTTGAGGGAGGAACAAAGAAAGGGACTGATGGGGATCCCAGCTTTAGCTTTATGGATATATATCTGATTTTTTTTCAAGCTTTAACAGGGAGATGCTATGTAAAGCACAAAAATAGATGCTCTCTTAGAGTCAAATTCAACACCCAAACAGTCAGGCATTGCTTTATTTTGTGTCTGAGGCCAGCAGGGAGGCTGCTGCCCAGGATGGGAGAGATGGGGAGAGCTCTACTGGCTAGGACGAGATTGGGACTCCAGTGCCATTGTTTCTATGTAGCTCCAAGACTCTGAAATGCTGCCCACACCCTTTGTGTTCCTTTCCCCAGGAGAAACCTCCCATCATTCCACCCTGGTTGCAGTTCTGCAGCTAGGTGATAAAGGTAGAGATAAAAGAGGGGTCCAAAGCAAGCTGAATTGAATAAGGCTCTGTTAAATATATTCTATTTCTCTCCAGGGTTCCCAGAGTAGTTCAGGATAGGAATTTGACCGAAGATAAGGGAAGTGGCCAATTAGACCAGGCTTAATTCAGGTTAGACTGGTTACTTAGATGGAAACGAAATAAGTCTCTTAAAAGAACATCTGATTGTTAGCAAAACTTAGTTACAGCAGGCAAAGGATATTCAGAGCAGGGAAAAGCCATCCGGCAAGGTTACAGCACTGATTCAGGTGGGCACAGCGTTTCTGCCTCTGCGTTCATGACGGTCCGTTGTCATGACGCCTGACCGAGGTGCTGAGTGAGTATTCACATTTTAGATTTTGTTCTTAGGGCACTAGAGAGCTGTATCACCAATCAGAGCTTAGGATTCCTAGAACTGATTAAATATGGAGAATCCTATTAAGGAAAAGCCAGCCTAGTTTATAAGGGAACAGGGTTTTAGGCTATTGCACTTACCAGAGAGTAATGTCCACCATTCTTTCTCCTTACACCTAAAGCTTTCCTATCAGGTTTTGGAGGCCTCCCTAAGTAAGAAACCCCTATTTTATTTTATTTAACCCATTTATTCCCCCCCCAAGTTTTCCTGTTACCTTTGGTTTTAACATGTCATTCCTCTTTAACCACCTACAACCTTTGAAACTTCCTTTTTAACAGAAGAAAAATATAACCAACTAACTAAATATAACCAAACTAACCAATAAAGTAATCTTATCTGACAGTGTGTATATCACATACTGTAACCATATTCCTCCACCTCTCTACCAGGAAAGAATACATTTTAAAAAATTTCTTTGGGACCAAAATTGGCATTGCAGTTAATCATAATTCTTTTTCTTTACACTATTTATGTTGTAGATATAGTTCTCTTGATTTTGTTTATCCAAGTCTACGTTGTTTCTGAACTTCCTTTCTATGCTTCTCTAAATTCCTTATATTTGTTTATTTTTTATAGTTAATTTTTTGGGGTAAAGTTATATTCTGTAAATTCATATACTATATTTTTAAGAGATATTTTCCAATTGATGGGCATCCACTTGTATTCCAGGTTATGATATAATTGTGTTTTTTTAAAGTTTTTGACACTACAAGCATTACAATGTACATTTTGAACCATAAGGCTTCTTTTTCTGTCTTTGACCATCTTGGTCTAAATACCTAGTAGTGATCTCTTTGGGCCAAAGGGTATGAAAGGTGATCTTTCTCACATGATTCCAAATTTTGAAACTTTGACTATAATAAAGTATATGGCCACATCATAAATTTTAAAAGCTTCCTAACTCCTTCTGAAAGTCAATTGCTCATTCAAACAGTTAAGAAGCATTTATTAAGTGCTTCTGTGCCAGGCATTGTGTTAGGCATGGGTATATATAGAGAAAAAGGAAATGAGTTTTACCCTCAAGGAACTTAGATTCTATAGGGGAAGGGGACAGCATGGGCATATTTTAGTATTTACAGAACAAAAATAGAGTAATTGTTAGATGGGGACACCAGCATGAGATCAGAAAAAAGCTTCCTGCAGAAGGAGGCATCTGGCTTCAAGTTGAAGAGAAATGAAGATTTCTAAATAGTGAGTGATGAAGAAGTGCTTTTCAGTTTTGACCCTTAACAGCCTGTACAAATACCCAGAGATGGGAAATGGAGTGTTATGTATAAGGAACTTATTCAGTGTGATTCTTTTTTTATTTAAGTTTTTATTGAAAATTTTTTATCTCATGTCACCAAGTTTCTCTCCCCTCACACCTTCCCCAAGAGTCATCCCATGAGGCAAATTAGTAATTTTTTAGATTAGCAAAATTGATCAATACGTCAAGTATGTCCAAAAACATGTGCAATTTGTAACACCGATGAATTTCCCACTTCCACAAAGGGATGCATTGAGAATATCGTCTCATACCTCTTCATTCTAGTCTTGTTTGATTTTTATTTTGTTCTATTTCCTTAGAGGTAGGGGGAGGCAACTGGAGTTTAGTGACTTGCCCAGGTTCACATTGCTAATAAGTGTCTGAAGTTAAAGTTGAGGCTCCTGCAAAGGAAAATGCTATGTTGTGATCTACATTCAGTCCCCATAGTCCTCTTTCTGGATGCAGAAGGCTCTCTCCATCACAGATCTATTGGAATTGGCCCTCATTGCCTAATTGTTAAAAAGGGCCCTGATCAGAGTTGATCATAATCTTATTGTTGCTGCGTACAAAATTCTCTTGTTCTATTCACTTTACTCAGCATCAGCTCATGTAAATCTCTCCAAGCCTTTCTGAAATCATCCTGCTGATCATTTCTTATAGAATAGTAATATCCCATAACATTCATATACTATAACTTATTCAGTCATTCCTCAACTGATGGGCATCCTCTATGGTCCTTCTGACTCCAGGGTCCAAACTCTAACCACTGCATTACTTACTTGTCCCTGTTACATTTACTTTTGATTTTGATTTGTTGGACCATTCTTTGCATTTTTGTAGTTACTGTGCGCATGTTGTTTTCTTGTCTCTGCTTACTTCATTCTACATCAGTTCACGTAGCTCTTTCCATACTTCTCTATTTATCACATACATCAGTTCCTGTGGCATAATAATATTTGATTAAATTCATGTAAATTTGTTTAGCCATTCCCCAATTGATAGGTATCTACTCCCCTCTCCCACTTAGCTTTCACAAAAAATTGTGGCTATAGATATTTTGAAGTATATTGGGACTTTTTTCTTATCAATGGTTTCCTTAGGGTATAAGTCCAGTAGTAAGGATTCTGATTAAAAGGATATAGACATATGGGTCACTCTATTTGCATCATTACAAATTATTTGTCAGAACTATTGTACCACTTCATAGCCTCACCAACAATATGTTAGCATGCTCATCTTCCCATAACCCCTTGAAGAGTGACTGTTGTCATTTTTTGTAAATTCTTTGCCAATATGCAGGTTGTGAAGTGAAGCCTTCAGTTATTTTGATTTGTATTTCTCTAATTATTAGTGATTTGAAGCGTTTTTTAAAATATGGTTGTGAACATTGTACTTCTTTTGAGAGCTGTTTGTTCATATCCTTTGACTATCCATTGGGGAATGCCACATACATACATGCATATATATATATATATATATATATATATATATATATATATATATCACATTGTATTTTTTGTTAAAGCTTTTTACATTCAAAATATGTGCATAGATAATTTTCAACATTCACTCTTGTAAAACCTTGTGTTCCAAAATTTTTCCTTCCTTCTCCTCACCTACTCCCCTAGAGAGCAAGTAATCCAATATAAGTTACACATGTGCAATTTTTCTATACATATGTCCATGTTTATTATGCTGCACAAGAAAAATCAGATCAAAAAGAAAAAATGAGAAAGAAAACAAAAAGCAGCAAACAACAACAAAACAAGGTAAAAATACTATGTAGTGATCCACATTCAGTCCTCACAATCCTCTTACTGGATGTAGATGGTTGTGTCCATCACAAGTCTATTGGAATTGGCCTGAATCACCTTGTTCAAAAAAGCCACGTCCATCAGAGTTGATCATCACATAATCTTGTTATTGCTGTGTACAATGTTCTCTCAGTTTTACTTACTTCACTTAGTATCAGTTCATGTTAGTTTTGCCTCTTTGAAATCATCCTCCTGATCATTTCTTATCGAACAATAATATTCCATTACATTAACAAATCATAATTTGTATAGCCATTCCCCAACTGATGGACATCATCTCAGTTTCCAGTTCCTTGCCACTACAAAAAGGGCTGCCACAAACATTTTTGTACATGTGGGTCCCTTTCCCTTCTTTAAGGGAATCTTTATGATCTCTTTGGGATACAAATCCAGTAGAAACACTGTTGGATCAAAGGGAATGCAGTTTGATAGCCCTTTGAACATAGTTCCAAAGTGTTTTCAGAATGGTTGGACCAGTTCACAATTCCATCGACAATGTAGTAGTGTCCTAGTTTTCCCACACACCCCCCCTCCAACATTTATCATTATTTTTTTTTTCCTGTAATCTTAGTTGATCTGAGAGGTGGTTAGTGGTACCTCAGAAGTGTCTTAATTTGCATTTCTCTAATCAACAGTGAATTCGGGAATTTTTTCTTATGATTAGAAACAGTTTTAATTTCTTCATTTGAAAATTGTCTATTTATATCCTTTGACCATTTGTCAATTGGAGAATGACTTGAATTCTTATAAATTTGAGTCAATTCTTTATGTAATTTAGAAATGATACTTTTATCAGAACCCTTAGATGTAATCCCCCCCCCCCAGTTTTCTGCTTCCCTTTTAATCTTGGCTGCATTGGTTTTGTTTGTATAAACCCTTTTTGATTAATATAATCAAAATATCCATTTTGCATTTCATAATGTTCTCTACTTCTTTGGCCATAAATTCCTTCTTTCTCCACAGATGTGATTCTTAACATTAAGGTCATATCCATTTAGAATGTACTATGAAATATGATATAAGGTGTTTTTATTGTTCAGTAATTTTTCAGTTGTGTCTAATTCTTTGTGACATCATTTGTGATTTTCTTGACAAAGATACTGGAAAGTTTGCCATTCTATTTTCCAGTTGATCTTACAAATGGGGAAACTGAGACAAACAGGATTAAGTGACTTGCCGAGAGTTAGCCAAATAGTAAGTGACTGAGATGAGATTTGAATTCAGGAAGATGAGCCTTCCTGACTCTGGGCCCAGCTCTCTGTCCATTGTGCCACCCAGATGCCCTGATATAAGATCTGGTTCTAAATCTAATTTCTGCCAGACTGCTTTCCATTTTTCCTAGCAGTTTTTAACAAATAGGGATCTTTTTTCTAGATAATTTAAGTTTTCTACTTTGTAAAACACTGGGTTATTAAATTCTATTGTTTTTGAATCTCCCTTATCTAGTCTATTCCATTGATCTTGCTATTCTTTCATCAAAGCCAGATGATTTTAATAATTACTACTTTATAATATATTGTGAAGTCTGGAAATGCTATTCCTTGTTTGTCCTTACTTCTTTTTATAATTTCCTTGATATGCTAGATCTTTTTTTTAATGAATTTTCTTATTATTTTATTAAGTTTTGCAAAGTATCCTCTTGGTAATTTGATTAATATATCACTAAAAGTGTAAATTAATTTTTGGTAGTATTGGCATTTTTATTTATATTGGCATGTCCTAGCCATGAACACTGACTTTAGCTTTTTAAATTGTTCTTTATTTCCTTAAGGATCACTTTGCAATTGAATCTATTAAAGTCTTTTGTGTGCTTTGGGAAGCTAATCCTCAGATATTTTACACATCTTACATTTCCCTTTCTATTATTGCTTCTTGTGTTTTGTTATTATTATACAGAAATGCCATTGGTTTGTGATTCTATATTTTATAGTCTACAATGTTGCTAAAGTTCCTAATTGTCTCATTTAGTATCTTTGCTCATTTCTGTTAATCATATCATCAGCAAACAAGGATAATTGTCTCTCTTTATTATCTTTATTCCTTTTATTTCTTTCTTTTGTCTTATTGCTATTGCTAGCATTTTTAGAACTATATCAGATAATAGTTGGAAGAGTGGGCATCCTTGCTTCACTCTTATATTTACTGAAAAAGTGTTCTGGTTGTATTTGCTGTTTGCTTTTGGTTTCAGATAGATGCTTTTTATGATATAAAACAAACCCCTTTGCCTATACTTTATGGGGATTTTTTATGTATAAAAGTTCTGTACTTTGTCAAACTTTTTTTCTGTGACTATTGAGGTACTTGTATAGTTTTGGATATTTTGTTTTTAAATATGATTAATTATGTTTTCTTAATGTTGAAACATCTTTGCATCCCTGGTACAAATTCCACTTCATCATAATGCATGACTTCTTAGATAAATTACTACAGACTGATAGAATTTTATTTAAAACTTTCGAGTCAATGTTCATTAATGATATTGCCTATAATTTTCTTTGTTTTCTCTTTCTCTGGTTGGATATTAGGATTATGTTTGTTTCATAAAAAGATTCTGATAGGGCATTTTTTTCTCAATTTTTTGGGAGCAGAGAAATTTGTAAAGTCTGAGTACCAAACGTTTTTTAAAAGTTTGATACTTTTCAACAATGAGGTGATGCAAGACAATTCCAATGGATTTGTGATGGAAAGTACTATCCACAATCCAAGAGAGAACTATGGTGACTAAATGTGGATCAAAGTATAGTATTTTCACTATATGGGGGGGGGGGGTTGTTTGCTTATTTTTTTTCTTTCTCATGCTTTTTCCCCTTTTGATCTGTTTTTTTTGGGGGGGCAGTTTGACAAACATGGAAATATGTTTAGAAGAATTGCACATGTTTAACTTATGCAAATAGATTATTTACTATCTTGGGGGAGGGGAGAGAGTGAAAAAAATGGAACATAAGGTTTTGCAAAGGTGAATGTTGAAAACTGCCTTTGCACATGGAAAAATAAACTGCTACTATATTTTATAAAAGAAGTTTGATAGACAAAATCCTTACCATTTCAGGGAAGGGGGAGGTGAGAGAGGAAGAGAGAAAAATTTTCAAAATGATTGTTAAATTTTTTTTTTTTTACATATGATTGGGGAAAATATTTTTTTTAAAGTTTGATAGCCTTCTCCTGGAAATCCATCAGATGTAGGATTTTTTTTTCCCTTTGGCAGTTCCTTTATAGCTATTTCTTTTTCTGAGATTGGGTTACTTAAGGTCAATGTGATTCTCCTAGTCTGCTTTTGATTCTGACATAAGCCTTTCTCTGTCTCCCAATAGTGGCCATTGTCTCAGAAGATGGATTTTATCAGAGTTCCAACTCAATGTACAAAACTCCAAACAGCCCTTCACCAGATGAACATTCTCCCTTGCTTGAGGGACAGCCAGAAAGCCATTATAACTCCCCCAAGCCTCATGATCGCTACCATGGGGCCTACATCATCTTTTTCAGCATGGGAATTGGTTCCCTGCTGCCCTGGAACTTCTTTGTCACTGCAAAGGAGTATTGGATGTACAAACTGCAGAACTGCTCTTCCCAGGGAGCCTCGGATATTCAGGTAATATCCTCTTTCTCAGGAAGAGGTGACTGGTGGGCTAGAGAACCTTACCACATTAAGAATTCACAATACAGTTTATCTACAGACATCCTGATTTGGTAAGATAGTTTAGGATCACAGCTGTCAACTTGGAAGGGAACAATTCCTCAAGTGGCAGAGCTGGGATCTGAAATCAGGTTTAAGCAAAAGATTGAATTTGAAGTTCCAGAGTTTTTGGAACTCTGGCCTGGGACTCACTGCAAGTGGATTTGAGATTTGGCTTGACCATTTGATAGGAATTCCCCTTTCTTTAGTGTTTTAATATTATTTTTTTCCAAGTGCTTTCCTTCCAATTACCCTGAGAGATAGTTGGTACAAGTCTTGTTTTTTCCATTTTATAGTTGAAGAAAGTTGAGATTTGGAGAAGTGAAATAACTTGCTGATGATCATATAACTAATAAGTGGGAAGGTCAGCATATGAACAAAGGTCTTCTGACTCCAAAACCAATAGCCTTTCCATTAGAGCTTGTACTTTGTATTTGTGTAACTTTGGACCGTCACTTAAAGTCTTTGGGCCCCATTCTCCAATTTCTAACTCGGTGGGGGTAGGTGGAGGACAGTAAGGAACTACTTTTTTCCACTTGAAATTTTGAAATTGAGGGAGTGGGAGGTGCTGGGGATGAAAAGCCACAAGAAGTAGGAAGAGGAGTTATGTAACAGCAGTCTCCAGCTCTGCTCCTTTTTTTAATCCTTGGACACTGAATTACCTAGGACCCCTTATCTCCTCTACCTCATGACCATGGGGCATTTGAATATTAAATATTCATAAGGATGTGATAGTGTTTTTTCGGAATTTCAAGGTCTCTCATGCAGTGAAGCAATTAGACTTTTTCCATTTGGCTTCAGAGGGCAGTACCAGAAAAAATGGGTGAAAGGGCAGGTGCTGGATCTGGGGTCATAAAGACCCAAATTCAAATTCTGCATCAGATATTTATTAGCTGTGTGTCCCTGGGTAAGTCATGTAATGTAACCTCTACTAGCTTCAGTTTTCTTATTGATAAAATGGGTATAACAGTAATTTCTACTTTACAATGTTGCTGTAAGGATCGAGTGAGATACATAAATGATACATATTAATATATTAAGTATTCTCAAAACTTAAAGTACTATATACATGTTAGCTATTATTCTTATTATTATTTAGTTTCAATGCCAGGAAAATCTTTCTAGCAATTCAAATTGTTCATAAGTGGAATGAGCTGCTCCTAGAGATGGTATGTTCCTCCTCCCTGGACGTCTCTGAACAGAGACTGGATGACTATTTTTGGAGTATATTATAGTAAGCCTTCCTCTTGTCTATAGATTGGAGTAGATGGCTGCTCAACTTCCTTTTAGCTCTCAGATTTTGTTTAGAATTTTGTTGGGCTGTGAATTCATCACAATGGGGAAATCTTGGTCTCCCCTAGAGAGGGACTGTGCTCTGTGGGTAGCTTTCATACTTGTGGAAAATTCTTAGTGTTTTGTGGGAAGATTTATTATTGTCTTTCAGATCATCTAGAAATTTCCACACTCCTGAATTTACCCTTGGAAGAGCTCCAGCTGGGATGAGGGAGTGAGAGGTGGAGCTTCATTTTATCAGAATCCAGAGAAATCCTAGATTCCTTCTACTATTCTTCTTCTGGAAAGAAAATCTGGCCCAAGAAACCTTTCTTCTTCTTCCTCCCCTCCCATTCCTCTTCCTATTCTTCTTCTCCTCCTTCTTCATCTTTTTTCTTCTTTTCTTCTCCTTTTTCCTTCCCCTCCTTCATTAACATAGGAAAATTTGAGAAGAAATTCCCTTTTTAATGAAGATAAGCGACTTCTTTTATATACATACTTTACTTGATATGTGTAAAAACACTGTTAAAAGAATAGGTTCATGATCTTCAACAGACTGCCAAAGGAGTCCATGACTGAAAAAAAAATTGAGAACTTATGGTAAAGTACCAGACCTGAATTTAGTAAGATAAAATTCTATAAAGGATAAATGTAAGACTTAAAATGGTTCAAAAAATCAATTTCAAAAGTGCTTGATAGGGGAGACATTTTGGGGGAAAAAAAGCAATCTGTAGTCTTAGAAAGCTGCCTGGGGCCACTAAGAGGATAGTTAACTTGCCCAGAGTCACCAGCAAATTCTATCAAGGGTAAGACTTGAATTTAAATCTGTCTTCCTGGCTCAGAAGCCTGTGCTCTTCTGCCTCCCCACTTCATTCCTCTCTCTTTCCCCATTACAGAGAACAGACCAAGTGAATGTTCTGTGCACAGCAAAGATGCACAGCACAAGCCTCGGGTATTGCTCAAGAAAGCAGCTTTAATCTGTGCCATAACTAAGCCAGTAGCTCTAGACGAGCTTAGTCTTCATTTTATTTTTGCATCATTAACAGATGAAGTCCCAGGTGCCCCCTGGTGACCTGAAGTCAAAATACCTTTTACAGGGAGGGAAACTGAGGTGTTGATGTTGCCTCGGAGGTGGGAGGCAACCTGGTGCATTATCTCACATGACCCTTTTTGGGTTTCCATAGAAACTTGGGCTTGACCGAGCTGGTTTATGACTCGCTTTAATTTATAAGGCTTTCCAGCTTTCTGTCATCTTGTCCATTATCTATAAATCACATATGGCCCTTTGTGCTGGATCTGGCAGATTTCACAGCTGGCCCACATCTGAAACGCCCCTCCCCTCCATCTCTGGGCTTCACCTGGGGCAGGTGGGATGACCTGGTGTGTGAGGCTCGGGTGCCTGCTTTCAGGAGCTTCCCTCCACCTACTCCCCACCCCTCCGGATATCTGGGGATGGGAGGGAGGCTTCCCAGGAATGGGCCTCTTGCAAACTGGACATTTGCTCCTGCCGCTCTCCAAGGCTGAACCGTCTCCAGCTCGCAGCATTTAACATTCCCCAGCCCTCCTGTGATGCTTTATAGCTTTTTTCCAAGGGCTGGCAGGTGTGGATGTAGTACCTGCTGCAGCATTGAGCCCCTGGCTTTTGGCATCCGAGATGAGAGACTTGTCACCTCTCGATTCATGGGCCAAGCCTTCTGCAGAAAGCATGCTGCTGCGTCTCCCTGTTTCACCTGCCATTTTTCTTTACTTAATTCCTCATTGCTGCCACCCTCCCCGCTTCCCTTGCTCTCACCCTCTTCCTGATTTTCCTGTAAGACTCGGCTAATCTGACATCCTCACCTGAAGGCCACTTTTGGTGGAGATGGCAGAGGAGGAGGGTGTCAAATGATTCCTGTCTCCAGTCGCCACCTGCAGCCTGATTAGCTGTGGGTTTTTTTTCCCCTTGTTTATCCAGAGACGAGTGCTACGTGATGGGGCATACATATTCTTTGGAAATCCAGAGCTGTACAGACAGCGTGTCAGTGCAGAGAACCCAGAGCATCACCTGGAAGTCTGCCTAGAGCTGCCTTTCCTCCTGTACAACTTCCCACTCCTCCTTTCTACCTAGGACCCCTTGTGTTACTGGTTTTAAATGCTTTTATGGAGCAGTCTTGTTCTGCTATTGCTTCCTTAGCCTCTAGAATAAGAATCTCTCTCCAATCTTTTGGTTATTAGGACAAATTTGGTGGGTCCAGGGTTAGAAGAAAGTAAAGATCGCAGCACTTGTGGCACCTACCTGCCATACATAATATCCCCCAGAAGGACTATTTTAAGTTCTAGATATTCTGTAAGGGGTCTGCATTAACTCAAAGCACAAGCCCCTATTAGTGTTTTCACTCTTGCTGGCAATTGGTTAAAACCAAAGGTGCTTAAGGAAATAGCATAATAAAAATTGTAGTAGAATGTTCTCCTCATAAATGCTCTCTGTTTCACAAACATATACTCCATTAGTGAGGAAAATTTGTATGCATAGGAATCTTACCCAAGGGGCCCTGATATCATAGCACGGCTCTCAGTAGGCTTGATCTTTTATGGGCACTTGTCTTTGCCAGCGTATCTCTGCTGGGAATTGCTCCTTGCTAGTGTATTCTGATCTAATTTCTTCAGGACCATTCTAGCCACCTCGGTTTTATTTTGCTAGGGTGCAGTGGCTAGAGTTGTTGCATGATGAAAGCAGACTGAGAGCTCTTTAATCATAACTATCATACCCAGATAACAAAAATCAGACAGAATTCTTTCTGAGGTAAAAGTAGATTTTTTTTGGCCTTTTTTTTACTCCTGTGTCAGGGCTAGAGATCAAAGATTTGTTGCTGTTGTTGTTACATCTGACTATCTGACTCATGGTTAGCTACTCTTTTATATCCTCAGTCTTTGGAATTTGGGTTAGGACTGAGGGAGACCAGGTGAGTGTTCTCCAACCATTATCCAAATTTCTGCTTTTATTATGCACACGTGTTAGCAGCAAAGGCTGAGTATTTGATGCTGCATTTTAGCCAAGGAAAATCTCAGTATCTCTGTCAAATTACAATACATAGTGGACTTTTTGTATTTCATGGGGCCTCCCAGCCAGAATTACCCAGTCATTGAAGAAGTGAGTAGAGGATTGGTTGAATTTTTATACAATCTGATGGATGCAGAGAGAGGAGAGTGTCAGTTCCAAGTCTACTGTTGTTAATGTGATTCACAGGATGATAGATGGTTCACTAGAGAGCAGTTCATTCAGTTTAGTAATTATATTTGCTTGGGCTCATTCTGTTTAACGTAAGAAAAACATTCCTAACATTAGGAAATATTCAAGAATGAAATGGGTCATTCCTGGACATTGTAAATAATGGAATGGATCATTCCTGGACATAGTAGTGCCCTTCTTGCTAGAGGTCTTCCTGGGTGACCCTTGGGGAGAGGTGTTCTAGATGGAGTTCTTGTTCTTCAAAGGGTTGGACAAAATGGCATTCAAGATCCTTCCAACTCCAAGATTCTATGTTTCCAGGAAGAGAGCAGTTCTAAAAAGATGCTCAGACTTCAGAAAGACTTTGGTGAACTATAGATGTGATTCCCTCAGAATAAGAGTGAAACTAGACAAATCCTGGCTACATGTCTGGGAAGAAAAATCTGGTTGCCTCAATACCTAGTCATGTTATGGTGGGAGAAAAAAGTTCCTGTAACTTGAACACATGACTCAAAAGGGTGACCTTTATCTAGAGCAAAAAATAGAGCCTGATTCTAGGATAAAGAGTCTGACAGGCTGATAAGAGTCACTCATTACCTGACTGTCTAGTCTAAAAGGAAGAGTAAGTGGAAGTAGAATTAATTAAGAGTCATGAAGACCAAAGAGTGTTTTACCAATACTGAATTTGATGATTGCATGTTTTCCATTACACTGAGGAACCTCCAAAATGTAATTAAGTGAAGCATGAGGATTTAGGTTAGATTTAAAGCAGAATTTCACAGCAATTATTAAACTAAAGATTAGCTTAGATTCCAGTGCCTTAGAATCCTATTGCAAAAGATCTCAAATCAATAGCTCAAGAAGGAATCCCAATCTGCAGCCTCCTTAAATGGCCATAGATGTGGCTTGCCATGGCTGAGCAGTGAGAAGATTCTCCACCCCCAGGGACACTTTTTTCCTCTGCCTTCCCTTCGTCCTTTCCCCTGACCTTGGGCCACCCAGACCCTATTCCAGCTGCTTGACAGCTCACGGGGCTTTGATAAGATGGGAGTCTTTAACCTTATTCCTTCCAGCGGGATGAAGGACCAAGTCTCTTAGGTTCCTCTAAGCCTTACCATCTGCCTTGCTTCCATACCTGCCAGATTTCCAGGGACAATCATCTGAGCTCAGGATGTAACCTGAGGACCCCTGGGCCTTGCTTTGTGCCTTGCCTTTGCACCATTAGAAATTCTAGGCCTTTGCCAAATGCTTGACATTTTCACTTTCTTCAATATTCTCTTTCTCCCAGTTAAACTTCTTCAGAGCAGGAACTATCATGTATTTTATTTTTGTATCCTGAGCTCTTTTAATGTGCTCTGCACATAGTAAGAAGTTAATAAGTACTTTTTTCATTTATTTCATTTTTCATATTGTTGCTGCTTGAAGACTTGCCTTGATGTGGGATTCCAATTCCATTTTAGAATAGCTCTAATTGTTAGGAAGTGTTTCCTCCTACTTATCCCAAATCTGCCACATTATAATATCTATCCCTTGGGAACAAGAAAACAAATCTAATCTCTTCCAGGTATCAGCCATTATACATGGCTGACCACATTATACATGAAGACCATCTCTAAATCTGCTCTTCTGCATTTCTCCTACTTCCTTCAACCAGGGCCCCTGTGCTTTGGTTTGATCTCCCCTCACCATTCTTTTGAATGTTCTCCAGCTTATCAATCTTCTCCTGAAACTGAATTCTGCCTGCACAAAAAGGGATGAACTAGAAAGCTGCTGCTGTAATCCAATCCTTGAGTGTCTAAATCCATGCCGATAACATTAGGACCGGTGCAAATGTTGATGGGTTGAGATTTCTTTTAACCTGAATGTCACTGCTGCTGCAGCAGCCCTCCACATCTGTTGATCAAGGAATTTTCACCTTTCATTTTGCTTTGATTAACTCATCAAGACAGTTCATGCTGTCCTGTCTAATCCATCAGGTGCCTTGGCTGTGAGAAGGAACATTAGGTACCTTCTTTGGGGACAGATGCTCTCCTTTTGGGGGAAGAAAAGCCTGTTTGATGTTCAGTGAGTAAGGACCCACTTGATAGGCAGAAGGAACACTTAAGCCCTTTCTTTTTTTCCTTAACTCATTGCACAGCTCCAGGAAAAAGACAAATTGCAACCTAATAGATGCTAAGGATACTTTAGCTACAGGGATGACTGGAAGCAAGAATGAGTAAGAAAGTAAAACCAAATCAAGGAAAATCCTGTCTAATGCTCAGAATGCTGAACTGGAAATCAAGATACTCTGGTCTAATTCCTAAGCGATGACGTTGTTATACTGTGTGGCCTTGGATAATGGATCGATCTCTCTGTGACCTTACTTAAGGTGCTCCTGGCAATTTTTATGAGCCACAGTAATGACTTTGCCTCTTTTCCAATGCCTAGTTCCCTATTTTGTATGCAGCAGGTGCCTGATAAATGTATTTAATTGATTGACGTATTGGTTCAAAGAATTGAGGATGTTTATCCTGGAAAAGAACATCTGGAGACTATCATTTCTCCTCAGATTTTTCATAGGTTGAGCTGGTATCATTCAGGAATTTGACCCCATTGTGGGAACTTTAAAAGTAGTTTTAGATTTATCAAAAGCTGATCTTCCAATTATGGATGGATTATAATGGGAATGAGGGTAAAGAACATTGAAATATAGAAGCTACAAGAGGGAGCAGTTGTGGGAAATCTGATCAGTGAAAAGGAGCGAAAAGAAGAGGAAGGAAAAGGTGAGATGGGGCCATAAGTTTCATTTCCACTTAGGTCCATTTAAAACTTCTGTTTGTATTGGGACTTTGGCAGAAATCTATTAACAGGGACCAAAGACAGCTGAGCAAGCATGCATCTGCTCTGGGGGAAAAAGGCCTGCTATATATAAATAATGCCTTGTCTGGGGGCCCCAGTATCAAATTGGCATGGGAAACAGACAGTTTGCTGTGGCAGTTAGCCATGAGTTAGCTACAAGAATGAAACACAACCAAACAGCATAAAAAACAAAGCTAAGGATTTTGTTTCTTGCAAAAATGGAAGATAAGAGGAATTTTTTTTTCAGAGACATGCAGAGACTGTGCTGGATTTGGGTTTCTTCCAGGGCCAGGGGGAAATGTGTATGGGGAAAGTAGAAGTTCATCTCATTATTAGAGTCAAAAGTAAAAGGTTTGGAAGAATGACTTTATCTTCCTGGTCATCGGGGAGGCTGAGGAGTTTCTTGAAAGAATGGAAGAAGTAATTCAAAGAAAGGATTTTTTAAGCCCGGCTACTTTTATTATTATTTTCATATGGCACTCAGTACAGTGCCTGGCATATAGGACATATTTAATAAATGCTTGTTGACTTGCTGCCATATGAAACTTAGGACTAAGAAAGACAAGTAAGGATTTAGGAAGGAAATAGCTCATTAAGATGGTCTGTGAGGATGGGATTTGGATTTTTCAGCTGTGACAATACATAGGAATGACAGGCTCTTGGCCAGGGATGAAGCACACCTGGCAAGGAATGGTAAAAGCACGGATGCTTGGAATGCCATGAATCTGACCAATTGGACTTTAACTGACAATAGTAGGGGAAGGAGAAAACTGCTTGTATAATATGCTAAGCCAGAAAACAAAGAATATAGTAGGAACAACAAAGAAAGAAAGATATTAATAAAGACCAGTAATCAACAGAAGACAGTATCCAAGAAGGGAGCCAGCAATGAAACCCTTAAGCCTCAGGTAGGTGTGTATGTATGTGTATACAAGCATGTAAACAGAGATAGATATATCTAGATATCTAGATAAGTGTGTATATGTATGTATATGTGTGTATATATATACACACACATTATATATATATATATATATATATATATATATATAAACAAGAGTTGATAAATAATTTTTTATTGTTTGTGCATTCTTTTTCCTCAATTGGAGTAGTGTATCTTTTTTATTATAGTTTTTTATTGACAGAACATATGCATGGGTAATTTTTGCAACATTGTCCCTTGTACTCACTTCTGTTCCAACTTTTCCCTTCCCTCCCTCCACCCTTTCCCCTAGATGGCAAGCAGTCTCATACATACTAAACATGTTAAAGTATAGTAGATAAATAATTTAAAGAATACACACACACACATTTTTTTTCCATTCTAGATTTGTGATTTTTATCAGGGTAGGGAATGCCCAACATGAAAATATTCTCCACTAATTCAAGTACAGCACCTCATCTGCAACTTATAGTCCTAAAAAGTTACTTAGGGTTATGGAGAGGTAAAATAAATCGTCCGTAATTCTCTAATTATGATGTTTCAGAAGCAAGACTTGAATTCAGGTTTTCAATCCTATACCTCTCCACTTCTCATAGATTTTAATACAAGGAGACACATTTGGCTTGATAGATATCACTGAGACTCTGATGGGATTCTTGAATGGACTATGGCTACAAAATATACAATTCAAATAGCACAGAATAGATTAAAAGAAGTGGTGGATTAGCATTGTGTAAATAAGAAAATATATTAATCTGAGGAAGTCTAAGAATTAGAGGAGAGAAAGATAAAGAACATGTCAGTAAAAATAAATGGAGCAAGATCAGAAGCCATTTTTTGGTGATTATATACTGCAGACCACTGGGTCAGAAGGAAGAAATAAATATGGAATTGATGAAACAGATCACAGACTTGTCACGAGGATTTGATCATGAATAGGGGAGACTTTAGTTATTCTGACATATGCTATAGTTTCTCTCAGCTAAAAGTTGAGTAATTGATTCATGGTTCATTTTTTATTCAAGACACATAGGAAACAATGTGATGATTAGCAATTCTAGACTCAGAATCATGAGATTATATTATGATAGGTTCAGAAGCATAGGAATTATAGATATCATCTAGTTTACTACCTCCCCCCTCCCCATTTAAGAGATTAGGATAATGAATCCCAAATGACATGCATAGGGTCAAACAAAGTAATAAGTAATAGAGGTAGATATTAACTTAAGTTCTCTGACTCCAACGATTGATGGTGTAATAAAGAGTAAACTGATTGGAAGAAACAGTTTTTTCTTAAAGACTTGTTAAGAAAAGAAAGCCAGTTATATTGTTTGACACACACTTGAAATTTTGGGAGGGCTGATTTCAAAGAATTCAAAGAAAGAACAAATAGAATTTCATGGCCTAACATTCTGCCCATCTGACCTTCATAAGTTCAGTTCACCAACTTCAAGTAAATGGTATCCCAAGGTACTGAGAAGAAAATTAGTCAGTGCTTGTGATTTTTGAAAAAAATAATGAGGTGTCTTGGCAGAAGTGAAGAAATAGACAAATAAAAGGAGACATCCACTTTTGGTTTTTTGGGTTGATTTACTTTGCTTGACTTGTTTGTTACAAGGAAGGCTTCTATTTGGCAGGATATGAGTTAGTGGATACTGAGAAAAGAAGAAAGAAGGGATGAGAAGGAAGAAAGAGAAGACTAGAGAGGAGACATGAAAAGGAAGGAAAGAAAAGAACATCAATAAAATATTTTAAAATGCTCACAAAAATCATGGTGAACAAGATTATACATACCTAAATGTTAAGCCCAATTTTTAAAAAGAGGTTAAAATATTCAAAGTATAAGTCCATGGACTTGATTTTAAATCCTGTAAAATTTTTAGCATACATTATTATTTTTAAAACTTGTATTGGGGCAGCTAGGTGGTGTAGTGGATAGAACACCAGCCTTGAAGTCAGGAGAATCTGACTTCAAATTTGGCCTCAGACACTTAATACTTCCTAACCAGGTGACCCTGGGCAAGTCACTTAAACCCAATTGCCTCACACAAAAAAAAAATAGGAAAGAAAAAAATTTGTATTGATATATTTTCTTTTTATATTGCCATTATTTATAAATATTTATCTCCACTATCTCCAAGAATCAAAAACCAAAAAGAAGTTTAGTCAAACTGTCCAACAAATTAACTTAGTCTATGTGACGTTTTCCACTCATATTACCTCACATCTCCATTTTCTCTTCTTTCCTTTGGAACCAAACTCAGTCATTGTATGTATACAACATTCAGGCTTTTAAAAGTTTGTTTTGTCTAGAATGTTTTATTAAGGAAAGACAAAATGGTGTAGTGGAAAGAATCTAATTTTAGTGTCAGAACCTGGGCCCCAATCTTAATATTGCGATTTACTGTGACTACCCCCTGGACTTTCCTAGTCTCCCTAGCTGCAAGTACCTGCCCCTCCTTTCATTTGTGTTTATGCATGTGTTCGGTCATTTTCAGTTGTTTCTGATACTCTATGACCTCATTTGGGGTTTTCTTGGCAAAGATATTGGAGTATTTTGCCATTTCCTTTTCCAGCTCATTTTACACATGAAGAGCTGAGGCAAACAGGGATGACATGACTTGTCCAGGGTCACACAGTTAGGAAGTGTCTGAGGTCAGAATTAAACTCAGGAAGACAAGTCTTCTTGATTTCAGACTTGGTACTCTGGCCGCTGTGCCACCTAGCTGCTCTTATCTTGCATGTACTTAGTTATTTTTATTAGAATGTGAGCTTCTTGAACTCACCCTTTTTTTTTTTTTAATGTTATGTGTCAAGTGCCTGCCACATATAGCAAGTTCTTAATAAATGCTTTTTTGTTGATTGACTCATTATATAACCTCTCCAGATCTGTTTCTTTATTTGTGAAATGAATGGTTAGATTAGACAATTTCTCTGTCATTTCTAGCTAAGATCCATATGGTTTGAGAGCATATAGTAAAGGAGCTAATGAACACCATGAGTCAGTATAACTTGAAGACCAGGTTATGCCAGATTGATCTCATGTCTGTCTTTGATAGGATTCCTAAATTAGTAAGGCAGGAGAATTCCTGAGATATAATAGAGTATGTAATAAACTATCTTGCTACTTCTGTGAGTAAGATGGTTTTCTCTGACTGTCCCACATGCCTAAAACACTTTCTCTCTTCAATTCTGCCTTATTAACTTCCCTAGCTTCCTGCAAGTGCTAACTAAAAGTCCATTTTATTTGTTCAAAGTTTTTCCCAACCCCCTTAATTCCAGTGCCTTTACTCTATTAATTATTTCCTGTTTATTCTGAATATAGATCACTTTGTGTATGTTTGTTTTCATATTGTTTTCCCCACTGGTGTATAAGCTCCTTGAGTGTGGAGACTGCCTTTTCCCTCTTTTTTGTTACTCTGATGCTTAACACAGTGGCACATAGTAGGCACTTAATAAATGTTAATTTATTAGTTACTAATATTATGCTAATTCAGACCTGGTTGAATGATCAGATCTAAAAAAGTAGTTATTAAGGGACCAGCATTAATAATGATAACTATTCCTATTGGCTAAACCAAGGTCTCTTTTTAGCTCTCTGCTACTCAGCATTTTCAACAGTGACTGGGGAATAGGTGACACGCTTATCAAATTTTAGGTAAGAGAAGACTCATTGGATGACAGGGTTGGAATC